>NC_056732.1:1059403538-1059563538 GCF_019279795.1 Protopterus annectens
AGAGTACTACAGATGCGATGTTTGCTCTGAGAGGTTTGATAGAGAAGTACAGAGAAGGTCAGAAGGAGTTGCATTGTGTTTTTGTAGACTTAGAGAAAGCATATGACAGGGTGCCTAGAGAGGAGTTGTGGTATTGTATGAGGAAGTCAGGAGTGACAGAGAAGTATATAAGAGTGGTACAGGATATGTACGAAGGTAGTGTGACAACGGTGAGGTCTGCAGTGGGAGTGACGGATGCGTTTAAGGTGGAGGTGGGATTACATCAAGGATCAGCTCTGAGCCCTTTCTTATTTGCAATGGTGATGGACAGGTTGACAGACGAGATCAGACAGGAGTCCCCATGGACTATGATGTTTGCAGATGACATTGTGGTCTGTAGTGAGAGTAGGGAACAGGTGGAGAAGACCCTGGAGAGATGGAGACATGCTCTAGACTGAAATGGAATGAAGGTCGGCAGGACTAAGACAGAATATATGTGTGTGAATGAGAGGGAGGATAGAGGAATGGTGAGGATGCAAGGAGTAGAGATGGCGAAGGTGGATGAGTTTAAATACTTGGGATCAATAGTTCAGAGTAATGGTGAGTGTGGAAGAGAGGTGAAGAAGAGAGTACAGGCAGGGTGGAGAAGTGTCAGGAGTGATTTGTGACAGACGAGTACCAGTAAGAGTGAAAGGGAAGGTCTACAAGAGGGTAGTGAGACCAGCTATGTTATATGGGTTGGAGACAGTGGCATTGACAAAAAGGCAGGAGTTAGAGCTGGATGTG
Organism: Protopterus annectens; assembly: GCF_019279795.1. NCBI lineage: Eukaryota > Metazoa > Chordata > Ceratodontiformes > Protopteridae > Protopterus > Protopterus annectens. The sequence goes on from NC_056732.1 coordinate 1,059,404,304, forward strand.
GCAGAGTTAAAGATGTTAAGATTTGCACTGAGTGTGACGAGGGTGGACAGGATTAGGAATAAGTATATTAGAGGGTCAGCCCAGGTTGGAAGGTTTGGAGACAAAGCCAGAGAGGCAAGATTACATTGGTTTGGACATGTGCTGAGGTGGGATGCTGAGTATATTGGGGAAAAAGATGCAAAAATGAAGCTATTGGGAAAAAGATGCTAAAAATGAAGCTACCAGGTAACAGGAAAAGAGGAAGGCCTAAGATAAGGTTTATGGATGTGGTGAGAGAGAACATGCAGGTGGTTGGTGTGACAGAGCAAAATGCAGAGGACAGGAAGAAATGAAAACGGATGATCCGCTGTGGCGACCCTTAACAGGAACAGCCGAAAGAAGAAGATGATGATAGTAAAGATAAGTTTAGATTTTTTCTGTATTTATTTGAGACTGTCCTGCAATGTTGTTTTAAAATATTTCCCATGATTCTGAACTCTGTAGATACTGTGTTGATTGAGTATTGTCTTGTTTTGCATTATTTATTATTAAATATATTTAAACCTTTTAATTGTGACTGGTTTGTTTAGAGATATTGATGCCCTTAGAGTACTTGCACATGTATTTGATGACACTGTATAGGCTACTCCAGTACCTTAGTCTTGGTCACACTTACCATTTGGATAATAGTAACATTACACAGTAGGATTAGAAACCCTTTGATAAGGGCCTTATAGTAGCTGATAAGTAAGGGTGGCTGGTGGCAGCTGGTACTACCTTATAGTCTGGGCAGAAGGGGTCATAGCTAGTAAACCTGTGACAGCCTTTCCCAGGTGTGTGTGTGTGTGTGTTTGTATATCAGTCACATCTCAAAGTGTGTGTGTCAGCTACTTGGGCAGGAACACGAAACACTGGTTGGACAGAGAGGGTGCTGGAGGTCTTAGCTTGGCCACTCGGCTGATATTTAACCCTATAGCTGTGCCAGTGGGGAATCCTATTGGGGATCTGGATAAAGAGAGAGAAACCAGCCCCAGACTGACAGAGATCTCTGAGTGCTCTTAAGTGAAATTGTACTTTACTGTGTGCGTACTTGTCATCATCCCAATGTGTACATCCCTCACTGGTGCTAGTGGTAAGGATTGAGGCTCCTTGCTTGCTGGACCAGTGCAGGGGTGTCAGAGTATTCTCTTTTAAAACTGGATAGACAGAAAGACTGTCATTAATACCTGAAAACATGGTGACATTGAGTCACAATTGCCAGCCAGGTTCCTTACGTTCTGATAAGTTATTCCATGAACCTCCTCTCTCATTGACTATTATTTTATCAAGAACAAAGAGGAACATGTTAAAATTGTGACATGTTAAGGAGTGTTTGATTAAAGCATTGTTAATATTTTTTTAATGTCATAGTAGTGTTTGTATATCCTTTTTCTGAGAGATCTTTTAAGTTTTGTCTACATAAAGGCAACATGAGATGGACAATAAACAAGGCAGATCTGTTAATATTATAGTCAATACACTCTATGATAATTCTGGGTAACTTTTGCAGCACTCTCACTGTGGCATTTTTTACATCACTTATAACCTTATCTTTTTTATTTCAAAAAAGCTTTTAATGTCAGGGTCCCATCTAAAAACTACTTTTTGTTTACACCCAAATGTTGCATAAAGTTCCTCTGAAAAGGTTGCTTCCCAGTTGTGCTCTAGTGTGGATTGAATGTTGTAAGAATAAAAAAAAAGTGGTAATAAATTTTACATTAATGCCACCATCTTTTTGGGAAGGAGTGTAGTAACAGAAAACTTGCCATAAATTAAAGTATGTTTAAACCTTTTTTCTTGACCAGTTGTTAACCTCTGCACTAACTCAATCAAGTAAATCCAGGGGGAAATCCCTATTCAATAGTAATTGTTGAAAATAATTAGGTACTAAGTAAAAATCTCTGTCTTCCCACATCAGCCTAGAAAGTTTAATCATTTTCCCCTTGACTAAACTTTTCATGATGTTGTAAAGATGACAACTCCAATAATATAAGTAAGTGGTTGAAAAAGTTGCTTTCCAAAACATGTTTGTTTGAAAACATTTAAGAAGAATGTGTTGTATTTCTTAACACAAGCATCTAACTGTTGTATGGCTTGTTGTGAAAAGATGTAAGAAATTTCTAGAAAAGTTGTTATTGATTCCAGATAGTTAAAAAACGACACCAGTTGTTGATGTATCCCCTGGCCATAAATGAAAATGTCATCTTGATACCGGAAATACAAATAAATTTAAGACTAAAACATGTTAAACATATTGTTCATGTTATTGTAAAACTAAGTTTGCATAACTAGGAACAGGAGTAGCACCCATAGCAATGCCTGTAAGTAGATATTAATAACCACCCTCAAAATAAAGAGAATTGTTATTAATGATCATTGTATAAAAATGTTAGCAATCTAAGTTCATCATAATTCCGTACTTTTTATCGACTCACCATGCTCGTAAACTACTCTTTGCCAGTGAAGTGGGGAATTAACAAATACAAATTCTTATTGTCAGCTGTAATTAAAAATGCCTCTTCACTGTAATGGAATAGAGAAAGACACTGTACAAAGTGTCAAGAATCTCTAACTTTATGTTCATCAAAAATATGTTTTTATTTTATAAATTTTTGTTACTAATTTCATATATTTTATTAATTTTTTCCTTCCTTTGTTCAGGTCAATTGTGCATAGTATATATAAAGTTTTATAATACTTGTTTATTGATGATTGTATTGTTAAACATTATATTATTTGGAAAATAAAAAAAATTATTTGAAAAAATATGTTTTTAACTTTCTTTTTATGTGGAATTTTGATGTTATAAATGACAAAAATGGCTGATACAACAGGATTTTCTATGAAAAGAGAATGCAATTCTTTTGAATTACATCTTGAAGTAGCAGTTCCTTTAAAATAAAATTATTTGCTTAAACAATGTCAATTTTATTTTTTGATGCATTTACATAAAATAGTGCATTGGATAGAACTTGATTCATTGTAGTAAAATAATCAAATGAATTCATAATAATGAGTCCTTTCACCCTTGTTAAGTTTCATAATTCATAAAGTCTTATCAGAAGAAACTTCATGTGAAATGTTTTTCTATACTTCGTTGAGGTAAAAAAAAACAAAAACAAAAAAAAAGTGATAATATTGTAACAGATGTTGATAATTTTAACAGTGCTTTCTAATCTCGTACTCCTGCTATTTGTGTCTATAACTTTAAAGTTTTCAGCTTCACCCATGTCAGTATTGCCTCCTTTTATTTGAATTTGCATAAATTAGTTTTTTTTGTGCCTTTATTTAGAATGAATCTTGTTCTTTACACTCTCAAATTAAATTTAACTTTGTTTGGTTGACAACAACTTAGTGGTATCCACAAATAGAGACTTTACTTTTTTCAGTCTTCCTTATTTATTAGTGAATGTGTTTGAGCATTTGTGTGAGGTAGATATTAGGAGGTTATGTACTTCAGTTTCTGGGTTTTAACGAAAATCTCTTCAGTTTTAAAACAAACAGTATTAAAACTAAAATAATTGTATTTATAGACATTTTAGATGTATCGAGTTAATTTTATGTTGTATTTGTTTTTGATTAATGATTTTCTAAGTATTAGTAACTGGTTGTTTTTTAATCACCTAACATGGCATTGGCAGCATCCTTTCTATTTAAATGTACTGGCAGTTTTTTAATTGGGTTTTGATAAAGTTCTAAGCATATAAAAGGATGAAGGTGATTACCCTAATAAACATTACCCAGGTGGATTCTTGACTGGTGTGTTTTTGAAACATTCCAAATAAGGTATTATATTTAATTATATTTAATGACTGGTATAGTATGGGAGGAGTATGAATGGATAAGGACATTCTTTAACCTAGATGAGATGTCCTGACAGATAGGCTGTGCAATGCAGAAAAACATTTTTAACCACATCTAAGGCATGGTGATTTTTGAGGCCTCATTGTCTGTGTTAGAACCTAAGATACTAAAGAATCTATTTTACAGGATGACATTGTGACAGCAATGTGATAAGAAGGGCAGGGGCTTTACTGAAGGTAACTGTGCTACATTTCCTGGTATTTTCATTGAGTCCATTACTACAATACCAAGTGTTTGGACTGATCACTGAAATCATATTCTGAGTCTAGTGTTCACTCTACCTAATACAGAGAGAAGATTTGAGAAGGCCAACCCAATTAGGTTCTTCCTTCCTCTCTCCTTGCACTTTACTAACAAAAAAAAAATCTGCTTTTACTGTATTTGTGTTTTGTCCTACTTTATTTTGCTTTTGCCTCTTCTTAAAAGTACTCAATTTTATTTATTCTGCTGCACTTATTGCTGCTTGGTAGTAGCCTGATTAAATTGTAACTGTTATTCTAAGTCTTTTGGTTTAAGCACTTGGGCTTCATACTGGTTGTTTTACATTAAGAAGGTTTGTGGTCTGCACTGTTGTGGCAGGACAGGTAGCTTACATCCTTCTAAGCTGGAAATTGCTGATTGAAAGCTCATTGTCTGCTATTCTAAAAGTGTATCAGTTCTGGTTTAAGCACTTGGGCTTCAGGCCAAATATTCTACATTAAGAATGTTTGTGGTCTGCACTCTTATGGGAGGAGAGGCCGGATTCTGCCTTCTGAGCTGGGAATTTCTGGTCACAGGCTTATTGTGCCTGCTTATTCAAATTGTTTCTTTCTCAAATTGGTGTGCCTTGTTGCTGTAGCATAGGACCAGATTCAGGCCTGCTGAGTCTAGCTTTGTTTGCATAACTTGAGCACTGATCCAGGCCATCTTTTTTTGACAAGGTTCCCCTGCACCCTAGTAGTGGGAGTGTGCAGTTAGAACTTGTCTGATTGAAGACCTCTGGAACAGGGCTCAGTTTTGAGTTTTTTTCTGGTTAATTGGGTAACTTGTTTAAATCAGATTGTTCATTTTCTATTGTTTTATATATATATATATATATATATATATATATATATAAATTTTGCACTTTATTCATCTGCATTTACTGTATTTGTGTTTCTTCCTACTTTATTACTAGGGGCATTGACTTCAACTCTGAACTGAGATATATAACAATAAGCATATTTTTATGCGCATTTAAAGTGGTTTTTTTTGTATCTGCTTTATTTTCTGAAAAAAAATATATATACTTGTTTCCCGCCTTTCTAAGCTAGTATAGTCTAGTTTTCAGGCTAGTGCTGAATTCAGGGCTGTGTTACAAATCTCTGTGTTTGCCCATACCTTACTTGGATTGAAGGAAGTTTCTCTATTCACCTGTGAGAGAGGGGAGCTTTGAGCAGCCTATCTTTCCCTGGAGGAGTGGTTTCAGTCCAGAAAGTAGTAGTTTATTGGCCACTGGGCTAATTTCTATCTCTTTCATTTCCCTGCTGTAAAAACTGCATTTGCCCAGTTTTGCGGACCGGGCAGCGCCGGTTAGCTAGGGTATAACTATTCCCGGCTCCACAAAGTCTCCTCTTCAATTTTTCCCGTGGAACTAGACAAACGTTCAACTTAAGCACTCAAGCCATTAATTTCTCAGCCCAGCACTTGCTCAAAACACATAGCAAGCACTTATAAACCCTAGCACTACAGAAGGACAAGGCTCTCTGTTCGACCTTACCAGCCATTCAGTAAAACAGTTCACTGTACCTATCCAGGCATGTCCAAAGGGCAGTTTCAGGTGTACTCTCCAGTCCAACTGGTGAATCTGGGCATTTTGAGGCAATGTTACAACTGCCTCATGTACACAGACAACCCTCAACCCTCTCCTCCTACCACCAAACACTAATACATGCGAGAGATGCAATTATACAGCCAAACTGGAGGCTAAGCTCTCTCAACCTAAGACTGGATCAGACAGTCAAGAGGAGAAGGGAAATACTGGCATCACACCACCAGTCTCACATAGACCCATTAAACCAGCACCGGAAAAAAAAAAACACGTAAATGCACAAAAACATACTCAAATGCTCTAAATAAAAATCTGCAAAAGCAACAGAGCCCTCCAAATCAGACATCCAAGCAACCTTCACCCCCCCCCAACACAAACCATGAAACACATACTTCACAAAACCAGTGTGCCACGCAGTCACAGCTCTCAAAGCAAAATAACATACCCAACATACTAGTAATAGGTGACTCATTAGTCAGGCACACTGACGTCCTACTCACTAGGCTGAATAAGGAGAAGGTTACTGTTAGATGGTTTTCGGGTGGCAGGATCTGCCGTATAACACAAGCACTCAGGTCACTCCAGAACAAGTACAAATACGACTCTGTCATTGTCCATGTTGGTGTGAATGACCTGAGCCGTACCTCCCTGGACTACATGAAAAGAGACATGGAAGAGCTCTCTGATCACGTAGCCCAGGCCGGTATGACCATGACCCTGAGTAGCATCCTGCCCTCACCAAGAATGATACCATGGTATAAAGAAAAAATTATCAATTTCAACGATTGGCTAAGTTTCTGGTGTCATTCAAAGGGGATCCAGTGTATCTCTGCCTGGGATGACATGCTCGACAAGCCAAACTGCTTCGCTAGAGATGGTTTACACCTGTTACCTTAGGCTTTCGAATACTGGCCAAGGCTCTTGCCACCCCCATAGTGCCTTTTTTAGGCAAGGCTCAAAAGACAAACCCACCACCTTAAATAGCACAAGTAACAAAAAACTGAGAGTAATACTACTCTAGTCTAAACCTCAAAATGCACGCACTCGAGGCACTCCTCAGTAAGGAAAAAAATTAATATATGTGCAGCAACAGAAACCTGGTTTAAGGCTCCAGAGAGCATCCCAGCACTATTGGGCTACAACTAATATACCATACATTTTGACCACAGAACCCGGACCGAAATACAAAAGGTGGTGGAGTATCCATGTTCATCAAAGATAACCACACCTCCAGGTTAGTGGCACAGCACGATGCTTCAGAGATTATCCATGTGGAACTAACAACGGGCAAAACTGCAATTCAAATTATAGCTTGCTACAGATCACCCACCATGTCCCAGGACCACCATTCTGCATTTCTGGAAACACTGGATAATATAAAGGTCCTACCAAACACCCTAATATTGGGTGATTTCAACTACCCAAACATTAACTGGGAGAACTACTCAAGTACTAACTCCCTTGCCCAAAATTTCCTAGAATTTATAAACTCAAACGCCCTGGAACAACTGGTCAACACTCCCACCAGAGGTGAAAACATATCGGACTTGGTCATCACCAACATGGGCGACTGGTATTCCACACCGGAGGTCTGACCATAAACAAATCACTTTGGATATCCACATTCCGCCCCCACCCCCGGACAAGGAAACCACTGTGAAAAACTTTTCAAAAGCAAACTTCACGTTACTTAAGATGGAGGTGGAAAGTTTCAAAGCCCCCATGTTAAAGGATAACGCTGTCCAAGCTGCAAATTCCTTTACTAATGCATTCTATGGGCACCTACAAGAATGCATGGATCGTGCTATCCGAAGCAAAGGCAAGACTCACTCCTCCAAGAAAAGTAAACCAGTCTGGTGGACCCCTGCCATAAACAAGCTATACAATAGAAGGAGGAAACTAGTACAGAAAAGAGTAAAATCCCAAGAAGGGAAGACATCCCTGATCAGTATCAGCAAGAAACTATGATCCTTCATAAAATCTTCCAAGGCGAGCTTTGAAAGAAAACTTGCCAAGGACTCCAAAGATAACCACAAGGCATTCTTTAGCTATGTCAGGAATCTAAGTGGCAATGCTCAGATCTGCTCGAAGTTGGTGCAGAATGGCACAAAATACACTGAACCAACCGATATTGCCAACATCCTGGCAGACAGGTTTAGTGGTTCAGTGCAAACTTCACCCCCCTCTCACTCCCAAAAGGGCCCATAACCATGCCAGATGAATGTAGAGCCCCTGAAATCACAGACACTCAGGTTAAAATAGCCTTCTCCAAAGCCAAAAACACAGCATCAATGGGACTGGACGGTGTCCCAGGCTGTGTCCTACATGAACTCAAAGATGAACTAACCCCTCAACTAAACACACTGTTCAAACTCAGCCTCTCCACAGGCTACTTACCCGTAGAGTGGTGCACAGCAACAGTTATTCTGCTCCACAAAGTTGGAGCTGCAACATACCCCGGGAACTATCATCCTATAAGCCTGACTAGCTTGGTCTGCAAGGCTATGGAGCGCATCATCATGGAACGCATTAACAGAGACATTGGGAAACTCCAAACACTGGACCCTACCCAGTTCGGCTTTGTTAAGGGCAGATCATGCCTCCTAAACCGGGTGGACTTCTTTGAAACAGTTACCAAGGCTATAGACGAGGGAAAGGTGGTCTACACAGCCTACCTAGACCTCACAAAGGCCGTTGACACCATTCCCCATTCTGGTATTATAGACAAGCTCACCAGCCTTAACATAAACCCCTATGTCACAAGATGGGTTGCCATTTGGCTCACGGACAGAACCCACATGGTGAGAGTTGGGGGAGCTAGGTATTACTCTAAACCTGTTACAAGTGGTGTTCCCCAGGGCTCAGTCGTAGGACCCCTCCTATTTGGCATATACTTCTCAGAGGTTCAGACAAGCACAGGAAGACTATAGGGTATGCTGTTCCCACAGAACCAGGAAGCTGGCATGCTGTATACCTCCTGATTCTCACCCTGGAATGATGGGGGCAATCAGAATTCCTAGGGAGAAATGATTGAGCTGTATGGCTGCCGCGTAGCCTATGAGTGCTTGGATCCCATCCCCTGAAACAAATGTGCTGATAGGGTGCATGTAGTGGAACTTCCAGACAAGGTCCTGGGGGAGTAAAAAAATGGAAAGTCAGTAGACAATGAACTATTTGACTTAATATAGTCAATGTGGGCAAAACTATGGCTGCCCAGTTATAATGCCTGAATAGCCCTAAAATCTCATATTATTTGACATTTGATTACCGGGAAAGTCCAACAGGGTAGGAGCCCATTTTCAGTGGAAGCCCGGGGAGGAAAACTCCAAAGTATTACAAAACATTTTAAGAACAACAATTTTACATTCTTTAAAATAATGCAAAAAAAAATCTACACTTTTAAGTAAAATATACCAAATTGCATGTAATATGAAAACATTGGTTAAGAATAGATACAATTTATATAACAGTATTTTAATATTTAGATACATTTTAGCCAATTTATAGAGAAATTAAAGGTAAGTTAGTACAGCACAAACTGGAAATGCAGTATGAAGTAAGAGAAAAGCAGGCTTGTGGTATATTTAGAGAGAACGCCAGGGAAGAGAAACTGATAGAAGTAAGGAAGTGAGTGAAGAAGGAGCATAAGGAGATATAAGGTATGAATAGGTATTTGTTCACATTTAGGGATATAGTTTATCCTGGTGTTGAACAAGAACAGAGCCAGCTTTTGGCTAGGAAGGCTTTCAGAATGGCAGTGAAGGACGGGAGGGAGGATATTGACCTGATGGATACAGGTAAGGAGTTCCAGGCCTCAGCAACATGGTACAAGTATAGACAATGCCCAGCAGATTTGATAGGACTGTGGCCAGATAGGAGTTTTTGATCATTGGATTGTAATGACAGACTGAACATAGTTGTGTAGAATGTTATTTAGTGCTGGACAAGCAGATGGGTGCTGTGTAAATGTTAGCTGATGGAGTAGTTCTAATCAATTTAGGCTTTTTAGTGCTATACATTGGTGGGTTCTGAAAGGGGCATTTGCTGCAAATTTATCAACTTTGTTTTAGCATTGTTCAGATTTTGATTTTTGTAATGCCTGAAGGTTAATAAGGGTGGGAGCACCATAAAGGACTGTGGGGAGGAGATATGTAATTGCATGTTTAGTTTTAGTTGCATTGGTGAGAAGGTTTTTGGCTCTGTAAAGCATTCCTAGTTTTTGATTTTTTGTTATACAGTTTTGTACGTGCAGGTCAAATCTAAGATTACCATCTACTGTCATATCTAATAATTTGCTGTGAGTAGTGACTTCAGTGGTCATATTATCAAGAGAGAGGACTTTAAATTTTACTTTTTTTTTTCTTGAGAGAGGAATTTGGGGAAAAAGTAGTAGTTCTTTTTAGGATTGAGCATGAGTTGTGAGTTACAAAGCCAAGCTTCAGTGGCTATTAAAGCTTCCTGAGTAAATTTTTGGAGGTGCACCATGTTGTCAGGTGTGCAGATGAATGTAGAGTCATCTGCACACTGTGTTAGGGAGGCCTGATGTGTGGAGGGTGTTTGTTAGAAGGTTAATGAGGAGGGGAACAAGAATAGAGCCACGTGATAACACCACAATATGCCATTGTAGCACTTCCCAGAAGACATTCCTAGGAAACCAGTCATATGTCTTCTCCAGATCCACAAAACGTATTGGTGTAGCACCTTCAGTAAGACATTCTAGGGTAACTGGTCATATGCCTTCTCCAGGTCCACGAAACACAAATAAGCCAAACTCCAGTAACCCCTCCATTATGTGTATGCAAGGGCAAAGAGTTGATCCACTTTTTCATGCTAGGAATCTGTATTGCTGCACCTGAATCAGAGACTTGACAGGATTACTCCACTTTTTTATGCTAGGATGGAATCTGTTTTCTGCACCTGGATCAAGACTTGACTGGATGGAGTCTCATTTCCAGCACCAAGGCAGAAACTTTCCCTCTTTGAAAACTGGTTAGCACCATAACAATTTACTAATCCAGCAGAGATATCCTTGCATTTTGTAGTAAAGCAGATGCTGAGTCCTAGGACACATCTTTCAGTTTATCAGATAGTCTTTATTCCCAGCATTACCTGTGGCCATAAACTTTCAATAGTGTCTGAAAGGATTGGATAATGGATAGTAGTTCCAGAAGTGAGGCTCCTTTGCAGGGTTACTGAGCTCACTGTCTGTGACTGAGGAGGTTGGCAGTCTGGGATGCTCTTGGAATAGAGCCACTGTTCCTCAGCATTGAGAAGAGACAGTTGAGGTTGTTTTGGCATCTAGTAAGGACATCATCTGACTGCCTTCAGTGGAAGGTGTAGAAGGCATGACCAGTTTGGAGAATGCCCCAGGATATGCTGAAGAGTTATCTGTCAACTCTTCTCAGAGCACCTTGGTATCCCCAAGGAAGAAATGGATCCTGTTGTTTGAGATAGGGAAGTCTGCTTTTTCCTGTTCTGCGTGCTGCCACCACGACCGTCACCATGATGAGCAGTTTTGAAAATAGATTTCTGGATGAAGAGCTGGTGCTGCACAACTAAGATCATCCCCTGGCTTTAGCCTTGAGATGTGTCATTTTCCTTCAGTACACTTTACCCACTAGCGTTGATTGCCTCTGATAATCTGAAAAATACAGAAAAAAGGTTTTATAAAATATATAAAGGGGCAAAGGATGATGGGTGAATATCATATAGATAATTTAGTTAAACTAATTGTGACTATGTTTTCTGCTATTAGTATTTTAAGCTGACTGAGTGCTGTTGCTTTTAAGGAGCTACAGTAATCACACCAGTTGAGGCAGTTCCACAAGAGGATGAACCAGCAGCAGCAACAACAGCAGCAGATGCAGCAGAACCTGCAACAGTTGAGCAAGATGCAGCTATTCACAAGGGGTACCATGAGTATGCCATTCAGCAAGCACCATTTGAGCAACCAATGAAGTCAAGCAGGTAAGGCCACTTGAAGAGGACCCATCAGTTATACCGTGTAAGACCATATATTGCTGGAGCTTAAAGAAGACATCATCTTTATTGTTTTATTTTAAACGTGAGACAATGTAAAACATTGATTTAATCTTTGGATAACTTTTTTGCAGTCCTGTAGCTGAGTGGTGCCATCTTATTTTCATGTTCTTTAATATTATTTTTAAATTAATCACTGCATGGAATGCTGTACTGTATTTTTGTACAGACATAGCATGTAGAGTTGTTCTTTAAATACTATACTGAACCCAACCTGGACAGAAGGTAGTGATGTCTACAGTTAATTCAAAGATGTTACCAAAGTTCACAAATATATTTCACTTGGGGGTGGGCGGTCCATGTCTTGGGCATTGGTCCTACAGCCCTTTACTTCATTTAACCTGCCCTGAAGTTACTGCATGTTGGAGAAAAAAAGGAAAGCCTTCAGCACTGCAGCATCTGGAATAAAAACTTTTTGTGACCTATGCACTGACAGCAGTGGTACTCCTGGAGATGTGAACATTTAAGACCACTGACAGAATGGTTTCACTCGAGCAGTTTACATCAAACAAGCAATGTCTTGGATTAGTATCTGGGACACTGATGAATGCACAGTGTTTAGATTCCTACTGTATATTTTGTTTGTAGCAAACAAAGTTGGTTAAATTAAATTGGACTTCTAAGGCAGAAAAGAAGGTGGAGGGCTACATGACAGACTTGATATTCATGAAGTGGCAATAGGTGGAATACTTGTGAGCATGTTGTTTGAGTTCTGGAAGTCTTTGATCCACCTTTGAAAGCAGTAGTGGTGGCCCAAGAAAAGCGCAATCCAGATGGCTTGTCTAACGAACTTGAGTTCAAAAAGTAGAAGGCCAGAGAGTCACAGTCTATGCCTGAGCCCAGATATGGCACTGCTTTGAAACTAGTAGATTCCACAGTGGCCTCCAAGTCTTTGCCAATAGAGTCATTGTTGTGTGGTGAGATGTCTCTTTCCTTGTCTGCAAATTGACATGAAGATGGTGTTCGGAATTAAGTTGATCTTCGGAATTTCCCCCCACACCTTCTTGGGAAACAGACACAGGATTCTGTGACCTCTCCCTCTTTCTGGCATAGCCTAATGCTCCACTAGTATTTTAGAAGTAGACTGTCAAGTAGATGGGTATGAACTCAGGGCAGGAGTGTCAGCACAATTCTTCTTCCACCAAGGAGAGTGGATGCTCATTAGCCTTAGCTGACATGGTTCCTACAGGCCCTGCTGCATCCATTTTATTATCTATGGATGCCATCTGTTTTATTTTTTGGTTATTCTTTCCCCCATGATCATCAAGGCCCTTGTCTAGATCCATTCTTTTCTCCCTAACCTAACTTCTGAGAACACATGGGGAAGAAAGTGGGAGGTGGAGATCATAGCAATAACCCCACTGGATTAAGAGATCTTTGGATTCTTAACACCCTATCTGTTGTCCGGAAACCATGAGACATTGCTTACAATACTACCAAGTCCACCCGAGATTCCTTGGGTAATGGTCTCTTTCCTGCTGTAGGACTCTGTCAAGGCCCTCCACCATGATGGGCAAGCTGGTTCAGATTCGTTCTGTAATCTGTGCTAAGCCCCCTTTTTTAACATCTTACTAGCCGGTTGAAGCAAGGTCATCTCGGTCATAGTTAATGACAAAATCTCTGTGCTGGAGAGATGGGCCATCTTGCTTGTTGTGAATTGATTTTGCAGTATTCCATTATGATAAGATGAAGTATTTAGTTGTATGGATTTAAAAGGATTCTGTTGTGGCAGCTAAAGGTATGTTGGAAGAAGGATTCTGTTTTGCCAGCTAAAGGTATGTTGGAAGAGACTAATCCGAAGATAAAACAAAAATTAAGAAATTGTAAGCTCTTGATTATTGGTATAGATGGAAAGATGCAAGCAGTGAAAATGCTTTTAGAAGTTGTGAGTAGAAATAAACAATTAAAATCTATGTAGAAAGGGAAAATGACAAAAGTTAAGTGGTGGGATAAGTTGATCCCCTCCATTGAACAAGGTGACTGAGGCTTACCTGGTTTGAAGGGGTACTTTAAATCTGCAGCTGAGGCTCTTGTATGTAACTCAAGCAGACGTTTATAAATTAAAGAGCAAAAGGATTATGATGAAACAAGAAAAAAGTATGAGAGAAAATGAGAAGCTTAGATTTGGGAGTGCAAATCCTTAAGGAAATAGTAGTAACAGTACAAAATATTTTATGTGGTTACCTTTCAGGTTGTAATGCAACATCTTCAAGATTTTTGGATAGCTTTGATAAACAAGATGAGTGATAATGTAATGTATCCTTGTTTGAGACCACATGTATGATTCCAGAACTTGAATATGGGTGGGTTACTTTATATTCATAACATAACAGAAAGTATTCTAAAAAACAAGTTATGGTAGGAAGGCAGAAATGAGATTTTGTCAATAGAGAGGGCTGCAGGTAATGATACAGAAAATAAGCAAGAGGAACTTTGACTTTACTTGAGGAAATTAGCAAGGAAACCAAAATGTTCAACAAACACACAGTCTTAATGGCATTTGGGTTGTAGTGCCGTACTTTCCTCTCTCCGACAGTCTGTTAGAGCTTCAAACTCCTCCCTCAGCATGTCTGTGGATGTGAAGAACCAATCAGCTCTGAGAGCAGAATGGTACTTCACAACCACAGACAGCAACCCTTCAGGTTTTTCTAGTGGCACTGGTCTGGATCTCTGAGAAAACTAACTTCGGCCTTTTTTGTTCATTGCAACTCAGATAAGAAGCACTTTTAGTTATTTTAGTCCTCTCTCTGTCTTTTCTATTTCTTTTTATAGTAGATAGAATGTGTGTGTATATATCTTTAAGAAGTTAAAAAAGTGCACCTTAGCAGTATTGTTACTGGAGGAATTTCCCATCTGGAGTAAGCTGAACTCTGATTTATTGTATTCTTGAAAGGCTGGACAGTTTTTGCTGTACTGTGGCTGTTTCTGCTAACTGTTTTCTCACCTCGTGTTGCCATAGTCACATGTAAATGGCGGCTGTTATTTCCATTGATTTAAAACATTATTTTGAATTTTTATGAAAGGAAAACCTGCTATTTTCACAGTTTTTTCGGTATATATTTGTGTAAACAGGTGAATTAAGGTATTTAATGAGATTTTAAGTGATTTGTTCAAATTGCGATTTTGTTGCCATTTTGTTTTCTGACTAAATTTTTCATTACATCATCATATTGAATTCCTTATTTTAAACTACACTGTTTTTACATATGTGGGACTGAAACTGGCAGTTTATTGGGAGGTTTTGGTGATCTACATTGGTGCTTAGTTTAAGTACTGAATTGCTGTCTGTTTCTTCAGTACAGTGTTTTGTTTGTTTCACTGTTTAAATAGTCTTTAAATTGCTATTTTAAGGGAGAATATAGGTATTGATGTCCCTGTATTTACTGTGAGTGCAGTTTTACCTGTGTTTTTTACTGACCTGGCTAGTTTTTTTGCACCCTGTCTATAAGGACTCTGAAACTGTCCACCCCCCCCCCCATCTACTCTGTCTTCACCTACAAAAAATATGCCTTAGCCTAAGGCTTGTGACTCCACAGTAGCCTTAGCCATCTACTCTGTCTGCACCTACAAAAAATATGCATTAGTCTAAGGCTTGTGACTCCACAGTAGCCTTAGCCAAGAGCAGGCTATTGGAACCCTCGCCTTCTTTCATTTCTAGATCCTCTGGTGTGGTGTTGGTACCACAACTGTTCGTGACACAAGGGTCAGACACACCCTCTGGGGCTGTACCACTGCCTGGTTTGGGTACAGGAGAGCCAAATACTTTAGTTGTAGGGGAAGTCAGGGGTACAGAATCCATTGTTAGGATTGGTAAGATTCCCTCCAGGGATTCTCTTTCTACTATAGTAAATGATGAAAAGTGAGGAGGAGAAAACACCACTGGTTGAGCAACAGTCTGTTCCAGGTTTCCCACCAGAGATGGTTGCAATGGCTGTGTCCATTGTTTAAGCAGTTCCTGGGTTAATAGCAACTCCAGTATTTCCCCCTTCATTTTTTTGTACTTTGGATCCTGATTTTGATGGAGATCATGTGTCTGAGAGTTTGGACATGTCTGAATTAGATCAATCAGTTTCATCTGATGATGAGCAAATACAGGAACCCAAACAGGCATTTTAATTTTTCCCCTAATGATGACTAGATTTAGGTATGTATTTAATTGGACTTGCACTTGAGTTTGTCAGGGTCTTTGATCTTTTGGAGGATGTGAGGCTTCTGTCATTCAGCCCTTCCCCCCGGTGATCCTGGCCTTATAGGATGTTTTTAAGAAAGTCTATAGTTGTCCTTTCCTTACTGAGGTTCTCCCTAAAACAGTGTTTTGGAAATTTAGGGTTTCCTTCACCCTGCTGGGTTTTCAGGGTCCTCTATCTGTAGACCTGGTTTCTGTTCCTCCAGCTACCATTTGCAATAAAAAGTCTGTGATTTCTACTAATTCAGTTCCTCTAGATAAGCTAGGCAAGTGGCTGGAATCTTAGGGGAAGAAGTTGGTGCAATATAGTATAGTACAGTATATAACAGTATTTAACATATTTAACTATCAGTATTTTATGTGGAAGTTTGTTTTGAGAAGCGCGAATAGTTTAGTAGAGTTTGCTGCACTGTTGCTGGTTGAGGAAAAGGTTTTTGTCAAATATATTGTTTCCAATGGTTCCCAGCTGTCAAAACATACTTTGAAGAATATATTACAAAGGGGTTGACACTATTTCTAGAAATGCAGCTTTGTCAGTGGGGATGAGGAGCTATGCATGGTTGCACTATTTCTAGAAATGCAGCTTTGTCAGTGGGGATGAGGAGGTATGCATGGTTGCATGGTCAAAATTTTTCTGATGACTTATAAGATGGTCCTTTGAATGCCCCATTGAGCCTGATTGTGTGTTTGGTACTGCAACTAATCAGATCCTTAAACACTGGGATGACAGAGGTAAATTGATGCAGGATGTGTCAAAAATGTTTCCTATTCCGAAATTTTCCTTTTTTAAACAGAAGTCCCAGCCTAACAAGAGCCAAGGTACAAAAAGGAAGCAGCAGGATGACAGCACCACCAAGTTCAACAAGAGGAGTCCCTTTTCCAGAAAGGACTCACCCCTTCATAGCATATGACTATGCCAGGACAAGGCACCCATCTGTTTCATATCTCCTTCCAGGTGCTGAATCTCCCAAGTTATCTCTCAACAAGGTGAAGTGGCCATCAGTTGTTTACAACAAATGGATTCTCAACATAGTCAGCAAGGGTTACTGATGGCTGTGGAAAGACCATCCTCCTCTGTTCAGAGAAGTTCCTTCGCAACCACTGGGCCAATCTTTGTTATTCCCTCATATTCTTCAGCATATCCTGGACTTGGGGGTTATAGAACCAGTATCTACTTCAAAGAGAATGTGAGGGGTTTCATTCCAGAATTTTCCTGGTTTCCAAAAAAGAAAATACATAGAGACCAGTATTAGAGTTGTCCTTTCTGAATACCTTCATCCACATTCCCAAGTTCAAAATGCTCACCCTACAGACGGTGCTTCCTCTTCTTCTGGGCTACTGCTTCATGGTGACCTTTAACATAAAGGATGCCTATCATTATATCCCCATTATTCTTCATTTTTGGAGGTTTATTTATTGCCCTTTGGGCTATCCACTGCTCCTCAAGTATTTACAAAACACCTTGCCCCGGTAATGGCCCACTGTCAGAGTTTAGGCATCTATATGTTTCCATACTTGAATGACTTGCTAATCTGTACAGGGTCTGTGTTCAAATGTTTAGAATTGTTAGAGAAGGTTTTGGCCTTAATCTCTCCTAAGGTTCAAGTTGAATTGGTGGAAGTCATGCCTGACCCCCTCAAAAGATTTGTCTTTCTAGGATGTCTTATTGACTCCGATGTAAGAAAAGGTAAAGGACAAGATCCTTTCTTTCCAAACAGTGTTTTTGGAATTCTCAAACACAAATGTCACCATTGCTTGAGAATTCCTAAAAATTCTTGGATTGTTGGCATCCATGTTTCTCATGATGCCATTAGCTCATCTTTACATGAGAAAGCTCCAGTGGTGTGTTCAAAATTGTTGGACACAGCACCTTCATTCCCTGAAAACCCAGGTGCCATTGTTCCTTTCATCAGATGAGAGTTACAGTGGGGGAGAGAACAGCTGAGTGTCAATCCAGAACTTCTGTTCTCCCCTCCAATTCCAGTACAGTCTATTCAGAAAGTTTTGTCTGACTTCGCATAGGGAGCTGAGTCAATGTGGAAGCAAGTGCAAGTTACTTGAGTCCCAAGGATGCACAGAAGTGCATCAGAATCAAGGAGAAGGTGGTGGTGATTCACACCTTGAAGGTTTTTCATCTCCTATGAACTCTGAGCCCCCTCCAGGTAGTATAACAGCGCAGATGTGTGGTATCTCAGCAAACAGGGTGGTATGAGATCTTACCCTCTGTGCCACTTGGCAATGATGGCCTGGGAGCTGGCTTCTTAGTATTTTCTAACTCTTCAGTCTTCTTACATCCCATCAGAGCAGAATGTTGTGACAAACAGATTAAGCAGATCCTGAGCAGACCCACATGAGTGGAAGCTCAAGGCAATGGTGCTCCAGGATCTAGTCCAGATGAGGGAAATGCTTCAAGTAGATCTGTTTGCCTCCTTTTAAAACAGACAGCTATTGAAATTCTGTTCCAGACATTATTGTAGCCATGCTTGGACAACAGATAGTTGTTGTTGCTCTTGGATGGGAGAGTTCATTTATGTGTTTCCACTCTTTCCTCAGATTCAGAAGGTACTTCTCAAAGTTCAGATTCAGTGAGAAATGGCAAAGATCATTGTAGTGACACCGTATAGCACAGGCAGTTTTGGTTCTCCCTTCTAATCATATTGACCATGGGCAATTACAACACACTCCCTCACACTCTGGACTGGTTCACCCAATTTAGAGAAAGTTTAGTTAACCGCCTTGATGATTTAATTTTGATTCCCTTTGGACACTTCTTTCATGAGTATGTGCAGCTGTGTTAAAGGAGGTCAGAAAACCTGCTGGGAATGGGGGGGGGGGTGGTCCATTGAGGTTATTACCCTCCTGGTCTTGAAATATTTATGTAAGCTACTTCAGGATGGCTTATCATATGCGTCCAGTAAGGTACATTTAGCTACCATGTCTTCTTGTCTCCCTATGGATACCAAACTGATTATGAAAATAATACTGCATATGAGATCCCCCACAGCAAATCCTCCATTGTGGGATAGTTATGTTCTAAAAACTTACTTTGCCGCATTTCAAACCAGTAGCTCACACTGACTTTAAGTTCTTGAAGTGGAAGACTGTTTTGCTTATTAATTTGACATCTGCAGAGAGGGTTTCTGAGCTGCCAGCTCTTATGGTGGGGCACCCTTATCTTGTTTTCCACAAGGATAGGGTTATGTTGCACACTATTCCTTAGTTCACGCCAAAAGTGGTTTCAGAATTTACTCTTATTCTGTCTGTCAATCTCATCTCCCTGTGTTTCCCTTAAGTAAAAGGGCGAGAGGATTATTCATGCCTTGGATGTGTATTGGCAACTGATGTACTACCTTGACAGAACAAAGCCATTTAGAAAGACTGAAAGGCTTTTTATTTTCCTCTATGAAGCAAAGAAAGATTAACCTGTCACTAAGCAAACCACTGCATGTTAGTTGCTCTCTGGTATTGTTTTTTTCGCACCCACCATGACAACTTGAATCCAGGAAAGGTAAAAGCACATTCCACTAGGGCCTTTTCCTCTTCCATAGCATTTTGGAAAAGATGGCCTCTAGAGATATTCTAAATGCTGCAACCTGGTCCTCTGTTCCTTTGTTTATGAAGCACTACAAACTGGATACTTTTACAAAATCCAGAGCAGTCTTTTCTAGGACCTTTCTCCAGGGGCTCCTGGAACCTTATCATTCCTCCTCCCAAGCTGGGTAAGCTTTGGGAGACTATCTGAATGCCAGTAAAGCAATTTGTTTGTTGAACATAGTATAGTTGCATAAGTTCCACTTATCTGTAACAGTAGATGTCCTTCTATTCATATGTTGCAGTATTCATAAATTGAGGAAGTCCACTGCAGGCTGCCCTGAACGTCTGGCCATTATGCAAAAATAGAAAAATCTAAAGCTACTGTTAGGTATGTGCGACGTCTGTCATAAAGTGACATCTGGTATATAGCAGACATCGGCATGTACCATCCTCAGAACGTTTCTGCCACCAGTCTGAACGTCTTCTCCCATTGTTTGCTCGTCATTGAAGTTGGGATTCCAACTCAGATCCAAGTGCTCCATTGGGTTTTTTTCTTAAGTTTTTTTTTTGTGCTACTGTTGTTTGCTGAGGTTACATGTCATCTAGGAAGGGCAAGTGTCAGTGTGGAAGGTAAATTCCCCATAAGGATACCCATGATCTGCGTCTTTTTTGCCTAGGCCCTAATCACAACCATACCTGTTGTGCTGTTTGCAAAGTATTTGTACCAAAGACCCTGCATAGTTGATTTGCTTCTCTGAATTTATATTTAGAGAACCAACATCTTAAGCGTTTAGCTCTTGATGCTATGGAAAATGCTTTGGATTCTTCAAGGGAACCTGTTATTAAGAAGGCCAGGAAGTCTAGGCCTGAGCTTTCTGCTGCTCCTCCAATTCCGGACATTTCTCCTGAGACCGATATTGGCCCAGAGACCTGTTTGGTGGTAGCTGGTGATTCTTCTGAGGGCAAAAGAACCTGTTAGCCCGTCTTCGGGGGATATGTAGGCATCCACTTCAGACGGAGAGGTGGGAACCCAGGCTCATTGTCCCTGAAGGCTCTCGAGGCATTACTCAAATCCTGGTTTATGAGGAAGTCCCAAGCAACATTATAGAATGCAGGCTGACATGTCGCACTATCCCCCTTTCTCTTGGATTTATATAGTTTTTTCTTGGTGGTTGCTGCTGATATTTTCTTTAGCAGCTTTTGTTGTATGGCAATGTTGTTTTTGGTTTGGATCAGTAGGAGTTTGCAAAGTTTGCATTTTCCATCTGTTCTTCCTTTAGGGCCCTAGAAAAAAAAATGAATCACTGCTATCTGTGATTGTGAAGGAATATTCTGCTGTGACAGCTGATTGTTTCTTTACATCCATAGACATGCAGAGGGAGGAGTCTGACAGACTGCCAGAGAGGAGAGAATAGTAGGGCATTATAATCCGAATGCCAGTTAAGGCAGTGCGTCCTAAGAACATCTACTGAAACAGGGAAGTGGAACTTGCATACCTCTACTATATTTGGAACAAGTATCCCTGAAGATAAAGGTTTTAGATTTGAATGTGGCTAAACAGGACTTTGGACTGCAGGTTAGAGATTGCCTTCCCCATCAGAGATCTATAACAGAGTATAGGGAAAGAAAAATGGATAGAAAGAGACCACATTTTTAGAGCAGATCAGGCTGCTTGTTCTGAAATGACAAACCAGTCAGAACTGGAATAGCTGCTTGTGCAGTCTTAGTATGTGTTTGCCAAGACTGGAATAAATAATGTTCCTGTGGGGAAAGCAGCTTTCAGTTTTGACTGTTCCCTAAGTCTTTGTGGGCTTCCTGGTTCAGCATTTGAGCAAGTTTAGCCTTCACATCAGTTAATCTGATTTTCATGTGATTGTCCTTCAAGCTGTAAGCAGCATCTTCAAGATTTTTGGGAGGCTTTGATAAATAACATGGATGAGGAATGGTGTGTCAGCATTTGAGACCACATATCAGATTTCAGAACTTGAACATGAGTGGGCATTGTTTTTTATACAAGGTGCTGCAATCTGGCCTTTCTTTAGTTCTCTGGGTTTTGAATATGAGTGTTAGTCATAGTAGCAGTTGGCCTTTCATCAACATGCCCTTTGGCATGTTTGTTCTTGGATGACTTTTGCAGGTTACCGTCAACTGTGGTTTCCTGGCAAGTAGTTCTAGCTTGGGATTTACTTTGCTTTCAGTCTTTGGATCACAGTCAGCTTGGAAAGTCTTTTTTGTTTTTTGGTATGACTGTAGATTTAATTCAGAACCATGTTTCTGCTTTCAGAGGTGGCCAAGGAGACTGTCTGCTCTCCTGGGTGTTATTACAAATGTGAATTCATGCCCAGCTTTGTTACTCCTTCACAGAGCAGCATCATTATTCATAGTTCATGATACAGCTCAGTTGCTGGACTTAGTGTTTATTAAGGTGCCAGTGGTTGCAGATTTACTATGTCATTCTCGGACCTTGTCATTCATTTAGACCCTCTTCTCTATTTCCTGGATTGTTGGGCCTCAGTTCACAGCCTAGAGATGTATTTCCTTTTTATCCTCCTTCCGATGTAGTCTTTGATGTCGTACATATCTCTAGATCATGAAGAGCCCACATCAAGTCTGCCTGTCTTGTGGCCGCTGGTATTTACTGGGAAGACTTTCTAAATATCAACATTTTTGAGATGAGGGCTATATTGTTAGCCTTGCAGGTTTAAGAAGCTCTTTTTGATGCCTGAGCTTGTGTTTATGAGAGCTGACAGACACTGTTAGCTGTACAAGTAAGGAAGACAACTTCCTAGCCTTTCTTTGGGGAAGTGGTCCACGTGCCTGAGGGGAATTTACCATCAGCTGGGACATCATTCTAGTGGACAACTATATCTCTGATGAATCATATGTCCTGGTGAGATCTTTGAGTCACTTTCTAGAGCTTAGGGTTTATAAGCACAGTGTTTGGCCATCTTAAATAGATGGGGTATTCCCTAGATTGAGCTGTTCTTCTTCTATGCAAAAATTGTGTTACTCAAATTCTCCTATTTCCAGTAGAGCCAGTGGACAGTCAATGTTCTTAACAGACTTGAGAAAGAGATTTCCTTGGAGCCACGTGGATGTGTACTCCCAGGAGTAACTTGGATATATATCATACAAGACTTGATATGCAGGTGGACTTCTCCAATTTAAAGGTCATCCAGAAAAGAAGCTCAAGGGACCTGGTGGCCCAAAAGCATTATTTGTCACAACAGCGATGCCCGTACCTCCAAACCACCACAAGCAAACAGAGTGGAGGACGCCGTGCACTCTCTAGAAGTCCAAAAATATGGTTTTGAAACTGTTTGAACACTTTGTGTTTTGCCTGACATCTTGCACACTCAGATTGTGAAGTGCTGAGAATGAAGAAGTACTGATCACATAGGATCATCCAGTGCCAACAGTCAAGAAAGCAGAAGCAAGAAATCCAGGTACCGTAGTTGAAGATAAAAGGACAAAATGTTGTTATGTCGTCTAGTCTCGCCTTCATTCTTACCCGTGGGTTCGGAGCAGAACCTCGGCTCTGACTTGGCCATACTCTAGCTCGAAGTCTTCAATTGGCTCGTGGCTAAGAGGTATCCCATCATGCAACAGGTCTATTCCCCAGATCTTGTTTGCCGCTCGTTACCCTGAGACATGGTCTCGCTTTTGGCCATGGCTAAGTATATTGTTTATAAAATATTTATAAATTGTTGACTTGTTGCAAAAAAAGCTATTTTCATAGCAATGTGTGTATGGTAGTGGTGTTTTACTGCCTTTGTTTTGTTTCTCTTGCTGTTTTTTGTGGCCTTGTCATTGGCCATTTTGGTATCCCATTCGTTTCCTTTCCCCACGGGCTAGGCCAGTTTAAGTTAGAGGACCTAGTCCTCCCCTTTGTTTCTGTGTGGTCTGTGGTTGGGGCCCCATTCTGTTAGCGTTTAGTGTTATTGTGTCTGGCTAGTGGTGCTGTCCTGCCTTTGTTTCCCAGGGCTAGGCCCTTTTAAGTTAGAGGACCTAGTCCTCCCTGTTGTTTTTCCCGCCGGTTTCTAGGCCATTAGTTAGAGGCTCTGTTTCTTGTGTGGGGTTAGTTGGGTCCAGTTTATGTACTTATTGCTTTGTTCCTTTCAGCATGTCCAAGGATTCTAAGGAACACAGGCATTTGGGCTTTAAAAAGTGTGTTGAATGCAACAATAAGATGTCTTTAACTGATGGGCACTCTGTGTGCGTGTACTGCTTGGGGGCTATTCACCTCCAAGAGTCCTGCTTGTTTTGTCATTCCTTCAGTCCCCATGTGCTACAGGAGAGGAAGAACAAGCTCATTTTGAAAGGACTGCTTAAACACTCCGAGGAGGACTTGGCTAAGTCTTCCAGTGCATTATCCTCCCCAAAAAGGCCATAAAGACTTCTAAGAAGCACTCTCTGGCTGTTTCTTCGGAGCCACCAGAGAAAGTTGCTAGAACAGCTTCTCCTTCTTCGGTTCCATTGCCCTCGGTGCTGACAGAAGGTAGCCTCTTGACTAAGTCCGTATCGGCTCCCAGTCTTTCGAAGCCGGTCACAGATATTTTGGTTCGGAGCCGGTCTCCAGTTATTCGACCAGTTTCTTCTTTACACAAGTTCCCTTCTGTAGGGAGATCCAGATCTCCTACATTATACTCCAGCTCTTCCAGGACCCTTTCTGATGAGGACGTTGATAGGGGGGTGAAGAAACTGCTTGTCATCGGTGTTGGCCAAATTAATTTCAGCTCTGACCCAGTCGGCTCCAGAGCCCATGGCCTCTTCATCCTTTGTTGTTCCTCCTTCGAGCCTTTCTCAACCTTCAGAGCCAGAGTTGTCAGTTCCATCGGGTGCCATTAGGTCAGTTCAAGTAGCCTCACCTGGCCTCTCTGTTCCGATTTCCACTCCGACCCAGTCGGCTCTGTCCATGGGGTCGTGGATTCACAGTTCTCCGGTGGGACCCGAGGGGGAGGGATTGGATCGATCTTCATCGGTTCTGAGCCTTCCTCTCAGTGGTTCGGCTCAGGTGAGCTTGGACCCGACATCTGCTTCGGACCTCATCTCCTCGCCATCGGGGGCTACTACTGCTTCCACTACAGTTAGTTGGCCTTCGGAGCTAGGGGGATCAGCCTTCGAGGTTATGAGGAGCGTGCTGGCCTGGTCGACACTTGCATCCTACGGCACCAATACTCTGCCCCCTCCAGCACCGGTGTCAGTTTCGGATCACGCTTTGTCCATGGGCAGCGGAGATCCTAAGCCTCAGGATACCTCCATCAGTGGTCCCCAACTTTCTGATGTCTCCCCAGAGTTTTTGCCTGAGGAGCCCGCCAGAAAGAGATTGTGTAAGAGGAAACACCTTCACTCCCCGGATGAGTCTCTCACGTCGGGCACTGACCTTCAGGAGTCAGAGGGGTCCCCAAGTCGTCTTCTGAAGATATCTCTTTTTCAGATATCCTGGAGATCTTGAAGCAGAGGCGGTTGGCCCTCCAAATCCCCTTCTGATGAGGAGTCGGTGTTCCTGAAAGCTTTCGGGTCTCAGTCCTCCACCTCTTGGGTTTCTCCCCCTTTAGATAAGCTACTATATCTTGTCTGTCGAAAGGTGTGGGAAATTCCTGACACTGTGGAATTGGTCCCTAGGAGACCCAAGTTTTTGTCCGCCCCCTCTGACAAGGAATTTCTAACTAAAGGCGTTCCAGTAGATGCCATGGTGGTGGCAGCGGCCACCAAGAAGGAACTTGCTGAAACTTCATCTACCGTCCATCCACCTAACAAGGACTCGCAGAGTTTTTTTTCAGGGCACACAAAGTGATTCCCCCTCCGGAGGCAGTGGAGGGGGTGGAAATTCAGGTAGATACCGCCCTAGTGGCAGAGGAGGCCCGCGTAACCAGGGGGACCGTGATTCCTTTCGTGGTTCTCCCTACCAGCACTATTTCTTTATACCCAGAAGCCTGGCAAGACATCACCCAAGACGAGTTGGTATTAAAGATAATTTCCAGAGGTTATCATATTCCCTTCACTTCTCCTCCCCCGCCAACCAACAGAATCCCAGATGTTCCACCCAGTCACAGGGATTCCGCAATGTTAGAAATAAAAAAGTTACTTTCAAAGGGAGCCATCTAGCCTGTCCCCGCAGACCAAGTAGGATTAGGGACTTGCTCCAGATTCTTTTTGGTGCACTAAAGAACAGGGGACCTGAGACCCATTTTGGATCTCAGCCGATTGAACCTTCATGTACAAAAGTCCAAGTTCCGCATGGTCACCTTGCAGTCAATACTCCCTCTGTTACGGAACGATGTGTGGATGTGCTCCATCGACCTCAAAGATGCTTACTACCATATCAAGATGGACAGGGCATCGGGAAGTCATCTACACGTTCGGCTGGGCGCCAGTCATTTTCAGTTTGGCACTCTGCCCTTTAGTCTCACTACAGCCCCCAGGGTGTTCACCAAATGCATGGCAGTGGTAACGGCTCACTTGAGACATCAGGGATTCTAAGTGTTTCTGTACCTGGACGACTGGCTTCTTTCTGCCACCACCAGGCATCTACTGTTACAGACCAGGGACACCACCATTACAATGTGCCAAAGGTTAGGAATTACTCTAAATTGGAAAAAATCTGCCTTGTTGCCCTTGCAGCTTGTCACTTTTATCAGCGCCAAACTAAATATGGTGCTCATGAGGGCCTTCTTACCAGAAGAGAGAATTCAGGCTCTAAAACAGCAGGTCTATGCCTTACAACCTTTGAGGCAGGTCAAGGCAAACATGGTTCTCAAGTTATTAGGGGACCATGTCAGCCACGATCATGCTAGTTCCCCTTGCCAGTGGCTGCTTTTTGCCCAATGGTCACTACAGCATCTTCCACTCACCCATTCTATTCTGATTACGGACACGTGCAAGCGGGATCTATGCTGGTGGCTTCAGGCCAGCAATCTCAATGTGGGCAAGCCTTTTGTCCCATCTCCTCCAGTTGCCACGGTGACCACGGATGCCTCCCAGATTGGGGGGGGGCATTATCTTGGCACGACTGTCCAAGGCACGTGGCAGGATCATGAGACCCATTTGCATATCAATGTCTTGGAGATGAGAGCAGTGCTATTAGCATTGCAAGCACTTTTTATTTTACATTATTTTATTTTACATTTGTTGACCGGGCTAGTCTAGCTGGATACATATCCTTTTTCAGTAGAGCCCCGGGGAGAAAAGCTCCCAATAATGAGAAAAGAAACACACTACAATTAAATAATGGTACAACATTATAAAGATAACAAAACAATACGACATGGTATATACATGCTAGTGGAAAAAAATGCTTAAGTTAAGGAGGTGGCAGGACAAGCTAAGTTGGTAAGATGACAAGGGTACATGTGGAGGAAGTAAAATGCTAGATAATAGCTTGTGAGAGAGAAGAGTGTAGGATACTATGAGACATATAGGAATTAGTCTGGGTTTAGACATGGGCACAACCAGTGGGACTTTAAATATTCTCTGAGACTGTTTTTGAATAGTTTAAGTGAAGGCATGAGTCTAAGGTAGTTGGAAAGGGAATTCCATTGCTTTCCAATAGAGTTAGCATAAAGAGCATCGCCGCCCAAGTTATTAGATTTGATGGTTAATACTTGATTACTGTTTGAAGACCGAAGGGAACTTAAGTTGGTGTATGGGGTCAGGATTTTGCTCAGTGAGGGGGTTTTGTCTGGTTGATTAATTATTTTGAATGCTTCCGTGAGTTGATTGAATTTAAGAAGATTGGGCAGTTCTAACCAGCCTAGTTTCTTGAGGTTGAGACAATGGTGGAGTGCGATATGGTGTTCCTGTAATGAATCTGGCTATATGGTGGTAGGAGGTAGAAAAGTTATTGAGTTCACGTTTATTGAGGAAGGAAAATATAGGGGAGGCGTATAGTAGGGTTGAAAGGAGATGAGTGCGGGCAATGGTTAATTTTGCATGAGGAGTGAGAAAGTTCCTGATTCTGTACATTGAACCTAGTTTCTTGTTAACTGACTTAATGGTTTGGGCAATGTGCATATCAAATTTGAGCTTGTGGTCAATAGTGACACCTAATAGCTTGGTGTGGGAGACGGGCTCAATGATGGTGCCATTAAAGGATTCGACAAAAAAGGACCTAGGATTCGCATGTTGTGGTTCTAGGGGTGGGGGAGTGGTAGAGGAGGGGAAAAATAGAAGTAACTTGGTTTTAGTTGGGTTAAGTATGAGTTTCAGGTCAGAGTACCATTTTCAACTTTGGCAAAACATAGTTGGGTGGCTGTTTGGAGTTTCTGGAGAGAGATCAGAGCAGATCAGGGTGGAGTCGTCCGCATATTGTATGCAGGTGGTACTGGGGATGATTGTGTGAAGATCATTTATAAAAACAGAGAAAAGAAGGGGGTCAAGTATGGAGCCCTGTGGGACGCCAATGTTGTTAGGGAGTAATTTAGATAGACTATTTTGCCATAGGACTGCTTGGTGCCGGCCAGAAAGGTAGTCCTTGAACCAGTTTAGTGCTACGTTGTCCAGATGAAAGGTTTGCAGGGTGTGGAGTAATAGCTGGTGGTTAACCATGTCGAAAGCTTTTGAGAGATCAAGAAAGAGCGCAGAGGATATAAGTTTTTTGTTACGGTTGCTATTTATTGAGTCGACAAAGGAGAGCTTTCTCCTTCTAGGGAAAATTGCAATCCACACAGACATGTCAGTGGTATGGTACCTGAACAAACAGGGAGGAACCAAATCATATCCCCTTTGCAGAGAGGCACTTGAGTTTGGCAGTGGGCAGTGTCTTCCCAATGCTTTCTAGTTGCAATGCATATACCGGGGAAGTCCAACGTGATTGCCGACAGGCTGAGCAGAGCTATCCTAATGCCTCATGAGTGGTCCCTGAACAATTATGTTGCGGAAGAGATATTCCACAGATGGGGTCAGCCTTGCTGCGATCTGTATGTCAGGCCCCTCAGTGCCAAATGCAGCAGTTATTTCACCCTTATCCCCCTGGAGGGGGAGACACCCAGGGACACTCTGGCTCACGATTGGCCCTCCGGTCTTCTCTACGCATTTCCACCATTACCTCTGATATCAAAGGTCATTCAGAAAGCGCAGTCTTTGGGAAGCAAAATGGTCCGCATTGCCCCACACTGGCCTCGTCAGATTTGGTTTCCCTTCCTTCAACCCTATCTAATGGACATGCCCTGGATTCTTGTCCCAGCTCCAGATCTGCTGACTCGTATGTCAGGACAGTTCCGTCCCATCATCCAGACCCTCAAGTTGACAGCTTGGCTGCTCCATTTCCTTCCTTAGTCAGGCTTCATGATTTTTCCCCGGAAGTGATCCATATTCTATCATCTTCCCACAAGCCTTCTACCAGGAAGATTTATTCCAGTAAGTGGAATAGATTTTCTATTTGGGCCCATGAGAGACATATTGATCCTTATACAGCACCTATTTCGGCAATATTGGAATTTCTTTCTCAACTGTTCAGTCAGGGTTCAGCTGCAGCAACCATTAAAATGCAATTGGCAGCGATTTCTACCTTTCACGTTGCTAATTAGCCCAACCTTATGGCTCATAGGCTTTGTAGGGTCTTTCTGAGAGGGACATTGTTACTCCAACCTCCAGTCTTTAATCCAGTGATGCCATGTGACCTCAGTTTTGTACCACAGAAGCTCACCTCAACTCCCTTTGAGCCTGCAGCTACGTGTAACATTAAATTCTCATCATGGAAGACAGTATTCTTGGTAGCCATAACTTCAGCTAAGGCGGGTCTCTGAACTCCAAGCTTTATCAATTAGGCCACCTTATTTGGTGTTTCACAAAGATAGGGTCTCCTTAAGAACCAGCCCTTCCTTTGTTCCAGAGGTTGCCTCTGTTGTCAGTATCAACCAATCCATTGAGTTGCCTGTGTTTTTTTCCTGAATTCTCCAACGGGGCAGAATTTAAGTTTCATCATCTAGATGTTCATAGACAATTGCATTTCTATTTACATAGGACAAAAGATTTCAGGAAATCAGATCAAATGTTTGTCTCATTTTCAGACACTAGACTTTGGGTTCCTGTTCTAAGGTAACCTTGTCTCGCTGGATCTCCGATTGCATCTCATTTATTTATGCTTTCAATGGCAAAGAATTACCCTTTAAAGTGAAGGCTCGTTCTTCACGATCTGTGGGTACCTCAACTGTGTTTCAGGCTAGGATGTCTATGGATGATATTTTTGCTGCAGCAACATGGGCTAAGCCTCATACCTTTATTAGTCACTACAAATTAGATCTGGTCTCTAGAGGCAGATCTTCCTTTGGTTCCACGGTGCTCGAGTATTTTTCACTGAGCCATCCAAGATCAAGGTGCTAGGGACACTGTCCCATGGGTAAGAATGAAGGCGAGATTGGACTACATAACATCAAGAAGTTATGTACTCACCATAACGTTCAATGTATGTAGTCCATCTCGCCTTACATTCTTACTAACCCTCCCTCCTTCCCCCTCCTGGAGGACCTGGAGGTATTGTCTCTAGGTGTCAGTAGTCCTTTCTGTTGGGATTGTTCTTCTTCTCTGTGTGTACGTGTGTGAGCTTGCAGCAAACAAGATCTGGGGTATAGACTTGTTGCATGATAGGATACCTCTTAGCCACGAGCCAATTGAAGACTTCGAGCTAGAGTATGGCCGAGTCAGAGCCGAGGTTTGGCTCCGAACCCACGGGTAAGAATGTAAGGCAAGATGGACTACATACATCGAACATTATGGCGAGTACATAACTTCTTGTTTTAATCTTTGGAATAGCTGCATCAAGCAATTATAGTGTTCTGCAAGTTGAGAGAAAAAGTTATAAAACACCAGGTTATATAAGCAGAAGATAGACCATTGTTGAACAAAGGCACATATATAGTTCCAATAGTAGTAGAAGAAAAAGGGCGAATAAAAAAAAAAAAAATTTCAAACATACTTAACTCCATATGAACTACAGTAGGAGACATTTCTGGATACATTATGGCATTTGAGAAGAGCACTCTTGGCAAACATGTAAGAGTGAAGTAATAGGGATGTCAAGAACTTTAATCATACCCTGACTTAGGAATGAGGTCCATTGCTGTCAGTATATTAGAAGCCCTAAACATTTGTTGAAACTGAAAGAGAAGTGTAAAAATATACAGTCATAAATACTACTTTTTGGCTTTCAGAAATCATATGTGGTGAACATAATCCACTTTTAATATTGTTTATGTACTGATGAAATGTCACAGCATTTTTTTAAACAAGAAACATCTTTATTAAATTATCATCTATGTCATAGGCAATCTTACATTTATATAAATGAAAATAAATCATACCGAGACAATTTCACTTGCAAACTGTGTAAATTGCAAACCATGCTGAGACAACTGTAGCTGCAAGCATTATACATCACTTATAATATATCCAGTCATTGTCAATTAACCATTATATTGCTCATTCAATTCCTACCTTTTTTAAACCTCGTTCTTCGTCTGTATGCATTGATCCCACACTTCTCATTTTTTCAGTGTAATTTACTCCTACCCTTGTCTAAAGATCCCAGTTCCAGTTGTTTTATCTCTGTTACTATCTTTGCTACTTCTAGTAAAGTTGGTTTAGACTTTAATTTCCATTTTCTAGTAATTGCTTTTTTGACAGCCGTCCTAATTAACTCAGCAAGGCCTTACAATGTCTAGGCAATTCCAGTTCTGTATCATAGCTCAAAAAAATAATTTCCTTAGTTACACCAATTTGCTTACCCAGTATCTCCGACAGAGCAGTCTGCAGGGCATCTTTAAAGTCTGCCAAATCATTATACTTCCAGAAAATACATCCCCAGTTACCTCTTTCTTCCCCATCACACCTCTTAATATTTGCTGTCTACCTGAGGAAAATTCTTTGGAGTCTACTTGGGGTATAAAAATACCTATGTAAACACTTCCAGGCAAATATTCTAAATCTTCTAGACTTAGTTGCATATTCGGGAGATATACATATATCCCCCCATTGTTTCTTTGTGAATTGCTTATCTAATCTCTCATCCTAACCTTCTCTGATTGATTCTTATAGTTATCATGCCATATTTAATATGCTGTACTAATTACTCCTTTCTTAATGGCAACTTCTGTTCTAGATTCTACTAAAAACTACCCGTGCTGGTCTTTTGCTTAAGATGCTCCTGTTTCCTCTCTTAGCCTGTACTCTGATAACAACCGTCAATAGGGAAGGCAATCTCTAACCTGCAGTCCAAATAAGTTTTTGGTGTCTTCCCATTCTATTACCTTTCCTTCTTTAGTTATTTGCTCCTAATACCTCAATTCCTTTCCCAGTTTTCTGCAATAAATTCCAGTCCCGTCTTGCCTATTGTCTGTATCCGTAATTGCAGTCATCCTTATCGGCAGAATCACCTTTCTCCATTCCCGTGTTGACTTAGCTCTTAGTATATTTTTTGCTACTATATGAATATAGTATTCTGTATGACTATTGCTATGCTCCTTAAAGGTCTGCATCCAAAATCCCAGTCACTCCTTGTTTTTTGACCTTCCCCACATTTTCCTCATCATCATCTCTTTCCACTTTGAATTATAGTGTTCTGCTTGTGCTATGTATTGAAGCCTTAACTGTGTTGCTCTGCTGTACCCCTTCAAATCGGGTAATCTCAGTGTACCCTGTTCTATTCGAAGAATAAGCTTATCTCACTTGACTCTTGCCTTTTTCCTCCCCCAGATAAAATCCTTCAACTCTTTATTAATTACTATCTACAACTTTTTATCTGGTTGATAAAAATATGCCTGACCCATGTATAAGACTAAAGGGACTAAAAACATTTTTACTGTTTGTATCTTACTATCGATATCCATATGAAAGAGCTTCCATTTTCTCAGTTTTTGTATTATCTTTTATTTAGTCTCTTCCCACATATCCTTAGTTGCCATGCCAGAATAATTTTTAATCCATACTCCAAAATACTTCATTTTATCATGTCCCTATAAGTATGGATATTGCTGAACCAATTTGTAAGTGGGTACATAGTTTACCACTATTGCCTTTGTTTTAGCTTCATTAATTTTGCATCCTGAAAAGATATGAAACTGTTTCAATATGTCCCACAGCACTGTAATATCCCTTTCTGGTTTTGTCGGTGTCATCTGCAAATAGAGCCAGCTTTTTATGACTTCCATACCAATTATATCCTTGAATTTCTGAGTCTCTTATTTTCTTTGCCAATTGTTCTAAATATAATGAAGGGGAGAGAGAACACCCCTGCCTGCCTCCTCTGCTGAAGCAGAGATGATCAGAAATTATCCCACCCACTTTAATTTTCATCTCAGATCCCTCATTTATCATCCTAATCAACCTTATAATTTATCAGAGAATGCAAATGCTTCCATTGCTCTGCTCATAAAGTCCCAGTTTACTCTGTCAAATGCTTTTTCTGCATCAAGACCCACCAACAACAGTGGCATTTTCTTGATTTCTGCTTCCCTCTGGATAATCAGTGTTCTATTAATGTTGTCAAATGTTTGCCTCCCCGCAACAAAACCACATTGATCTGTATCTATCAATTTTGGTATCACTTTTGCCATTCTTTTAGCTATTGTAGACATAAACACTTATAATCATGGTTTAGTATTGAAATGGGCCTTTACAAAGCTGGATATTTACCTTCTTTAGGTATTACAGCTACCATAGCTGTTTTCCAGTATGTTGGTACTTTACTTCCCCTCTTAAAATACAAAACAAATTCAAAACCTTCAAATCTTCATCAGTTTTTCCCTCCTAGCTTCCAAACTTCCACAGGAATACCATCTGTTCCTGGGGACTTTCCTGTAGATTGGTTATACATCACCATTTTTATCTCATCTCCTCTTATCCTAACGATTAGTAATTGAGCCTCCTGTACCTCTAACCTTGGCATGTTATGTTCTTCCATAAACATTTCCATTTGTACCTTTTCTTTATTTCCATATTTCTCTGCTTTATACAGACTTTCACAGAATTTCCAAAATACTTCTAGTACTTCTACACAATCCCTTATCTTCATTGTTGTAGGCTCCCTAAGCTTGGTGATAGCCCTTTCTACTTTCTGTTGCCTGAGTTGTTTTACTAAAAGTTTTTGTGCTCTAAAGTTATTATCCAAAAAAGTTGCTTAACAGCAATCTTTCTAAACTCATGCATATTATCAAGGTAATCCCTTATTTTCTGTTTACCATTCTGCAGTAGCTCCTCTTCTTATTCTGTGAGATTCCCTCTATTTTTCAAAACTTCAACATTTGCCAGTCCCTTTAAATAATTCTTGTTACTTCTTAACCATATCTCCCTTTCTTTTATTTCCACCATATTTTTAAACTCCACGTTAATTTTATCCCACCTATATTTTCTGGTGAAATTTCTATTGTATGTAATAGCTCTTGAATAATTTCCACTACCCCTACCTTAATTCCCTCTCTCCTCAACAGATAGGTGGGAAAGTGCCAGTATCTAATTTTTATTTCATTACCCTGTGTTTTTATTTTAGTTATTAATGGCCGATGAGCTAAAATAGTTATTGGGTGGGTATAAAGAGCTGCAATTAAATGCACATATTCCTGCTAAATGTAAATTCTGTCTAGGCTAGCCCAGTTTTTGTATCTTTGGGGATGTGTAAATTTACTCCAAACTCCTAGTACTGAATTCACATCTTCCATGCCAAATATTTTCATAAATATCTTTAAAAATATATCCTCCTTTGTTATATTTTCCCTTCTGCCCCCCCCCCACACATATCTTCACTATTGCAAATCAAATTCCAGTCCCCATCTGTAAGTAATATTCCTTGTTGAAATATGATTATTTCTCCCAGAATTTTCTTAAGCTGCATTACTGCAGTTTTTCGTAGAATGCCAGTGTAATCCTCCTCTCTTGTCAGAAGCCGCTTAGTACTACAAATCTATCATTATTGTCTTTTTTCCCTCTTCTATTACTATTGGAGCTCCGTTTGCAATTAATATAAGTACTCCTGTCTTCCTTTGCCCCAGGTATTCCGCTGAAGCACCATCCTGAAAACTTTTATCAAATTCACGTTCAGTTTTTTTCCAAGTGCATCTCCTGTAGCATAGCTGTTTGCAGTCCACATTTTTTAATATAATTCACTACTCTTTCTTTTTTGTATTTGTCTGTGAGACCATTAACATTTAAAGACATTATAGAAAGCATCATATTCTTGAGAGATTATTATTCCCACCTTTTATGTACAACAGCTTTTTTGTTAAATGTCTAGTTTCAGCTTTTATCTTACGTGCATGTACTGCTTGGCAGGTTATTCTTTTATACAGTTGTTTCTTTCATCTCCATATTAGCTTATGTTACATCATTCAGAACTTTTTATTTTATTGAAAACCCTCAAATAAGAATAGACACACACCCAATACCCCCCTAAAATCTATTAACTTAATAATAATAATACAAAAACTATGTACATCTTTAAATACTGAAGTATTACCCTTCTAATAGGAACAAATGTTCCAAGCTGACAGCCACACACAGACTTAAGCTAACTGAAAAGAAAGGTTATCCATGCTAAGATGCACGGTGTAGCCTGTGGTTTCTATTAAGTGCTGTCTAGTTTTGTCTTATCTTAATAGATATTTCAGAAAACATTTTCTGCAAGCCATTTCTCTTTGTCAGATTCTGGCTAGATTTATGAGAACCAGACAGAAAACTGTTTACTAAAAAAAACCCTTATAATATTCAATATTGTTTTTCATTTAGTTGCTTTTTCATAAAACTTGGTACTAGATTAAGCTAATGGCCTTAACCCAGTCATTCCACTATGTGAGAATGAGGAAAAAGCGCACTGATTTTTTTGCTCGTTTAACCAGATTTCTTTTGACATTGCAGTTGCCTACATATCTTAAAACTGAATAAGGTGAAAGAAGTAAGAAGGGAGAAGGAAACAAGAAAAAAAAAAAAAACAGGAGGACCTATTTACATAAGTATCCCATTACACTTAAAAATAATTGAACAAACTTTACTTTATAACATGCAAAGAAAATCATGCACCATTTAAATAGTAGTATTAAGAAAAAAAAATGTTTTATTTACAGTTGACTCTCTCCCTCCTCTTCCCCTCTCCTGAATATTTTTCCAAAGATTAATGGCATGAAGTAGGGCATATATGTTGAGTCCCCTGCAAGTTTAGCAAAGCCCAAAAAATTACAATATTTCTAGATTTTCTTGTTCTCTTCCTGTTCCTTTCCTTCTCCCAAACCCTGTCTCTGCTTAATTTACAACATACTCTCGATTCTTCTAGACAACTCTTGTGCTTTTTTTCCCCTCTTTCAAACATTTTCCATTGAAACACATTGGCACAGTCATCACTTTGTGGTCTTTATTAACAGAAGAACAAGAAGCAGAATCTCTTTCTGTTTCACAGCTCACTTTGTGTTGGACGAATTTTGTGTTTCTTCCTTAGCATGTAATTTATCAAAAAAAGATTTTTGCCCCTCAAGGGAAAAATAGCTGGGTGTATATTAGGTTGAATCTCACACCTGCTTCTCGACATTCCCTGAATAACGGGATAAAATTACTCTTCTGCCTGGTGTACAATGAGTACTCATTCTCCACAATCACTCTGCTGTCTCCCACTTTTAGTATTTTGTCCTTCTGTTACAGCTTTGTCAGAATCAACCCCTTCTGCTAGTAAGATTGCATCTTTACTATTAAAGGTCTAGGTTGTTTTCTCATAGCTAATTCTGGAGCATACACATGATGTGCTCTTTCAATTAACAATTCCTGTTGTGGAATACCAGTCTAGTTGCTTATTTGTGCTTTCCTAAAACTAATAGTCTGCTCCTTCCTTGGGTGCAGCAGAAAACCTCAGGTTTTCCCTACGTGCTCCATCATCTAATTCTATTATTTTTTGAAACATCTCTTCTTGTCCAGTCTCATATTCAACCAGCCTTTTCTTCATTTCAATGTCTGTGTTTTGCAGTTTATCACCTTATTAGAATATCTGTTTAAAGATTCTTCCATTTTTTTTCCAACCTTTTATTGTTTGATTTATTATGCTCAGGTCTGTGTGCAGTTGCCTTATACTTTCCTCTAGTTTACTGGGAGTCATGTCTGGAGCTTGCACTGCTTTTTCTGAATGACTATAGTACTTTTCCTAATCAGTGTGTGTTCATCGCCTTTTGTAACTATGTGAAGTTGTTAAATCTCTCTGTTTATTCTCACTGATGGGTTTGGAGCTGATCCTTAGACCCGACATGGCCGATAGCAAAGCTCAAGGTTTGCCAGTAGCTCTAGACCAAGCCCCTTATCCCACAATGCACTGCTGGAATTACCTCAGATCTAGTTTGCCACGGCAAGAGAGATATCGGTGATCCAGTCAGCTCAGACCATTTTTTGCGAAATCGCAAGTTTAAAAAACTTTCTTCTACTTCTTTTTCAGAGATTATTCTTATTTAGTGAGTGTGTGTTTCTTGTTAAAAATAATATAGTTTTAAGTAGGTTAGATTGTAGAGATAGTGCCCTGTGTTGGCTTACGTTTTTCTTAGTGTTGGGCCCTTTCTTAGCCCTATTTAGTTTTACAATTTATACTTGTTATTAGTATATTTTTTAGTGTGGGCTTAGTTAGCCCTGTATTTAACCTTTACAGGTTAATTTTGTGGTGTGTCTCTTTATAACATGTCGGGTGAGAGAGAAAAGTCTCACCCCAAATCGGGGTTTAAGAAATGTCCGGATTGTGGACAGAAAATGTCCTTTATGGACCGACATGTCCAATGTGTTTACTGTCTGGGGGCTAAACACTTCCAAGACTCTTGCAGTATTTGCCACTCTTTTTCATCTAGGGTTCTGTTAGAGAAAAGGAGAAAACTCATAGATAGGGGTTGCTGCAGCATACTTTCTCTGAGGCGTTGGGTAGCCAGGAAGGTGCCAGCGCTTCTTCAAAATCTTCTGATTCTAAACAAACCAAGAAGGCAAAAAGATCAGAGGGTACAGGGTCATCGGTTCCACAGTCCTCGGACCGAGTGTCCCTTTGATTCGGAACCAGCTCCCAGCCTTGGAGCCAGTCTCTGAGGTTCCCTCATCTCCTCTGCTCCAGTCAGCACCTTCGGTGCATTCCTCGAAGTCTTCGGTCAGCCTCTCTGATATGGATATGGATTGGCTGGTGCAGAAGATTCTACAGGCACCAGGATTTGCTAAATTGTTGTTGGCCCCGACCACTTCGTCAGAGCCGAAAACCATTGAACCGGACTTGACTACTCCTCCGCCGAGCCGTACTGGACTCTCTGAGCTGAAGGAGCCCGAACCGATAGTTGTCGAACCTATAGAACAGAGACCCGCACCGGTGTTATCGGTTCCATCTACTCTGACGTCCTTGGCACCGACCGAGGACGCTAGGAGCCAACACTCTCCTGTCAGGTCCAGGGAGGATAGTCGGACCGATTTGTCGGTGCCGACTCTTCCACTCGGGGCTTCAGCTTGGATGAGCTTGGCTCCTACCTCGGTCTCGGAGCCCATGGTTTCAGTGCAGGAGGATTGGACGGTCCCTCCGGATCAGTCTACCCCTTCTCATCAGAGCCATGGTGCTTTCAGTGCCATGAGGAGAGTCCTGTCTCCTAAGACATCGTCAGCATCAGTTTGGGCTTCCTTCTCCCCTCAAGCTCCTGTGTCCATTTCTACGTCTACCAGTCCCCCTAAGGGTAGAGACCCTGAGCCTCAAGCGGCCCCACAGGGCATCCCCTGCTCTTCCGAGACCTCCCCAGATTTCCCCACTGAGGAGGTACCCAGGAAGAGACTGTGCAAGAGGAGGCAGTTAGACTCCCCACAGGAGTCTTTGACATCTGACATGGACTTGGACGAGTCAGAAGGGTCCCCTCGATCCCCCTCTGAGGATATCTCCTTTGCGAAGATATTAGAGATCCTTAGTCAGAGGGGCGATTGGCAGTCTAAAACCCCTACTGAGGATGAGTCAGTGCTCTTGAAGGCTTTTGGGTCTCAACCTTCCACTTCTTGGGTGGCTCCGCCTTACAATGAGCTCATAGAGCTGATCTCTCGTAATGCGTGGGAGTCACCGGAGGCCATGGAACCTGTCCCTCGGAAGCCGAATAAGTTCATCTCTGCCCCAGTGGACAAAGCCTTTTTAACCAAAGGAGTGCCTGTTGATGCCATGGTGATAGCTGCAGCCACCAAAAAGGAAGTGTCTGAAACATCCGCATCTGTCCATCCCCCTAACAGAGATTCTAGGATCATGGATGGATATGGGAAACGCATGTTTAGTTCAGCGACTTTTTCTCTGTGATCACTGAACTATTTAACCCATTTTACGAGACTGCAAAGAGATCTCCTGAAAGTGCTAGGAGATACTCTCCAGGGTATGGTAGCTGCAGGGGTTGCTGACAAAGTCAACACACAGCTCGCTACCCTAAACTCGGTTGTGAACTCGTCCATGCGTCTCATATCTTATGCAGCTGATGGTTCGAGTAGAGCCGCTAGTTCAGGCATTGCTCTGCGGAGACAAGCCTGGATGCGTCTCTGTTCCTTTGCAAAGCCCTTTAAGTCTTCCTTTATCAACACCCCATTTGATGGCTCATCACTGTTTGGGCCTAAAGTAAAGGAAATTTTAACCAGGTGTGAGCAGGAAGACAAGACCCTATCTGCCGTTGGAGTCCATTTTTCTACCCCAAGGGCCCTAGGGACTGGAAAATGTGGTTCTGAAAAGCACAGGGAGCCTTTCAGGACACACGTGGAGAAAACCCCCTCTAGAGGCAGAGGAGGGGGTTATAATGGAAGACGCCACCCACACAGCAGAGGGGGTCCGCAGCAATAGGGTGACAGAGGCCAGTTCTCTGGTCAGCCCTACCAGCGCTCCTGAAAGGAGGCCCGGCTGTCTGGCTCTGGAGGCAGTCTGAGGTCGCTTGTCTTTGTACCCAGAAGCCTGGCTAAACATAACATTAGATACATGGGTACAAAGCATCATTTCCAGAGGATATTTCATACCATTCACTTCCCCTCCTACTCCTGTAAGCAGAATTCCAGATGTTCCACCCAGTCTCAAGGAACAAGCAATCGTAGACGTCCAAAAATTGCTAGAAAAAGAGTCATCCAACCAGTCCCAGCAGACCAAGTTGGATTTGGAACTTACTCAAGATTCTTTTTGGTACCAAAGAAAACGGGACTGGAGACCTATCTTGGACCTCAGCAGACTCAACCAATTTGTAAAGAAAGAGAAGTTCCGAATGGTCACTCTTCAGTCCATTCTTCCCTTCCTAGGGAAAGGCGATTGGATGTGCTCCATAGATCTCAAGGACGCGTACTATCACATAATGATGAACAGACGCTCCAGGGGTCACCTGTGTTTCCGGCTAGGAGCCAATCTTTACCAGTTTCGATCCCTATCCTTTGGTCTCATTACAGCCCCCAGGGTGTTCACCAAATGCATGGCGGTGGTCATGGCTCACCTGAGGCTTCTAGGATTCCAGGTGTTTCCATACCTAGACGATTGGCTCTTCACTGCTACAACCAGGCATCAATTGACTCAGGCAACACAATATACTCTGACACTCTGCCATCAATTAGGCATTACAATCAACTTCGAAAAGTCTGCCTTATTGCCATCGCAGCATACCGTTTTTATAGGAGCAGAGTTAGATACCTCAACCACCACTCTGTCTTCCAATCGAAAGAGTCTCACTTCTTCACCAACATGTCATCTCACTGGTGTCAAAGAAAAAAGCTACAGCAGCAGAGGTCTTGAAGGTGCTAGGTTTGATGGCGGCAGCAATCCTGGCTGTACCACTCGCAAGGATGCATATGCAAATCCTTCAATGGCTCCTCTTCGCTCAGTGGTCTTACCAAAAGCTACCGATGCACCACATGATTCTCATCACAGATTCTTGCAAGAGAGACCTTCGGTGGTGGTTGAAGTCTGTTCATGTTACAATCGGAAGACCCTTTGTCCCCCCCCCAGTAGCCACTGTGACCACGGATGCTTCCCTGATAGGGTGGGGGGGGGGGGCATTTTCAGGGAAAGACTGCCCAAGGCACATGGATGGATCAAGAGTCACATCTGCATATCAATGTTCTGGAGTTGAGAGCGGTACTTCTGGTGTTGCAGTACTTTCAGGACTCTCTTCCTCTAGGGACAATTGCAATTCAGACAACATGTCAGTGGTCTGGTACTTGAACAAACAAGGCGGAACAAAGTCTTAGCCCCTTTGTCAAGAAGCCCTCAGGGTATGGCAATGGGCTGTGTTGTCCCACTGTTTTCTGATAGCAACGCACATCCCAGGGAAATCCAACGTGATAGCGGACAAGCTAAGCAGGGCAATACTGTTGCCTCATGAGTGGTCTCTCAACCAACGAGTTGCGGATTTGATTTTCCGGAAATGGGGCCAGCCTTGCTGCGACCTCTTTGCCAGTCACATCAATACCAAATGCAGAAGCTATTTTGCCCTAATACCAACTCCGGGACATTCCCTGAGAGACTCACTCGTACACGATTGGCTTCCAGGTCTCCTATATGCATTCCCACCTATTCCATTGATACCCAAGGTTTTACTGAAAGCAAAGTCACTGGGAAGGACAGTTATCCTCATAGCTCCCTACTGGCCTCGACAGATTTGGTTCCCCTTCCTTCACCATCATCTACTGGAGGATCCATGGATCCTGGACCCAGTTCCGGACCTTCTGACACACCAGTCAGGGGACCTCCATCCTTCACTGCAGTCCCTAAAACTGACTGCTTGGCTAATCCACTTCCCCTAATTGCCAGGCTTCATTCGCTTTCAGATAATTCAAGATAAATCCTTCTGTCTTCTCACATGCCATACACCAGGAAACTATACCGCAGTAAGTGGAACAGGTTCTCAATTTGGGCCAATATACAGAAAATCGACCCTTTCCAAGCTCCTCTATCGTCCATTTTAGAATTTTTGACAAAGATTTTCAAAGAAGGAGCAGCAGCTGCCAGAGTTCAAGTTCAGTTAGCCGCCATATCAAATTTCCAGCTTGGATTCGATGGGTTGAATGTTATGGGCCATAAGTTACCTAAGGCTTTTCTAAAAGGTGCTTTTCACATGAGACCTCCTGTTAAAATCCCTTATTCTCCCTGGAATTTGAATTTTATGCTGTCTCAAATAATGCTCCCCCCTTTCAAACCAGCATCTTCTTGTGATCTCAAATATTTGACCTGAAAGACTATTTCTAGTAGCCATTACTTCTGCCCGCAGAGTGTCAGAACTTCAAGCATTATCTGTCAGGCCTCCTTACATGATTTTCCATGCTGATAGAGTATCTCCCAGAAAAAAACCCATCATTTTTGCCTAAAGTCTGTTCTGAATCCAATATCAATCAGGTCATTGAGTTGCCAGTCTTTTTTCCCAACCACTCTAACAAATTGGAATACATGCTGCACAAACTTGATGTACACAGACAGCTCAGATTTTATTTTGAAAGAACTAAAGATATTAGAAAATCAGATCAACTTTTTCTATCCTTTTCGGAGGCCAGAAAAGGTAATCCAGTGGCTAAAACAACCCTATCTAAATGGTTATCATATTGTATATACTTTGTTTATGCGAATGCAAGCATGCCATTGACACACAAGCCTAAGGCTCATTCTACCAGAGCCGTTTCTACGTCTTCTGCTTTTCAAGCTAAATTGCCCCTTGACAATATTTGTGCTGCAGCCACTTGGTCTAAGCCTCATACCTTTATCACACATTACAAAGTAGATAAGGCTTCCAGGGACAGGTCTTTCTTTGACTTCCATGAGTCACCCAAGATTGAGGGTGCTAGGGACGCTACCCATCAGTGAGAATAAATGGCGAGATTTAACTTCACATAAAGAAGTTATGTACTTACCATAACGTTCCATGTGAGTTGTTTATCTCGCCTTTATTCTCACGTCCCTCCCTCCTTCCCTCTCCTGGCTGACAGTTGACTTAGAGGCTAGTACCATCCTGGTTATTCAGTACTTCTTCTTCCCCTTCGGGAAGTGCTTCCTTCTAGAAATAAATAAAAGGATATATATATTTTCGCAGCAAACAGGATCTGAGGTAATTCCAGCAGTGCATTGTGAGATAAGGGGCTTGGTCTTGAGCTACTGGCAAACCTTGAGCTTTGCTATCGGCCGTGTCGGAGTCGAGGATCAGCTCCGAACCCATCAGTGAGAAGAAAGGCAGGATAAACAACTCACATGGAATGTTATGATAAGTACATAACTTCTTTTTTTTTTCAGGTTCTCTGTATTTCTTTTTTCCTGGCATCCAGGCAGTGCACTTACTAGCCAGTTACTGAAATTTACCCAGAAATCAAGGTTTACTGGCTTTCTCTGCTAAGTTTCTGTTTTCAAACTGGGAGAGCTAGAATTAAGCTGTTACTCAATGTGTAGCCATCTTGGAAGATCTCACAGCAAACATTCTTATTAACATAGTACCGAACAGGCATTGGTAATGTCTTTAAGACTGGCAGTTACATGACTTTAAGAAACAGTATGCATATCTCATCAAGACTTTTAAGGAAAAAATAGTACTATACAAGTTCTGCTAACCAACACCACCCACGTTAGAGACGTAAAAAAGCAAATCTTTTACAATTGTATGACAAAATCTTGCAATTCACTCATATTAACCCCCACAGTGGATCTTTTTGCTCATTTTTAGATAAATGCACTGACAGAACATTCCCTGTCAGAAACAAATATAGTAGAAATATCAGCAGCTATTCACCCTGGTTTTCAGTCAATATCAACAAATTGTGCAGTAGAAGGAAGAAACTGCTTAGATTACCTTGTAAAGCCAGAAACTCCCACCACAACAAGTCTGCTTCAACAAGAAACTGAAGTCAGCTACAAAGGCCAGCAAAGCATCCCATGAATGTAGGCTAACCTCTAAAGCTAAGGATAATTATAAGTTATTCATTTGCTACATTAGAAATCTAAGAACAATTCACATCACTGCTGTGGAGTTGTCTGTAATGGTACCTCCCATTCCAGTCCTAGGGAGATTGACAGCATATTGGCAAATAGGTTTGCTGCAGATGTCTCCCTTGAAATGAACATTCTACACTCCATATGCTTCTGAGTCATTTTTGTCCTATTATCTCAAAGGATTATACCCTTAAAGTATTCTCCAGGGCCAAAACCACTTCTTCATAAGGTCCTACCAATATGCTGAGTTGTCTAATAAAGTATCAAGCAGATTCATGCTGCCTCCCTCCTTAAGTCGTTTAATCTCAGCCTTGCCAAAAGATATGTTCCTGAGTCATGGTGCAGGGAGGTGTTTTTGCCCCTCCATAAGGGTGTCTTCTTCACTGACATTGGCAGGACCCGGTAGCCTTACTAATCCTGCCTAGGATACATCAACATGCTAGCTTCTTAATGTTCTGACTCCCTCCCACACCTTTACTCTGACTGGTCAACACATTGGAAGGAAATCAGTCAGAGTGAAGAAAACTTCAAAGCTTTCTTGCCACCTTGGGAGGAAGTAGCTCTGAAGTTTCACAGGAACAGCAGTCATTCTTAAAGCTTCATTTTGGCAGATAAGCCCCCAGAGAGGAACTCTTCCATGCATAAATTGTTGCCGTTTTAAGAAGAAATGGTTTTACTTTATTTAATAACTAAAAATTATATTTTCCCTTTAAGAAACTTGGTATTTATTTGCAATATTGGAAGGTTCCTGTAAGGGACGGCCCTTTTGAATTAAGGGCTTACTTTTTGGGTTTGGGGCTATTTTTGTGTGAAAGGTATACATCTTCTGTAAACCTAATATATTTGATTGAATTTAAGGATGAAAAAGTGTTGTAAATGGGGGGAAAATATTTTTAATGTTTTCAGTGCTTGTGTACACTTTGTGACAATTTTCCTGGATTTTTTTTCACCTTGTCACATTGAGTGGTAGTGCTTTATTCCTGACAGGATTTTGTGTGCTATATTATATTTTTGTGCAAAAGAGGACTGTTTAGG
The DNA here is from genome assembly GCF_019279795.1 of Protopterus annectens. Taxonomy (NCBI): domain Eukaryota; kingdom Metazoa; phylum Chordata; order Ceratodontiformes; family Protopteridae; genus Protopterus; species Protopterus annectens. The sequence goes on from NC_056732.1 coordinate 1,059,448,647, forward strand.
GAGTCCAGGAGATTTAGGATTTTTGCTTTGAAGTGTTTGCATAGGTATTTTTGTACCCCAAGCAGACTTCAAATAATTTTTCCTCAGTTGATAGCAAATTTTGGAGACGTGATGGAGAAGAGAGAAGTAAATGGAAACATGTTTTTTGGGAGTATAATGAGATTGCAAATTTTAAAACTTCTCTGCACAATACTTTGTCAGAAATATCTGGGAAGCAAATGGATGTAACTAAGGAAATGATTCTTTTGAGCTAGGACCCAGGATCTGAATTGCCTAGACACAGCAAGACCTTATCAAGTTTAATTCTGTTGGCTAGCAAAAAGTAGTTAATAAAAAATGGAAATCAAAATCTAAACCAACTGCACTTGGAAGTATTGAATATTGTAGAAGAGATAAAAAAACGGGAACAAGGATCTTTAGAAAAGAGAAGGAGCAAATTATATAGAAATAAATGGTATATGTAGGAACAATGCAAACATTAATGTTCAGGAGGAGGAGTGAGACTTAAGGGAAGGCAGATATTGATTATGTAATGTTTGACTAAATGACAGTTATAAAGAAAGAAAACATATTTGTGATGTATATTGTCTATGAATGAAATTTATTTTTTATTTATGTATGTACGCCCATATCTTAAGTGATAATTTAATAAATGTGCTTACAATATGACAGCAGCTTGGTACATCAACAAGCATGAAGAAACCAGATCATATCCTTTATGCTGGGAAGTGATGAGAGTGTGGTGGGGAGTGATTGCTTTGCATCCCTTTCTAATAGTAATGCACATTCCCAGGAGGACCACTTGCCTTGCCAACATGATCAGCAGGTCTGTCCTAATGCCTTATGAGTGGTCTCTCAGTCCAGTGGTAGCCCATCAAATATTCAGATGTTAAGGGCAGTCTTGCTGGATTCTCTTTGCTTTCCCATCCAGTAAACACAGCAAAATCTTTTCCATAATCCCTCTGGTGGGACAGCCCCCAAGAAATGTTAAAGTCAAGCAATGAGCTCCTGGGCTGCTTCATGCTTAACCCCCTTTGCCCTGATTCCCAAGTTTTTACAGCAAGTGATCAGATGCAAAGCCATTGTAACCCTCATTGCCTCACAGCGGCTCAGCCACATTTGGTTCCCCCTGTTAAGGTCTTACATTAAGTATCCCCCCAGCTTATGGATTCCAGGCCAAATCTGCTAACGCACACATCTGGGAATTCTCACCCAGATCTGCACAATCTTGGACTAACCTCCTGGTTTCTACCATTCTCATTGTACATTGATATAATCATGATCCTTTCTGCATTCCAGAAGGAAATCTACTCATAATTGTTACTATGGCAAGTGAAGGTAATTTGCACTCTGGGCAACAGCACAGGACATTGACCCTCCTACTGCTTCTTTACCAAACATCTTGCACCACTTGACAAATATTTGAACTTGAGTTCCAGTTGTTCTTTTATTAAGGTGGAATCAATGGGTGTTTCAAATTTTCATATGTGTTAAGATAGGTTCATAGGTGTTATGCTCTTCACAGGTGTGTGTACAAGGCCTTTGTAAGCCTAGCCATGCATCCCAAATCTCTGACAAGTTTTGATACCATTGGTAAGTGTAAGTAGAGGCTTGGGAAATGAAAAATTTACAAGCTGGAAGATGAAGCATTTACCAGCTGCCTATGTCCATTAGAGACATAGTTGCTAAACTAGGGGTGCATTACTGGTTCCTCAACCAGTTGTCCAAGTTACACATGAATTGGCTTAGGGAGGAACTATGCTTCACATGGAAGGGTAGCCTGTACCAAAGAAGGGGTAGTCTCTGGGATACATAGTTGTCTCTCCAGCAGGTTCTATTTATATTACAGACAAGGTTTAAGTCTTTAGAATGGAGAATTTTGGTGCTGTATGTTTTGCAGATATGCTGGAGGTCTATTAGATTAGGATACGAAGATGCATTGTTTGGCAGGCATAGATCTTCCTTCAGTAGCCTGCGAGAGGAAAAACACAGGGAAAGGACCCTGAGATGGTTGACAGAGAACATGTCATTTGGTGCATTCTTTTGGTGAGGAATCTCTGTGAAATTTACAGTTGTTGGATGTGCTTGGTTAGGTACAAACCAAAGAGGGCATTGTACTCAATGATAAGGCAGATGAGTACCAAATACAGTGGCGCAATGACTTCCTTGGACCTGCATGCCATATCTTTTTTTTTTAATAAGTTGTGCAACATGGAATGATTTCCTCACTATCATATTTATGTGAAGGTCAAAGCTAGATTACTATCTGCATGTATCCCCAAGTATCTGACTGCTGGGTCGACTCTTAAGGATGTGTTGTCAGTATGGTAGTTACCAGGAATGGCCAACTTCCCACAGGATGCTGTTATGCATTTTTTTAGCATTTAGTTTTAGTCCATGGATTTTATACCAGTTATTTGTTTGTATCAGTCCTTCTTGGATAACATTACTATAAGGGGGGGGGGGGATTTGATGACTGCTCCAAATTTGTAATCATCTGCAAATTTGGTCAGCCAGAGGCCTTTGATGTTGCCCATGATTTCATAGAAGCTGATGCCAAAAAGAAGCAGTCCCAAGGCCATTCCCTGAGGGACTGTGCTGGTGACTGGCCTCTTTGGTAGAGGTAGACTCCCAATTCTAACTTCCTGGGTATTATCTGTGATCGAGCTGGCTATCCACTGGGTGGTGTAAGAATTTATACCTAACCTTTTGAGTTTATCAACAATACCTGTGTGGGTTATTGTGTAAAATGCCTTGGCTAAGCCGAAGAAGACAGTGTAAACTGTTTTGCCCTTGTCCACTGCTGTGGTGATGGTCAAAAAAGTCCCCCAGGTTGAGTAGACATTACCTGCCTTTGAGGAAACAAAATTTGGTTGAGTCCAGTGTCTTAATGTTTTCTATATCACTGTTGTTCAAATCCATGATAATTCTTACTATGACTTTGTATACAAAACTAGTGAGACTTATAGGTCTGCAGATGACCCACCTTTGTACAGAGGGATGATGATTACCATTCTAGATTTGTGAAGTATGAAGTTAAACAGTGATTCCAGAGGGCTTGATAGGTAATGTTTCATGCTGTTTAGAAAGCAGCTTGGGATATTGTAGTGGCCATTTATGCAGTGTTCTTGGCCTTAGAATATTGAGGACCTGTTCCTTAGTGATAGTAGGGGGGGTTATATTTGATGGTATTTCCTGATTGGAGGCTGGGGGTAGAGAGTGGTTAAATTAGAGCTGAATTTGCCTGCCAGTAGGGGGGCTGTATATCTTCTGGCTCAGTGTAGGTGGCTCCATTAACAGTGAATCCTGCAAACAATTGTGTATTGTTTTTGAGGTTGCATACATAGCTAAACAGTGCCTTGTAGTGACCCTTGGCCCAGAAAGTCAGATTTACCTAAAATTTGGCTTTGGTAAACTTTATTTGTCCCATGAGTTGTTTGTTTAGTGTGAGACTACTTTTATCCTCTTGGTCCCATTCCTTGACTATTCATAAACTTTGCAAAGCCTTTCTCAAAGGAGTTTTCCTCCATTGTCCTCCAGTTAGAGAATTGGTGCCTCCATGAGATATCAGTGTCTTTTGAAGAGACTAATTCCCTAGGATATTTTAGGAGGAGTAGATGACCGGGGGTGGGGATCAGCACAGAAACCCCTTGAGGAGGCATTAAAGCATTAAATAGCCCCTGAGAAAAATCCTGCCATTCCCATTTGGGATCCTTAGATAAAGGGGGATTATATTTGGTTTTATGTTTCTTTTTCTGTAGAACATCTGCATGAAACACCCTGGGATTATCAAGCCCCTGGTGGCGTTCAGTAATGGTAGTGGGAATCTGCTCTGTAACTAAAATCTGCAGAATCCCCTTTGGTGCCTCAGAGGTAATCATCTGAAGTTCCCCTCAGTGTCAGGAGCAGATGTTTGTGAAAACTCTGAGAATTTTCACTGGATGAATCTCTGGGCTTTCACCACCCTCGGGAGAGATGTTTAGGGGAGGGTTGACAGCAGCCACATCAACCTTAAACTTTTTGGCCTTTTCCTTAGCAGATGGCTGGCCCTCGGGATGAGAAGACTCCACCATACCTTGAGTCAACAGCTTAAGATGTTGGTTTTCAAGGTAAATAGATGTGGAGAGATGACATGTAAGGTCCAAGAGACAAAAGCCTGGCAAACAAACACTGCATATGGTCGTGGGAAGCGCCCAAACAGAAAAGACACTGGTTATGATGAGTATTGGGAATCTGCCTCCCACACTGACATTTTCCCTTTCCGGATAACATGAACCAAACAACAGTGAAATAAAAGAGAAGATTGTAATATCACTGCAATTCCATCCCGACCACATATCCTTACTTCCTCTTTACACTCTCCATACATTGCACCAAACTTATTTAATATTGCCCCTCACCATTATTCCAAATATAGGCTCATTAATTGCATTTCAGCTCACACAAAAGCAAAATTAAGTGCAAGAATCCTCTCCAAAAATCAAGTATGTATAATTCCCCAATATACTAAAATCCTTATAAGAGGAGATACACACCACAATCTTGGCCCCACCTATCACAATGAACACAAAGACAATTCTCTTCCACATACTTCTGTAACTCAACAACAGCCAATCGCCCAGCCCTGGTGATCTAATTTTTGCTGCAATAAATGTTAGAAGTATAAGAAATAAAACTGCTGAACTACATGCCTGGATTACCCAACATAAGCCTGATGCTCTCGCTGTAATTGAAACGTGGCTTAAACCCAGCATAAATGATTAAGAAGTTGTACCTCCTGGCTATAATGTCATCTGTAATGACCATAAAAAGTGGAAAAATGGTGATATTGCTTTCATATTTCCCAACACCTACCACATTTTCCCTTACAACAAACTAGTACCAAAGTTCAATTCAGCAAAGATTCTTACGACTTTCCTCAAGATAAACAATTATAAACAAATATGTATTACTGTTCTTTATATCCCTCCTGGTGACAATACAGCTATACTGGAAGATATCTTACATTGGATATCCATATCATATCCACAAGAAAAAATATTACTAGGTGATATGAATGTCAATTGATTGGACATAAACTCTTAACTCTCCTACATCTAGCATGAACTTGTATGATTTCACACTACTAATTAATAGCCCCACATGTTATAGCAAGACATCATATTCTCTATTAGACTGGATCCTAGTATCCAGTAGGTACAATGTCAGACTGTCTGTGATCATCCCCTAATCCATGTGACTAGACATCTCACACATCCAGTTAAACATATTTATAACCTACACACCTATGAACCTATAAAACAACACGTAACCTTTCCAAGTTTAACCCAGAAATGTTCATTACTAAACTATCATCTATTAATTGGAACGTTCTAGAACTCCTCCCCTTAGATGATGATGTAATTGACTTCAGTACAATTTTTTTAAATATCCTTGCAACTCGTAGAAGGAAGAGACTGAAAACAAATAATGCAATCTGGCTATCCAAAAGGAGTAGAATGATAATGCAGGACAGAGAAAAAGCATGGAAAGAATGTCAAAAATATAAAACACCTCAATATCTTAAACTTCAAAATGCTTTGCAATCATACTAAAAAGCAAATACATGAAGACAAAAGCTAAACTATAATAATTTTCAGAATAATACTAAATGCAACCCTAAAACATTTTGGACATCCATTAAAGAAATCTTATATCTCGGCCAAAAATTCAACCCAAACCACTTGAAACAATACAGTTCAACTCTTTTTTATAGATACCACATCATCTTTGACCAAGGTTTACTCAACATCTATTCCCAGCCCTGCCCAACATTCACGTATCACCACATCCACTTTCACCTTCAAACTTGTTCCCACATCCTAGGTAAAACTACTGTTAAACTGAAACTGTCCTCTTCTTCAGCAAGTGAGTACCTAAAAATTGCAGTGAATAGCATTACCTATCCTGTCTCAATCCTTATTAATAGGTCAGTCCAGAAATCCCATGTTCCCTGTCTATGGGAAAAGTCGCACATTATTCCTTGCCGTTAATTTGTCTACAAACTGTCTAAAAGTTCTCTAAATATAAAATGATTGCATATACCTTGTATCAATTCTTAACCATTGTTTTTATATTGTCTAATTTGCTATAATTATTTAAACTGTAGATGTTTCTGTTTTATTTATGAAGATTGTAAAACTGTTGTTCTTAAATTGTTTTGTAAAAAATTGGAGCTTTTCTCCCCGGGCCTCGACTGAAAGTGTGCTTCAATCTAGTCAGACTTTCCCGGTAATCAGATGTCAATAAATAAATAAATAAAATGAAACCCCAATGAGTTACTTGTCCAAAGAGCAGCTTGATAACCATAACAGCAGATGGGTGTTCAAACCAATGGTCAAAGATGGCATTTGGATTGGTGGCAAAGAAGTTCTGAGTAAGTGCGCCCATACATCACCTTTATGCCATACACCTTGTGTGGGTAGCGTACGTGTGACGTATGGTACCTTTATGTACTAAAGGTTTTGGTATACTGGCTGGACATTGGGCTATCCTTGTCAGAAGATCCCTTCTGTTAGGAATACTGCAACAGCGAAGAGAAGGACATCTACTGTTAAGATTTTACACAACTACTTTACTGATGTATGCACTTCTGAATCTACCTGTTTCTGTTCTCATTGTTTAACTACCAAGGTTTTGCTTCATGCCTCTGCTGAAGGTCACTTAGCATGCTTGACAGAGTTGGCTCTAATTGGACAAGTTAATGCATATTATTCCCCACCTCACAGCAAGAGGTTCTTTGGTTTGATTCCTGTCTGTGGTGCCTTCTGTTTGGAGTCTGCATGTCCTCCCTTTGGTCACGTGGGTTTCCTCTGGGTGCTCGGGTTTCCTTCCACATTCCAAAGACGTGCTGCAGGTGGATTGGACACTCTAAATTGGCCCTAGGTGTGAGTGTGTAAACATGTTTGCCTTCTGTGGAAGGTTGGGCACTGGGCTAGCAACTTGACACTGTAAAACTCCACTGCCAGTTGTTCTGCGGACCATTCTGCTGTGGTGACCCCTAATGGAAAAGATGAAAAAGAAGTAGAAGAATGCATATTATTCCTCAATCCCATTGAATGCATAAGTTTGGGGTTAAAGCAAATCTATTTTCAAATATCCTACTTCCAGATCAGCTGTACCATCATTAGTACAATCAGTTGCTGGTTGTGGCTCGTGACAAAATAATCTGGTTCTGATAGTGCAAATATCTTGTTCAGTACCCACATGTTTTTTCATAATCCTTAATATTCAAATCTTAAATCTAGTTTCATAACTGTTAAGAAGTCATGCTTATGCCTTGGGATTCAGTAATGGATTTGATGTGTAATGAGGGTCTTTGAAGCCATTGACTAAGGTCATCTTTGCTTACAGATTTAAAAATGTATTCTTTTAAGAATACTTGAAAGGAAATGAAGAAGAGTGATGTTTCAGTTGTGTCAGTGCCGAGTTATTTGGCTAGCGGGCAACCGATATTTTCTTGACTGTATATCTCTTACAATGGTAACATGCCTATGTACCACAAAGCTCCCATTCTGCAGTTGGGTTTCTGTTCCTCTCATGTATGGCACAATATGGGTTTTTCTGTTTGGCACTAATATTGTGGTGTGGTCATATTACTCAAGAAGGAAATGCTGTAGCCAGACATTGTGGATAAAGTTAGAAATGCTTTATTCATAATGTGCTTTGCAAGTCAGTTCATATGAACTTCAGTTTTTTAGTATAAAATTAAGTATTGGGCATACTATTGTATTTTGTGGATAAGGCTGCATTTCCATAAAAAAACTATGTTAAACAAATGCTACATACTTGCATACATTCATAGGCAGTGTGTTTGTTATATGCATGATACTTGTTCAGCCTTTATCTACTGGGGAGAACTGTCTTCTTTAAATGGTTACTATAGTTGCTTTCTCTTTATTCTCCACTCTTGATGTTTTCTGCCTCTTTTCAGGTGCCTCCTTAACTCTGTCTTTGTGCTGTTCTTACAATGGTTTTAACTGTTCTGCAATGACTCTGATGTTCTTCGTGTTTCACTGTTGCAGTCATCACATTTGGGTTATCTGCTTGCAGTAGCCCTCAGTCTGCCTGATTAACAAAGTCTTGGGTCCTGCGTCGGTTGCGGTCTCATCTTCCATGACATCAGGTAGTCAGGGGTATAAAGCATGTAGCCAACACCATTACATCAGTCTTTCTTGCCGTGCAGTGCCCGAAGCAGAAGCAGTTCACAAGTGCCGGTCGACCGACTCTTGAAATTTTCATTTTCAAGTTTCAGGACCGAAGTCTTCAACTAAGCTAAGTACCCCATTGAGGAAACTTTTTCTTGCTCTAAACTGATGTCAGTAAAAGTCAATAATTGTATTTCTTGTGGAAAGCAAATACCTCATAAAGATTTTAATTCGTACTGCATTCCTTGCCTAAGCCCTGACCACGACATACCTCGCTGTCGATTTTCTGCCTTATTTAAACAACGAACTATTCGTCGTTGGTTTAGTTACACTTCTAAATATTTTGTTACTCAGTTCAGTTATCCAGATATGGCTTTGGTAAGCCACCTGACTACCGACATTCTGAAAAAAAGGCAAAGATAAAGACAGAGACAGACTGCATAGGTCCAAAGCTGCCAACAACGCTTCTCCTAAGCTAGTCGCCAGTTCGCCGGTACTCAATGAGGCGCTTTCACATCCCCTGATACTCACTACTTCAGATTCGCAGACCTCTACTGAGACCCATTTGGAGTCCGGTATGCCGCGAGATGCTTCAACTGTGGAACCTGCTGATGTCTCTACCTTGGATGGGTCCGGAGCCGCTGTGCAGGCATCGACTTCTGAGGGTGTATTCAGGCCTACTGACTTGCATATTAAACCAATGCCATCTTCTTCTTCAAGGCCTAAAACTCTATCCATGCCTATAAAACCAATGCCCAGACTGCATAGTCAGGCCTCTATGCCTAAAAAACAAATGATAAGAATGGCTGAAGACCTTATTACTTTAATCAGGGGAAGCCAACCTTCCCTCTCTAAGAGACCTAGGACTGCATTTGCTTATGATTCTTCTGATCAGGATTCTGACATTTCAGTTTCCTCTGATGACCAGGATTTACTCTTATCTACCTATGAGGATTCTGATGCAGAGGACTCTATTCCCTCTGCTTCCCCTCCGGAGGATTTCTCTTTTGGTGAAACCTTGCATACTCTTAGGGAACATTTTCACTGGGAAAGCCAGGATTTCTCTGACTCTAAAAAGAGGCTTAGGGATTTCTTACTCCTGCCCCAACACAGGATTTTAGCTATCCCCCCTGTACTAAACATTGTTGATGATGCCTTTTCGAAGTCTAGCGTGGCCCCTGACTCTCTATCTCCTGCTCCCAGAAAACCTGATAGATATTACAGGGTTCCTGACTCTCACAAGTTCCTTTTTAAAAATCCTACTGCGGATCCTGAGAGCATTTCACAGGGACCCAAGGGCATTAAGGCTACTACTGCCAAAAATCCTACCCCCTCTGATAGAGATTCCAGGGTGCTGGATAGATGGGGTAAGATGGTATACACTTCTGCAACCTTGGCCATTAGGACCTTAAACTGCCAGTTTCATATGTTTAAAAGTATCAGTAGCATATTACTGGATTGCGTAAACAGAAAATGATGTTGATTCCTGACTGTGCTGAAAATAAAGATTTACAGGATTTAATGCATTCTGCTGAACAAGTTGGAAAACATACTTTGCAATGTGGTTTTGATCCACTAGAGGCATCTTGCAGGGCTGCTGTCACTGGGTCTGTACTTAGAAGGCATGCTTGGCTTAAGGAGCAATATTTGCCAGATCATGTTAAAGCTAAATTGCTGGATGCTCCCTTAAACCAAGACTGCCTGTTTGGCAACAAAGCAGAAGAAGTACTTAAAAAGATAGAGGAAAAAGCTAAATCTATGCAAGCTGTTAAAGATTTCCTGCAAGTACAGCCTCCTAGATTTAGTAGACATTGGCCCTCTAAAAATTGGCCCTTTCCTACCTCTTCCAGGCCTTCTCAGTCCAAATCCAGAACCAGCAGAACACCCAGGCTTCAGTCCCAAGGTGCTCACAGGGCTAAGCAGTGAGTGGTAATACTCCCCCCTATGGTAAACTGTCTCAATGACTTAACTTTAAATCTTCCAAGCCCTGCACAACTGACTGCTCCCTTAGGGGGGAAGATTGACTGGCAGGCAATAAATTGGGAACTCTTTACCCAGGACAAATGGGTTTTAAATATAGTCTCCCAAGGATACAGATTCCACTTTCACTCCTTACCAACCCCAAACTGTTGGCCAGACCTACCCCCAAATCAGTGGGCAGAGGCTCAAAAGCAAATTCTTGCTCTCTTAAGCATCAAGGCTATACAACCTGTTCCAGAAGAGGAACGGGGACAAGGTTTCTACTCAAGGCTTTTCCTGGTGCCCAGAAAAGACAACTCCTGGCGTCCTATACTGGACCTCTCTATCCTAAATGCATATTTGATGATTCCAAAATTCAAGATGCTAACTCTTCATCAGCTGCTTCCTATGCTAGGCAAAGATGCCTGGTTGGCAACACTGGACTTAAAGGAAGCTTACCTGCACATCCCAATAAGGGAATCTTGCAGACGATACCTATGCTTCAAAGCAGGCTACATGCACTATCAGTTCTCTGCACTGCCCTTTGGCTTATCTACTGCACCCAGGGTATTCACAAAGTGCCTATCTCCAGTCATTGCATTTTGCAGACAAAGAAATATCCAAATATATCCATACCTAGACAATTGTCTAATTCAGGCAGAAAACCAGGACAATACTATTGAATCATCTGGCGTTTGTACAGAAACTGCTAACTTCTCTGGGGTACATCATAAACGAAAAGAAATCACATCATGTACCCTGCCAACAAATTGTATTCCTGGGAGCAAACTTGAACACAACTTACCAGATGGCTTTTCTCACGCCAGAAAAATAAGTTCATTTGACAGCCTACTTCAAACTACTGGCCACAAAGACCCAGCTATCTGAAAGGAAAATACTGCAAGCCCTGGGGTTCATAGCCTCCTGCATTCTACTAATCCCATATGCAAGACTGCATATGAGGAAACTACAATGGTATCTAAAAAGCATATGGTGTCAACATTTTCAGGATCTAGAAGCAAGGATTCCTATCATTCCTTGACTACAGATAGAGTTCCTTTGGTGGGCAGACGCCTGTCACCAAAACAAGGGACTGTCTTGCATGGGGGGTCACTTGGCAGGGAAGTGCATTCAGGGCAAATGGATCCCAAGTCAAATACACCTGCACATCAATCAGAAAGAAGTGTTAGCTGTACAGAATGCTCTGACAGCCTTCAAGGACCACATCCTTCCAGGGCAATTAATGGTAAAGACAGACAACACCACTGTTATATGGTACATAAACAAGCAGAGGGGAATCCACTCATACCCTCTCTGCAGACTAGCCATGGCTCTGTGGAACACAGCCTTGAGCTACCAAGTGTACCTACAGGCTCAATTCCTGCCAGGAAAGCTAAACACACTGGCAGATGACCTAAGCAGAAATCTCATGGACCCACACGAGTGGAAACTGGAACCAAAGATATTCAACATGTTGAGAAAGAAATGGGGGAGCCCAGATGTAGACTGTTTGCCTCCTCCCAAAACTACCAATTGGAACAATTCTGCACAAGAACTCCCCACAAACAAGCTTGGAAAGTGGATGCCCTGTCCTTCACCTGGAAAAAAGCTATCAGTTTATGCCTTTTCCCCTCTGCCTCTCTTCTCCAGTGTACTTCTAAAGATCAAACATGACAAACCAAGGACGATACTGATTGCACCAGACTGGCCACGCCAACACTGGTACCCCCTTTTGCACAGTGTGTTACTGCTAGCACCATGGCACCTGCCTCAGACCCCTGTCCTGTTGTCCCAACAGGAGGGTCAGATTCTGCACCCACAGCTTCAAACCCTGAACCTGGCAGCCTGACTAATTACCTAATCTCTCTGTTACCATCCCTCAATAAGCAAGTGTTGGATGTCATTTTGGAGGCAAGGAGGGCCTAGTACCAGAAAATCCTATGCTGAAAAGTGGAAAAGATTCTGTTCCCTGAACCAAGCTCAGGGGATGGGCACAGCAACACCCAATTTACATCAGATTCTTCAATACCTAACTGAGATGCTGCACAAGGGCCTTTCCTTTTCCTCCATCAAAATTCATGCCTCAGCCATTTCAGCCCATTACAACACAGAACCCACCCCTCTTCTCTCATCCACTGCTGAAGCAGTTCCTCAGAGGGGCCAAGGACTTAAGACCACCCAGCAGAGCCCTTACTCCAGCCTAGGACCTTAGCTTTGTATTGGAAAAACTCACTCTACCTCCTTTTGAGCCAGCTGCAAATGCAGAGTTGAAATTCCTTTCTTGGAAAACAGACTTCCTTTTAGCCATCACTTTAGCAAGAAGGGTGTCTGAATTACAGGCCCTCATGGCAGTGGAGCCTTTCATCATTTTTCATGCAGCTAGGGTGTCCCTCAGGACCAATCCCTCCTTCATGCCCAAGGTGGTATCCATTGTGGCCCTTAATCAGTCCATTCATTTGCCAACCTTCTTTTCTAATCCACAGAACAAAGGGAGCACAGACAACTTAGATTTTATTTGTACAGGACTAAACCTCTCAGGAAATCTGAACAACTGCTAGTTTCATTTGCTGCAGGGGCAGAGGGGAAGGCCATTTCAAAGCAAACCATTTCTAAACGGATAGGCCATTGCATTCATTTTTGCTATAAGCACCATGGAAAACCTACCCCACAGGGGAATAGACCAGATTCAACCAGGGCTGCATCTACCTCTACAGCCTTTCTCAGAGGTGTCCCTACCAGGGACATCCTAGAAGCTGCTACCTGGAGTTCTGTACATACCTTCACCAAGTATTACCATTTACCAATTTTCTCTAAATCCAGAGCTGGCTTTGCCACTGCAGTCTTGCAGGGCCTTATATCTGGTCCTAATGCTGTCTAATTTCTTCCTCCCATCCTTAGCTTTGGGAAGCTACCCAAATGTGATGACTGCAAAAGTGAAACATGAAGAACATAGTACAGTTGTGTACACTTACCATAAATGTAGATGTTCGAGTATCTTCACTGTTGCAGTCCTAGTTACCCTCCCTCCATCCCCCTGACTTCTGTTGGCTATACCTCTATCCTTGCTTACTATGTTTAAAGCTTTTTGGTGTATTTGTTTTTTTGTTGGAGGTGTAACCTTATATATATATATATATATATATATATATATATATATATATATATACATAATTGCTTCCCATTATGGGCGCACCTGACATCTGGGGCAAAAAACACTGATGTAATGGCGTCGGCTGCATGCTTTATACCTCTGACTACCTGACGTCATGGAAGATGAGACAGCAACCAATGCAGGACCCAAGACTTTGTTAATCAGGCTGACTGAGGGCTACTGCAAGAAGATAACCCAAATGTGATGACTGCAACAGTGAATACACACGAACATCTACATTTATGGTAAGTATACACAACTGTACTTTACCATGACTGTTCTGATTATTCCACTAATTCTGTTGACCTCTTCCAACATGGCTTTCACACTGATTACCTCAAATTCTTCTAGGGATTCTTATTGCACAGGATTTATTTTATACAATAAGCTTTCTTTACAGGAAAGTCTCTAAACTACATGAAGAATTTTCTGTAAACATACTGAATATCAACTATACAAGTGAGTTGGCTACAGCTCGGAAGTACTATATAAGGATAATCATTGTCTGCATACTGTTTTCTCCATAGTACAGTCCAGGCTTTGTTTTTATTCTATGGTTGTGTCTTTCTCACAGATTGAAGTGTTATTTTAGGCAATCATCTATGACTTTCAGACATGTCTAAACATGTTTGCACAGAAAATTATCATTTTACCTTAGTTTAAGAGCTGTCTGGAACAGTGATTTTAGTTATTTACTGCAGCTTATCTATAGGCTCATAGGAGGTTATTAGGCTAGTGGTCCTAGAGCCTTTACAAGCCTAGCTATGTTAATCCCAAATATCCCCACTTGTTCTTTTTTGCGTGGTTCGCAGAACAAATTTATGAACAGAGCAGGTCTGTGATCAACACAGGCTACCCCTCTCCATGAGGGGCGTGGGTGCTACCCCATGGGCTAATTTTCAGTCTCCCATCCAATTATCTAGGTTGCATTTGAATAAGGTCAGTGAGGAGTTCTGTTTTACATGAATAGGGAGTCTATTCCAGAGAAACTGCAGTCTATGGGAGACATAGCTGTCTCTCCAGCATGATCTGTTAATGTCATAAGCTAGGTTGAGATCCCTAGAGCAAGTGACTCTTGAGCCATTTGATTTGCAGATGTGCAGCTTTTCTGTTAGGGAAAGGATGGAGATTGCCCTAGAGGCCAGACACAAGTCACCACTCAGTTGCCTATAAGATACAGAATAAAGTGACAGGGCTTTCAGCCTGTCCATATAGGCCATGGTTTGGAGTTCCTGTATTTTCTTAGTGAGAAACCTCTGAGGTCTGTCCAGCTGCTGCAAGTGATTGGTGAGGTACATGCAGAAGGGTGCATTATACTCTATTAGTGGTCTGATGAGAGTTGACTACAGTGCAGTTGTGACATCTCTTGACCTGGATGCTATGCCCTTGCTTATGAGGTGTACTACATATAAGGCTTCCTAACCACTGTGGAAACTCAGTGGCCAAAGTTCAGATTGCTATCAACCTGTGTTCCCAAGTCTTGCACTACTGGTTTGGAACTCAGAGGCGTGCTGTCAGTATTGTAATTTGTAGGGAATTCCATTTTGCCAAAGGGAATAATAGTAATGATGCATTTGTTTGCATTTGGTTTGACCATGGCTTTGGCACCAATCTTTTGTTTGTGTTGGCCCTTCTTATAATACATTGACATTGTTGGGGGACTTGATGATTGCTCACAGTTTGCATCATCAGTGAACTTGGTGAGCCAAAGGCTGACTACTTTGGCCTGGACTTCTGAGAAATAGATGCCAACCAGTAAGGGTCCCAGCACAGACCCCCCCTCCCCGTGGTACTCGACTGGTAACTGGTCTACTGGTGGAGGTGGAGTCACCAGTTTTGACAGAGTGAACAGGCTACCCATCTAGGAACATGAGGCTTAATCCCTATATGGGAAAGTTTCTCAGTGATGCCAGAGTGGGTAATTGTGTCGAAAACCTTGGTAAGATCGAGATAGGCTGTGTGCAGTCTTACCTTCATCTGTAGCTTTGGTGACATTCTCATACCAGGTTTAATAAGCATGTTCTACTCTTAATGAAGCCAAACTTGGTTAGGTCCAGCGTTTGGTGGTTGCCTATGCCCTTGTTGATGAGGTCCACAATAATTCTTTCTGTGGCCTTGCAGATGAGGCTGGTTAGTCTTATGGGTCTCTAGTTCCCAGGGTCCATTGATGGCCCCCCTTTGTGCAGGGGAATTACTGTTGCTGTTCTCCATTCTGCAGGAACATAGCCAGTTCTCAAGCTATGATTAAAGAGAATACCAAGTGGGTCCACTAGGTCTTGTTTTAAATTGTTTATTGAACAACCTGGGATATTATCTGGTCCCACTGAGGTCATGTTTTTGGCCTTGGTGAGCGCAGAGATGACCTGTTCTCTAGAGATACTAGGCAGAGAACTGGTGTCAGGTATGCTTTAGGATATGGTAGGTGGGGATGGGAAGGTGAAGTGTGTGCTGAATCTGTCAGCTAGCAGGTTGGTAATATCTTCTGGTGTAGTATGAGTGATCCCATTTACAATCAGTTTGGCACATAGCTGGGCATTCCCTTTTAGACTTCGGATGTAGTTAAAGAATGCTGTATGATTATCTTTGGCTGGGGATGTGATTTTAGTTTTGTAATTTGCTTTAGAAGACTTTACAAGATTTCTGACTTTTCTGTTTAGGCTGGGGGGAGAACTCTTTCTCTGCAGCGTGATATTCCTCTTGCTTTTGGACAACAGTTTCTTCCTCTTCTTATATAATCGGTTTATATCTGAAGTCCACCATAGTGGCTTGTCTTTACGGGAAGACCTGGTTTTGTTCCAGTCAGGTACACCAGAGTTTATCCAGTCACTTAAGTGTTTGTACAGGGCATTTGCATGCACTTCTGCATAGTGATCATTGGTGTCTGTGATTGTGGGTGGTATTAAGCTTTTTATACCATTGCTTAGTATGCTGTAGTTAGCTTTGGTGAAGCTTTTTATAATTTTTGTTCCTGTAAGGGTATCTGTTCCAGTGGTAACTTCAAATAAGACTGATTTGTGGTCTAACTTAACCAGGGAGGACACTGAGCATGGGGAAGTACAGCGACCACCCCCCCATGTTGGTGAGTACTATGTCCACAACATTAGAACCCCTAGTGGGGGTGCAGACTATTTGTTCTAGAGCATTTGTGTTGACAAGGTCCTGGAACCTCTGGGTGAGTGTGTTTTCATGGGTCTGTATTACGACGCCGAAAATCTTGTACAGCGAACACCACTTCATTGACATGTATTCAGCGAAATTCACTTCCGAGATTCACTGAATACTTAAAGGGCAAACAAATACTTGCCCCACAACCCAATGGAAATATATCTAGCCAAACCAAACCCACCCATGTAGGTGGCTGTGCCCCCCCATACCTCCCTAATTAAATATACCAACTCCGAGATTGCACTACAGTGAAGAAAAGGGCAAAATTGTGTAGCTGGCCAACTACATCTTTGCTCTGTAAGTATTCAGTGAATCGCAGAAGTGAATTTTGCCAAATGTGTTGACAATGTGGTGTTTGCTGTAAAGTTTTTTTAGCAATGTAACGTAGATGCTGTTGTCGCTTATGTATGTCCCCAGTCTATGGAAAGATAGTTGAAATCTTCCATGACTAAGGTGTTGGGCTGTATGGCAAGGGATTCCAGTAAATTGAGGTAGGTGGTGAGCTTATCCTGGTTCATGGTGGAGGATCTGTTGCTAGCAATGATGTAGTATGGTACTTTCCCAATAGTTAATTGGACAAGGAGAAGTTTGAGCGAGTCATGCTTTTTGACCAGTCTTGAAGTGTATTTGGTTTTAATGAAGATAGATATACCGCCACCTTTGGTTCCTTCATGCTCCTTTTGAGATGTGAATGTGTAGAAGACATTTGTAACCTTGCATGGCCGGGGTTCTCTCAGCAGCCTTGAACCATGTCTCAGTAACTGCACAGATGTCAGCATCCTCCAAGGTGAGGAGTGCTTCCAGGGAGTGCAGTTTTGTGTTTAAACTCCTAGCATTAAGCAGCATGACCTGAGTTTGTCTCGATTAGATTTTGTTACATTGGAAAATTTGTTGTTTTGACATTACCTAAAAAGACACTATGGGGAGGCAAGGCCCTTTGTCTCTAGCAAAGCAACGAGGTCTGCCTACCATATCCTCCCAGGCTGACAGATACTGGATCCTCCTGGACTGACACCAGAAGCTGAGCCAAATGTTGAAGTCAATCATTTTTTGTTTATATTGTGGCATCATCCTGGTTGAGGGTAGGATACTGCTTAGGGCTGTCATATGTATCATATGTTTAAATACATCTCAGAAAAGTAGTCTTATTATGTAATTGTCATCCATTAGAATTGAACAGTATAATGTTGCATCCTTTTTTTATCAGTAGCCGTTTCCCAGTACAACAGAAGCAAGCAAAACTGCAAAAGTATCACACCCTGTTTTCAAATTTGTTGCATAAAATTCACGTTGACTACTTAAATGTCCATTTGGTAAGTACTCTGGCACAAAAGACCTTTTCAAAGCCTGGAATATTAGTATCTTTAGAGCCATTCTCGTATATTATTTTGAATCAGTGGTCTCAAATTTTGCTGTCTTCTTTGATATATTGTCTGATGTTGTCCTTTTCATTCCTCATCAATGTGTAGGTACTGGATCTGACTCGGCCGCATGCACTAGTCTTCGGACCAACTTTTGAGCTCCTCCCTCTACCTATAATGCCCTAATGAGCCAACAATACCTCAGATCTCATTTGCTGCCATCTCACACAGACATGGATCCCTCTCTGAGTTTTACATTGGATAGTGTTTTTGCAGCTTTTTCCAGCTTTTTTCATAAGTAGTTATCCTTTTGCTCTTTTTCTACAGTACTGGTATCTCCTCCCTCTCCTATCTTTTCTAATACATGAGTTTTACTCCGATCACTACCTTTATAAATTTATGCCTTTATAACTTTTTTCATACTAGTTGGTAGCCTGTAATGTACTATAGCTGGTATGTATCTTTTTCTAGCTAAGTTATCTACCCTTTAGAGGGCATTCTTCCCCTTTATTCTCCAAAGAACTTTTTTTTTCAATATGGCTAAAAAGGTAAACTAACAGGATTTAAAAAAGTGCACTTCCTGTGGGCATACGATTCTCAATTCTGATGCCCACAGGGAGTGTCTACTGCCTTGGAGCAGTGCACCTCAACTCTAGCTGCTCCATTTGTGCTGCATTTAATTCAAGAGCTTTAAGTGACAGGCACAATAAGTTAGTTCTTAAGGGTTTGCTTTCTCCTCCTTCTGCTGCAGGGGCTCAAATCCCTTGGCAAATATGTGAAGTCCTCTTTGGAGCCCAAGGAATCTCATAAGAGATCCTGCACACATTCTCCAAAGTATGCTACTTCAGTTCTTTCATCATCGGAGCCACCTCAAAAAATCCAGAAAACATTTTATCCAATATCATCGGATCATAAGAAAAAACACTTTGATTCCACGCCTTCAGATCTGATTGTCATTCCATCAAAATCTCCTTGAATCCACTCACCCAAGTTCACAATTGAACCATTGTCTCCTTAGATGCATTCTCCTTTTCTTCAGGGGATGCTGAGGAGCATATCTAGACCACAATTGAACAACTCGTCCATTAGGTCCTTTAGAAGTCTGTCAGAAGCCGACCTGGACAGGATGATGAGTAAATTACTTGGCACTCAGATTCAGATGGGCATTGCCCTGGCTCTGTCTACCATAGGATCTGTGAGCCTCCTGTCCACTTCACATATTGTTATATATCCTTCTCTGATCCATGCACCAGTTTTGCAGCCCTTGGATCTGGGAACCCCAAGAGTGTCAATGTCAGATCTGAAGACAACTAGATCTTTGACTTTAATGGCCTCCCTGACTAGTTCTGCTCCGGTTCCATTGGATAGGGATGAGACTCGGAGCCGAAGCATTGGAGCTTGATCCGGGGGTTTGGATCCACTCTGATGTTATCGGACCCATCCTTGCCACTCAGACCCTTGGTGTTGGACTGCTCAGGTCCAACTCCACCCTCTAGGCATGGATCTGGGCAGGGTCAGGGCCTGGCAGTCCCAGTGTCATCCCACTGAAGAGGTTCCTCAAAAGAGAACATGCAAAAGGAGACACCTAGATCCCCCTATAGAATCTCTCGCAAATGATACTGATTTTGACAAAGGTGAAGGGTCCCACCCAGATCTCCACAGGATGGCGTCTAATACGGAGATATTCTGGAAGTTCTTAAACAAAAAGGTGGATGATCTTTAGATACCCCTTCCCCAGAGAAGTCAGTTTTTCTGGAAGCTTTTGTTTCCAGCCCGTCTATATCCTGGGTGATTCCCCTGGCGGATGCACTTGTCAATTTAATCTCCCACTGGGGATGGAAAGAACCAGACTCTGTTTAACCAGTTCTCTGACACCCAGTGAAACTTTTGGCACCTCCAAAGGACAGATGTCATTGGAGCAAAGGAGTCCCTGTTGATGCTATGGTTGTGGCGGCAGCCACAAAAAGGGAGCTAGCAGAGCAGAGTTCCTCTGTCCATCCTCCTAATAGAGAGAGTACAGTGAGTTGCACAGGTCTGGAGAGCATATATTTGCTTCAGCAACCTTTGCTTTAAGGTCTCTGAATTATTTAGTGCATTTTACAAGATTACAGAGGGATTTGACCAAGGAACTCTTCAAATCCCTCTTGGAGTCCATGTCTGTAGAGAACTACAAGAGGTCCTGTTCACAGCTGACTACTCTTTTATCCATTTCCAATGCATCCATAAGGTTAATATCTGCTGTAGGGGGTAACTCACAGTTGGATGGTTCAAGCATAGTTAGAAGACATGGCTGAATGCTATTATGCAGCTTTGTGGAGCCTTTCAAGATTTTCATCAGTGCTCACTTTGACGGAGTATCTCTGTTTGGCCCTTCCGTAAAAAAAAAAAATGCTTTCCTTGAGTGAACAAGAGGGAAAGATCCTGTCTGCCATAGGGATACACTTTTCTACCCTTCAATGATCCTTTTCACAGAATCAAAGAGGAGGTAAGAAGATGTGGTTCCATAAATACCAGGGACCTTTCCGGGATTCATGCTGGAACAATGTCTCCAGAGGCAGAGGAGGAAGTTCAAATGGAAGATGCTGCCCTCACAGCAAAAGAGGCTCGCAAAACCAGGATTTCTGTGGTTCTTTTTTGGGTAGACTCTTTCAGCACTTCTGAAGGGTTGCCCAACTGCCCCCCTCAGAAGGCAGTCTGGAGGATGCTTGTCTTTGCACCCCAATGCTTCGGCTTGAATAACAAAAGATTCTTGGGTGCTACAAATAGTATCCAGAGGTTATTTCATACCTTTTTCCCAGACTCTCCCAAACGAAAGGAGAAAGCTTCCTTGTGTCCCACCCAGTCAAGGAGAAGCTACAGCTTAGGAGATTGAAAAGCTTCTAGACAAAAGCATCATCCAGTAGGTCCGACTAGACCAAAGGGGATTCGAAACTTAGGGTTCTTTTTAGTGCCAAACAAGACAGGGGACCTGAGACCAATTTTAGATCTAAGCTGCCAGAACCAAATTGTGAAGAAGTCAAAGTTCCAAATGGTCACGGTTCATTCAATTCTACCCTTTTTAACCAAGGACGATTGGATGTGCTCAATCACTCTTCAGGATGCTTACTATCATATCACATCAGTTCTAGAGATTTCTGTGCCATCGGCTGGGAGCCAATTACTATCAGTTCAGAGCACTGCCCTTTGGTATCACCACAGCCCCGAGAGTGTTTATCAAGTGTACGTCAATGGTAGCAGCTCACCTGAGATTCCTAGGATTCCAAGTGTTTCCATATCTAGATGATTGACTCCTCACTGCCCCAACCCCCAACCAAGCATCTCTTACTGCAGTCCAGGGACTATTGTTCCAACTTTGCCAAAAACTAGGCATTTCAGTCAATACCTCCAAATGTCATCTACAACCTGTACAGAGCCTGGAGTTCATAAGTACCCATTTGAACACAACAAGTCAATCCTCACAGGTTTAGTTTGCTGTTACTGTTTGATTAGGTCATTGAATTGCAGTTAATCTGAGCTTGATTGTTCCTAGGTACATCTTGTACATCTCCTTAGGGGAAGCAAGATCAGTGTGACGTGATTCATTCTCATTTAATCATGCAAGTCCATAGCTTAGAGTGCCAAGGTAGAGTTATGGAGGCCACAATGGGGCATTTAATTTCTTTCTGTGCAACATATCTGTGTAATATAATTGTAAATATTTTTGCAGACCACTTCTATTAATTTTGAAGGCAGGTGTATTTGTTAATCTGATTCACTATTGCCATTTTTATTCATTCCTCAATGAATGGGTCTCTGATTCAACCTTGAATCAGGCTCAGCTGCATTTATTCCAGACTCTTGGATCTGACTCTCGAGCTCCTCCCTTTACCCACAATGCCCCACACCCTTGTATTACCTCAGATCTAGTTTGCTGCTCTTATGGTTTGGAAGTGGATCGCTCTGTCTCGAGCTCTGGGCTTATTTATATTTGTGAATAAAAGTAGAATTGGTTTCCTTATTAAACCTTTTTTCTGTCAATTATAGTACTGTCCTGTATAGCCCTATCCTCTCTTTATTCATTTTTTGTATGCATTTATAAAATTTTCTGTTCCTGCCCGCTGCTATTGGGTATATGTCATTCTATTCTCATGTTACAGTATTCATAACTGTAGGGAGGTTGCTGCCTACAGCACCAAACATCCGGCCAGTATATCAAAGTCTTAGGATCAGGGGTACATGCTACGTTGCTTGTCAGGGCCATAAACCAATGTTGGCTATAAACGTGATGTCTGCACATACCCCCTACAGAACTTTTCTGCCACAGTGATGTACGGACCTCCGATCGCCAGCTCCGGGAATCAGTTTGTTCGGCTGTCCGATACAAAGAAGTACCCTTTTGGGTATTTTGTTACCTTTCTTATAGCTTTTCAAATGTACATGTCAGCTAGGAAGGGGAAATATGCTTGAGGAAGACAAATTCCATATAAGGACACACATGATCATTGCTTATTCAGTTTAGGTGAAGGCCACGATCGTACGTCTTGCGACATCTGCAAGTCTTTTATACCAAAAATGCTTAGTAGCCATCTGGCTAGCTTAAAACTTTATTTAGAAAACAAGAGGCTGTGGTGTCTAGCATTAGGCATGGAGGGTGAGGTAGGTACCTCCGATGAGCCGCCTCAGAAGAAGGCCAAGAAAGTTAGGCCTGATGCCCATGCTGCACCTCAGGAGTCCGGTGAGACTCTCAAGGTGGATGATAGCCAAGGGTCCCACTGGACGCCCATTTCACAGCTAGAACTGGGAACCGTGGTGGAAGCCGGTTTAGCAGAAATGCAGAGTACATCCCCTGAGGTTGTTCAGCCATCAGCCCCTAATGGTGAGGGGGAACCATGGCTCGTGATGTCTGAGAGGCCTACTCCAGCTTTTCCATCTTCCCAGGTGTCGGCTTCTAAACTGATGCATCCTTCTACTCCTCTAAAGAGAAAACAGAAATTAAAACATAGAGACCATGGAGAAGCTGAACTAGCTCCTGGATGGGAAGTTTTTTTTTCCAGGCCCTCCAGTCTAAGGTACCACATCCAGCCCCTACACCTGTACAGGCCTTACAGGATTCAGAAGAAGAACTCTCTTCCTCTGATGAATCACTTACTTATTGTTCCCATATTGAATCCCCCAATGACTTCATTACCTCTGAGCAGGAGGAGGACACTATTAGTCCTGAATCTCCAGGGGAAGAATTCTCCTTTGGGGACACCATTTCTCTTATGAGAGAACACTTTAAGTGGCAGGCCTCAGATGTTTCTGAAACAAAAGAGATGCATTGAATTACTGCAGATGGACCAGCCATCTCCATCTGCAGTTCCTACCCTGCTTCCAGCCTTTCATGATGCCTTTCTGGCTGCATCCCAGACCCCTGACTGTCAGTGCCCAGCTTCCAAATGTCCAGATAGATTTTATAAAGCTCCCCAGGATACGCAATTCTTATTCAAGAACCCCCCTGCAGACCTTGCTATCATAGCAGTGTCAGCCGATAAATCATCCAGACAACTGCCTTCCTCCTCTGTTTCCCACTGACAAGGACCACAGATTTATGGCTAGACTAGGGAAGAAAGTGTATACTTATTCCACTCTGGCTATCAGGGCCCTAAATTATCAAACTCACATGGCTAGGTTTGTTTTAGATACCCTATCAAAAGCCTCTGCAGAGATACCAGATGTGCCAGACTCACCTACCAAGTCATGGGTCTATATTACATATCCGAACACTTAAATGATCAAATCGCTAAAGATCAACCTTCAACATTCAAATGTTTGAATACGTAATAAAATAAAAAAAATAAAAAAATAAAAGAAAAAGGAAAGGGTTTAAGCAGGGGGGGCAAGCCCCCCTGCACCCCCCACGTGATGGGCTGTGCCCTCCACACCCCCCGCTACTTAAATATACCAACTCCGAGATCGCACTTCAGTGCGCTACAGTGCAGAAATGGGAAATTTCCCATTCCCTACACTGTAGCATGATCTTGGAGTTGGTATATTTAAGTAGCGGGGGGGCTTGCCCCCCTGCTTACACCCTTTAGTTTTTTTTTTTGTTTTTAATTTTTATTCATATTTGAACATTTAAATGTTCAATCGCTAAAGGTCGATCTTTAGCGATTCAAACATTTAAGCGTTCGGATATGTAATATAGACCCCAAGTCACAACTCTCTGCCCTGCTCTCTACCACCTCTCAGGTGATCGGGCACTCCAAGTGCAGTTATGATGCAGTAGTGGCATCCTCCAAATCTGCAGCCTCAGGGTCTGTCCTGAGAAGATATTCTTGAGTGTGGCTACAGCCCCTTCCCATGGATGTTCAAACCAAATTGCTGAATGCACCACTTGATAGTAAGGCCCTTTTTGGTGCAGCTTTTGCAGAGCTCCTTAAATCCATACAGGAAAAGGGAAAGGAGTTACAAAATTTGAAACATTTGTTAGTTTCTCCTATTCCTAGGTATCGTAGGAACTATCCTCAAAGGACCACCTTTGTTAGGAGGCAATCATCTCAGTCTAATGCCCCACAGGCTAAGGGACGAAGGCAATCTAGGAAGCTCTCCACCCTAGACAACCTTCCGCTTCACTCCAACTCCCTTTCGAAGGCAGCATGACCAGGACAGAGCCCCTCCACTGTGACTCAAACCCATTACCCAACTCCACTCTCTTATCCCTCCTCCTCACCCTTTCCCTACCCCCCCCTGGTGGAAAATAACCTCAGAGGCTTGAGTCCTTTCCATCATCCAAAAAAGATACTTTATGATTTGGTAGACACTCCATCCTTTTCAGGGGATACCCCAACCGCCTACAGGTCAGCTTCATCTTCCCCCCCAATTTTGGATCAGCTTCAAGCTCAGGGCACCATAGAAAGAGTACCTCAGGAAGAGACAAACAGGGGGTTTTACTCCAGGATGTTTTTGGTTCCAAGAAAAGATGGCTGTTGGAGACTAATACTGGATTTGTCTGTCCTAAGTCTATTCCTCAAGGTGCCTACCTTCAAAATGCTCACCTTGCATCACCTCCTACCCTTCATCCCCCAACAAGCCTTCATGGTATCCCTTATTCTGACGGCTGCATACCTTCATATTCCTATTCACCCCAGCTACAGGAAGTTCCTATGCTTTTCCATCAGTTCCTTGAATTTTCAGTTGCCTGCATTGCCATTTGGGCTCTCAACAGCCCCCCAGAGTATTCGCAAAGTGCCTAGCTCCAGTTATGGCCCACTGCAGAGTGCAGGGCATTCGAATATACCCATACCTAGACAACCTCTTGATACTTCACCAGGATTGACACACCCTCAATCACCACCTATGCATGGTGTCCAATACCCTGGCAAACCTAGGGTTCACTGTGAATCAGGAAAAATCTCACCTGACACCCACCCAAGACCTGGTTTTCTTGAGGTGCAGGATAAAAACAGACCAGATGGCAGTCTTCATTCCTTGTCAGAAAGTAGAAGCTATTGTACATTACATCCAAACATTCCTCTCTTTCCAAACCTTATCAGCCAGGGAATTCCTGAGGGTCCTAGACCACATGGCATCCTTTATACCCATGCTCCCCTTAGCAAGGCTGCATATGAGGAAGTTTCAGTGGGTGTTGAAGAGTCGGTGGAACCAATATTCACACCCTCTGGATATTCCTCTACCTCTCCTTCCATGCCTGAAAAAAGAGCTGCAATGTTGGATTGCAACTATATGCCTCAATCAGGGTATATCTTTGCAGATTTCCCCACCCTCACAACAAATCTTCACAGGTGCTTCAGACCTGGATTGTGGAGCAGTCCTGCAAAACCACAACAAACAAAACAAAGTTCAGGGAGAGTGGTCCTCCCTCAGGCAAAGAGACCACATCAGTATCAAAGAGATGAGGGCCCTTCTCCTAGTATTGCAAACATTCCACCAAATTCTCCTACCAGGCACACTGAAAGTTGTCACAGACAATATGACCGTCCTGTGGTATATCAACAAGTAGGGGGGATCCACATCCATAGGATTGGAAGGGTGGACGCCTTCTCTTTTTCTTGGGTGGGGATGTATCTTTATGCCCTTCCCTCTTCACACTGATTCAAAAAGTCCTTCTAAAGATTTCAGAGGGACAAACCAAAAATCCTGCTGGTGACTCCCTTTTGACCAAGACAGCATTGGTTTCCTCTTCTTCACCTACTAGCCAAGGGCAGTCACCACAGGTTACCCCACTGATTCGACCTACTGACACAAGACAGGTGGTCACTCATACACCCTCAGGTGCTCAACCTTAGACTCACTCTGTGGATGATAGAGTTCTGATCCCCTTCAAACATCTATATTCAGAGGATGTACTCAATGCCCTGCAGGAGGCCAGGAAACCCAGTACCAGGAGAAATTATGTGTCAAAATGGAAAGGATTCTACAGGTGGTGTCAAAAGAAAAAACTGAAGCCCTTTCTTATTCCTGTATCTATGGTCCTTTCTTACTTGTGTGAGCTTCCACATTTGGGACTGACTTACTCTTCTGCTAAGGTACACTTGTCAGCCATTTCTGCCCGTCTCCCTTTGGTACCTCCCTTGGCATCTAGATTAGAGGTAAAACTATTCTTAAGAGGGGGTCCTCCATATCAGACCCCCTCATAAACTGAAACCGCCTTCATGGGACCTTAATTTTGTCCTTGAAAAGCTCACACTGCCTCCTTTTGAATCAGCCCACTCAACATCACTGAAACTATGTACTTGGAAAACAGTTCTGCTGGTAGCCCTCACATTCGCCAGGAGGGACTCAGAAATTCAAGCCCTGATGGCTAACCGTCCTTACCTCATCTTCCATAAGGACAGGGTCTCCCTCAGGACTAACCCTTCCTTCATGCCTAAAGTGTTTAATGAGCTGTCCTTGAATCAAGCCATTAACCTCCCCGTTTTCTTCCCTCAACCTTAAAATTCCTCTGAAAGAACCCTACATTCCTTGGATGTTCATAGACAACTTAGGTATTACCTGGACAAGACCAAATCCATTAGAAAGTCTGACCAGCTGTTTGTCTCCTTTCACCAAAGGCCTTGGGGAAGGCAGTCTCTGAACAGACTCTATCATGGATTTCTAAAGCTATCTCTGCCTGTTATTCCTTTTCATGGAAATGATTTAACTGCCAGTGTGAGAGTGCATTCTACTAGGGCAGCTGTCTCTTCAGCAGCCTTTTTCAGGGGGTGGACTATGCTTCCATACTGGAAGCAGCCACCTGGTCCTCATTCCATATCTTTATCAAGCACTGCAAGCTAGACTTGGTCTCTATAGCCAGAACTGGGTTTGCTAGGACAATTTTACAGGGTCTCATAAACTAGGCCATGCAACTTACCCCCCATGCTCATACCTAAAGCTTGGGTACTCTCCATACAGTTATGAATACTGCAACATGAGAATAGAAGGACATAGTATAGTTGTGTAAGAACTTACCATAACCTTAGATGTCCTTCTCTTCCATGTTGCAGTATTCAGTCCCCCATGTTGCAGTATTCAGTCCCCCCCAACCCCCTCTTACACTGCTTTTCCATCTGGAGTGACTTTCCCTACTTTCTCTCCATCCAAACAAGCCACTGCAATAGGCACATATATTTATTAGGGCCCTTTGGCCTGATGGCATATGTGGGTCTGAAAACCTTCCTTTTCTATGCTTCCCAGGGGTACTACTGTATGCGGCAATTATTTCTGAAGGGGGTACATAGCCAATGTTGGTTTATGGCCCTAATAAGCAGTGTAGCATGCATCCTTGATCCTAATACTTTGGTATACTGGCTGGATGTCCATTGCTGCAGGCAGTAACCTCCCTACATTTATGAATACTGCAACATGGAAGAGAAGGACATTTAAGATTATGGAAAGTTCTTAAACAACTATTCCTTTTCTGTACCATTGTTGGCATTTCTTTATCCCTTACCCATCTTTAGGGTAATTCTTTAGTACTATTGCTGGTATTATTCTTATCTTTTTTTTTCTGTTACCTATTAAACAAACAAAAACAATATATATCTCCTTTTCTTTATAACATTTTTTAAGGTGGCTGAAAAGCCAACAGGATTTAAAAGTGTGCTTCTTGTGGGCATATGATTCCCAACTCTGATGGGCCATAGGGGGTGGGTCTACTGCTTAGGAGCAACTCACCTTGAATCCCCCTGTGAAAATTTTGCGGATTTCAACTTTCAGGCCCTAAGTGACCATCAGAACAAATTAGATTTAAAGGGTTTGCTACCTGCTTCTGCTTCTTCCTCTTCAGCTTCTTTCTTAGGGCGCAAACCCCTATCAAGAAATCCATATTGACTACAGAGCCCAGGGAGCATAAAAAATGCTGTCTTGTCCGGTCTCTTAAATCTGCTCCTGGATTAGAGCTGCCTGACAAGCTACCTAAAAGTTCAGATCTGACTTCTTCGTATCCGACATCTGGGGATGTCAAAGTCTCCTTGACACTGAAGTCCCAGGTTCTCTCCTGAGCCTGTTTACCTTTGGCTTCCATCTGCATTCTTGCAGGAGACACCCAAGGGAGTGCTCCTTCTGTAGCTGCTCTGAAGCAGATGCAGATAGGATGATGAGGAAGTTCCTCGAGCTAGATGGGAGTTTTACTGTCTCTTTCTCCCATTGGATCCATGAGCTTTCAACCCATATCCCATTCTATTATCTCTTCTTCTTTGAACTGTCCAGTGATTTTTTGAGCCCTTGGATCTGAGGATCCCGAGAGTCAAATTGAGTCTGAAGAGAGCTTCTTCTTTGACTCTGGTGTCCCTGACTCATTTGGTTCCAATCCCCTTACAGCCGGATGACTCTTGGAGACGAAGGGTCAGTGCTAGTTCCGGAGTGATGTCTTTGACTCTGAGGTTTTTGAAGCCATCGCTTTCCCTTGTAGCCTTGGTGTTAGACAGAGAGAGTCTGACTCCTCCCTCATGGTAGGAGCCCAGGCAAAGTCAGAGCTTGGCAGCATCTGGAGTTTCAGCTCCAGTGAAGCTTGCAACAGCTTCTCCCAGTCCTTCTACTTTCAGGGTGGTAGCAGGGCTTTCTCTCAGCTGAGACTACATTCTACTCTTGCATCTCCGGATCCTACCTCCACACCACCTTTGGATCTGACTTGAGCCTCTTAACACTATCCCTCAGGGACAGGCATGAGCTTCCAGGCAGTTCCTGCACAGAACCTTCCCCTATATTACGATACCTTCCAGATCATCTCACTGAGGAGGTCCCCCAGAAGAGATTGTGTAAAAGGAAGCACATAGATTCCCCTCAGGAATCTTTAATCAAAGATACTGACTTCGATGAAGCAGAGTGGTCCCCAGGATCTCCACCAGAAGACAGCTTCATTTGGAGACATTCTGGAGATCCTTTGCCAGAAAGGTGGATGGTCTTCTAAACTCCCTTCCCAGGAGGAGTTGGTGTTCCTAGAAGCCTTCCAGTCTGGCCCATCTACATCTTGGGTTACCCCTCCAGCAGACAGCCTTAGAGATCTTGTGCCTTGCTGAGCAAGGAAGGAGCCAGATACCTTAAAACCAATTCCATGACAAGTTTCTTGGTCCATCCAAGGGCAGACTTCATTGGAGTAAGAACGTTCCTGTGGATGCCTTGGTTGTGGTGGTAGCCACTAAAAGGGATCTAGATGAAAAAAGCTGTTCTGTTCATCCTCCTAATTGACAGTCCAGGGTGATGGACAAGTTTGTAAAGCATGTTTATACCTCAGCGACCTTTGCTTTATGTTTGATCAACTACCTGGCACATTTTACCAGCTTGCAGAGAGAGACCTGATAAAGGCACTTTCTCAATCTGTTCCAGGGTAAAGGAACTTAAACATTTTTCTTTGCAGCTGGCCACCCTTCAATTGGTTTCCACTGCATCCATAAGGTCAATTTATCATGCAGCAGAAGGTGCCTCATGAGTGGCAGGTTCAGGCATAGCTATTAGGAAACATGCCTGGATGTGTTTGTGTGACTTTGCAGAGCCGTTTAAGTCTTCTTTCTACAATGCTCCCTTTGATGGATCTTCTCTGTTTGGCCCCATAGTTTGGATGAAAGAAAGACCTTGTCTGCTGTGGGAATCCATTTTTCCTACCCCACAGAGATTCCTTCTGTAGGAATCAGTGCTGAGGTAAAAAGATGTGGTTCTGAAAGTCACAAGGATCTTTTCAGGAGTCATGAGGGGAAACTTCTCCCAGAGTCATGGGGGAAAGTGCCAACCTAAGATGCCACTCTTGTGGAAGAGGAGGCCTGCAAAACCAACAGTTTTAAGAATCTTTTTCTGATAGACCCTTTCAGCGCTGCTGAAGGGGTGCCCAACTGGTTTTCTCTGGAGGCAGATGGGAGTTGCTTGACTTTGCACCTAGAAAACTGGGCATTTTATCACAAAAGACACTTGGGTGCAAAAGTTTATATGCAGAGGATATTTCATTCCCTTTCTGTGAATCTTGCTATCCAAATCGCAAAATCTCCCCACTGTTCTACCCAATCAGTGGGAGTTAGCAGCCCTAGAAGTTCAAAAGTTGCTAAACAAAGGAGTCATCCAAGAGGTCTCATCAGACCAGGGGATTCATAACTTACTCAAGGTTCTTTTTAGTGCTAAAGAAAATGGGAGGACCTGAGGCTCATTCTGGATCTCAGCAATTTAACTCAGTTTGTAAAGGACTCCAAGTTCCAGATGGTTATGGTTCAGTCCATTTTACTTCTACAGAAGGACGACTAGATGTGCTTTATAGAGCTCCAAGATGGATACTATCACATCAAAATGAACAGATGCTTCTGGAGATATCTGCACTTTTGGTTGGGGGCCAGTCATTACCAATTCAGAGCCCTGCCCTTTGGTTTCACCATAGCCCCCAGGGTGTTCACCAAATACATGTCAGTGTTAGCAGCTCATCTCAGACTACTCGGATTTAGAATGTTTCCCTGTTTAAACAACTGGCTCCTCAACTCCCCAATCAGGCATCTCCTCAAAAAGGCCAGGAATTACTCCAATTATGTTAGTGTCTAGGGATCACAGTCAGTTGTGCCACATCCCATCTGCAACTAGTTCAAGTCTTGAAGTTTATAGGATCTCACCTGGATACCACCAGTCAGCTGGCCTTCTTCCACAAAACAGAGTTTAGTCCTTAAGACTTCACATTAGAAAGATAATTTCACACCCTTCTCCCCCAGCATAACTGGTTATTCAGGCCTTGCAGCTACTACCTTACTACCAGCTGCTCATTTCCACATGTGAGTTCTTCAGTGGGCTCTAGCAGTTTAATGGTCATTTCTTCAACAGCCTCTTTCCCATCCTATAAAACTTTCTCGGGTTTGCAGGGACTCCCTACTTTGGTGGATCAAGTCCAACAAAGCTTGTCAGGTTTGTTCCTTTGTATTCCCACCCCATTGTGACCATGAATGTCTCCCAGTTGGGGTGGGGTGTTTCTTAGGTCAGACTGTCCAAGTGGCATGTGTTCCCCAGAAGATACCAATTTGCATATCAGTGTCCTAGAGATGAGGGTGGTCCTCCTACCACTGTTGACTTTTCAGAAGTTCCTCTCTCTAGGGACAATTACTATCCAAACAGACAATATGTCGGTGGTTTGGTACATCAATAAACAGGGGGAACCCTGTCCTACCCTCTTTGTCGAAAAGCAGTAAGATTGTGGCAGCGGGTGATCTTCAACCACTTTCTTCAAGCAACACACACATACTGGCGAAATCCAACATGCTAGCCAACAAACTGAGCAGGAGGATTCTGATGCTTCATGAGTGGTCTCTCAATCAAGCTGTGGCAGAGAGAATCTTCCATAGATGGGGTTCACCTTGCTGTGATCTCTTTGCCTCTCCCCTCAACAACAAGTGCTGCAGGTTCTTTGCCCTAATCCCCCCTCAGGAATAGTCACCGAGAGATGCTGTAATCCATGTTTGGCCTCTGGTCTCTTTTGTGCTTATCTCCCTTTGTCCCTGATCCCCAAATTTCTTCAGAAAGCATTCCAGTTGAAGAGTAAGGTTATCCTCATTGCCCCCTTTTGGTCTTGTCAAGTGTATTTCCCCCTCCTTTGGTCTCATCTCCTGTGACCTCCTTGGCCACTGAATCTTTCTCCAGATCTGATCACTCACCTCACATTCCAATGATGGCTAGAAAGCCCAGGCTTTCTTCTCCAGTTTGCCACATTCTGTTATCAGCTCAAAAAGCAAAATATATGCAAAAATATATAAAAGTAAATGGAAGAAATTTTCTTATTGGGCTTATCAGAGAAAATTGGATCCTTTTACTACACCTGTCCATGCTGTTTTGTATTTCCTTGCTTCAGTTTTTCAAGAAAGAGCTAGTTTTTCCACCATCAAATTTCAACTAAAAGCCATTTCCAGTTATCACTGGAGATTATTCTTTCCCCCTAGCCTCTTCTACATTATGCAAAGTCTTCCTTAAAGGAACTTTTTTTGCATCGACCTCCAATTAAAGATCTTACACCACCCTGGGACCTTACACTTTTATTGCAGCATTTGACTCAGCCTCCCTCTGAGCCTTCAGCCAAGTTTGATCTCAAGTTTCTGCCTTGCAAGACAATCTTTCTAGTGGCCATCACTTCAGCTAGGCTAGTTTCTGTACTCCAAGCACTCCCTGCAAAGTCACCTTACTTAATTTTCCATAAGGATAGTCACTTTCTGTACTAATCCATCCTTTCTGCTCAAAATAAGCTCTGAGGTGCACATCAACCAAGTGATCAATTTACCTTTGTTCTTTCCAAAGTTTTCTAATAAAGACGAATACATGCTTCACCTTTTAGATGTGCATAGGCAGCCTTGTTTTTATCTTCATAGTATGAAGAGTTTTAGAAAAACTGCCTAGTTGTTCACATCTTTTACCCCCAGTAGATTGGGAAAACCAATCTGTAAGGTTACTTTAGCCAAATGGTTAACAGATTGCATTCCATATGTTTATTCTCAATGAGGTTTGCCTTTGCCAAGACCTCCAAAAGGTCATTCCACTAGATCCATGGCTACTTAATCTGCTTTCTGGGCAAGAGCGTCTATTGATGATATCTGCACTGCAGCCACTTGGTCCAATGCTCATACTTTTATTGCTCATTACAAATTGGATCTGATTTCCAGAGGCTGATCTGTGTTTGTTTCTGCAGTACTCAAGAACATCTTTCCATGATGGCCACCCAAGGTTATCATAGCTGGGGATTCTGTCCCATTTTTATGAGGAGTGAATGAAAATGACAACCTCAGATTTAAAAGTTATGTACTGACCATAACTATCCATCTGTGTTGTTCATTTTCATTCTTCCTCAACTTCCCCCATCCTTTGCCGTCTCCTTTTGGTTTGGGAGTGGCCTGATAAAAATATTGGAACCACTGTTCCTGTTTGAGCCCCTTTTCTGTCTTTATTCTTTATATGGGCTATAACCTGTTTTTTCTGATAAACTAGCAAACTCCGTCTGAGGTAATACAGGGGGTGTGGGGAATTATGGATAGTGGGAGGAGCTCGAGAGTCCAATCCAGGAGTCTGGTAGAAATGCGACCAAGCCGAATCCACGACCGGATCCGAGACTCATTCCTTGAGGAAGAATGAGAATGAAATACACAGATGCATAGTTATGGTGAGTATATAACTTTTAATTTTGTAATTTTGATGTTTTTTTTTCTTTTCTTTTTAGGTTAGGATCCACTCAGCTGAAAATTTTCACGTGTCAGTATTGTAATAAAATATTTAAATTTAAGCACTCCCTTCAAGCTCATCTGAGAATCCATACCAATGAAAAACCATACAAATGTACTTTGTGCAGTTATGCCAGCGCTATCAAGGCTAACCTTAATGTTCACATGCGGAAACACACTGGAGAAAAGTTCAGCTGTGAGTACTGTACATTCACCTGTCTTAGCAAAGGACACCTAAAAGTTCATATTGAAAGAGTTCACAACAAAGTTAAACAACACTGCCGTTTTTGCAAGAAAAAGTATTCGGACATCAAAAACT
This sequence comes from Protopterus annectens, assembly GCF_019279795.1. Taxonomy (NCBI): domain Eukaryota; kingdom Metazoa; phylum Chordata; order Ceratodontiformes; family Protopteridae; genus Protopterus; species Protopterus annectens. Next base: position 1,059,482,408 of record NC_056732.1, read on the forward strand.
TGCTCAAACACATTCGAGAAACCCATGATATGCAGGACAAGAAAGTGACAGAAGTGTATAATGAACTTCGTTTAATGACAAGAGAAGGTAAACGCCAGCTGCTTTATGACTGTCATGTATGTGAACGTAAGTTTAAAAATGAACTGGATCGAGACAGACATATGTTTGTCCATGGAGACAAGAGACCTTTTGCTTGTGAATTGTGCGGTCATGGAGCTACCAAGTACCAAGCTTTAGAACTGCATGTGCGAAAGCATCCTTTTGTTTATGTCTGTTTGGTGTGTACAGTGACCTTTGTTAGTTCAGTAAGGCTCAAGAAACACATAAAAGAGATGCATGGAGCCCTGGAAGTGGAATCTGTTTTTAATGATTCCCTTAATCAAAGTTACTGTCTTCTAGAACTAGGAGATGACATTCAGCCAGAAGCACTAGGGGAAGAACGAATAAAGCTTGTCACAGACATTACTCTTTTAGACACCGTCATGAAAACTGAACAGGCACTTTGTATGACTGAATTAGCAAAAAACATTAATAATACTTCTCCTGATCTGAACAAAGAGGGGGAAAAAGTAACTCAGACAGAGCACTTAAAACTTCAGGAACTTTCTTCTTTGCGAGATGTTGAAAACCAGCCATCAAAAACATCTTTCTTGTTAGGTCCAGCATTATCAAAATGTGTGCAGGTAGATGCCGGACATGAGGGTATGTGTGATGTTTTTGTTCAGACAGCTGATCCTCCTACAGATAAGGGTGTGGCTGTTGATTGGTTGAAGGACATGTCTTCTATCTCTGGCCAAACAGAACTTTCAGAAGAAAATCAGAATGCACAACAAACTAATGCAGGGAGTGCAGAAACTACAAGTGTTGCAACATTCTTGTCCAAAAACAACTCTTTAAGCCATGATACCATGGCTACTGATTGTCAGCCTGACTCTTTAATCAATTCTGTTACTTCTAGTAATACAGATTCTACCAAGACTGTAAATCAAAAAGTAACATCTGATATTCAAGAAACGCAAGATCAGTGTGCAGTATCTACTATGCCAAATGATACCCCTCCTAATTTATTTTCTAGTAACCAGGAAAGACCAACTGCTTTTATGCAAATTTTGCATAACTTAAATAAGAGATGCATGAATACCAGTCTTTTTGAAAAGATCAAGAAAGTTTATGGAGACCTGGAATGTGAATATTGTGGTAAGAATTTGTATGTATTAGATTCTTCTTGTACTTTACAACTTGGGTATAATCCTGGAGCCTAGGGTTTATAATGCTGATTAATTTTATTTATTTAATTCTTTCTGATTGTGTTAAATATACAAAGAAGGGTAAATCATCTGTTTTCTTGTCGAATTAACCTTTTTTTTTTTTTTTTTAATATCCTGTAGCTGTTTGTCTAAACCATTGAGTAAGCTGAGTAGAAACTGATTCTGTAGTGTTATATTTATATTCCAAGAGGAAATCCAAGACACAGATGTCTGCATCCAAGCAGCACATTGGTTTATGAAGTTTATTTAATGAGCTATGATTTAGCATGAAAAAGCATTTTGGTTAAGAGCAATGCTATAGATTGAGGATATATATTTATATATCCATCATCATCATCATCAGCCCCCTTTTCCCCATTTTTTTTACATGGGGTCGGGGTATCGTGTTAACTGTCAGCAGCTCTCTCCATTCAGTGCCACACTCCTGCATTCTTCAACACTCATGCCTGACTGTCGCAGATCTTCTTTCACACAATTCATCCACCTCTTTGCTGGATGTCCTCACTTCCTCTTTCTTTCTTCCTGTCTGTCCCAAATCTTCCTCACCAGATCATTTGCTTTTCTACACGTGCCCAAACCACTGTAGTCTGTTCTCTTTGATCTCTTCTGCAATTGGAGCTACTTTGGCTTCTGCTCATGTCCTCATTTCTTCGTTTGTCCCACAGTCCCACAGTGTGCATCCTACCACCTTTCTCAGGCACTTCATTTCTATCACCTCTAGCTTCTTCAACTGTTCTGCCTTTACTGCCCAGCTTTCTGTACCATACAGTAATACTGGTCGCACCACTGTCTTGTACACCTTACTTTTCAGTTTCTTTGGCATTCTTCTGTCATAGACTGCACTATGCGAGTTGGCTGCAGCCCCTCTGATTCTAGCTTTGACCTTTTCATTCAGACTACCTTTCTCCTCAACCACCCCTCCCAGATACCCGAAGCTGTTTACCTGTTCCACTATCTTCCTTTCTATCTCTATTCTAAGCTTCCTCTGATTTCCCCAATTTGCTGCCATTACCACCATCTTATCTGTGGTTAGTTTCATCCCATGTGCCTTCAGATTTGCATTCCATTCTCTTATCCTTTGCTGAAGTTCTAGCTCAGAGTCTGCCTGTACTGCCACATCGTCTGCATACAGCAGCTTTATTGATCTGTCCCCTTCAACCTGTTTGCTAATGTAGCTCATCACCTGTATGAACAGCAGTGCACTCAGAGCTGAACCCTGCTGTACAGCAGTGAGCTCAGAGCTGAACCCTGCTGTACACCCACACCCACTAGGAACCCCTCTCTGAGACCGAACACTGTTCGTACTTGAGTCACTGGGTCCTTGTACATAGACTGCAGTAATTCTACCAATGTTTCTGGGACTTCAAACCACCGCAGTACTGCCCAGATCAGCTTTCTTGGGGCCTTGTCATATGCTATCTCCAAGTCTAGGAATGCCCAGTTGGACCCTCTCTTCATCTCAAGTATCTATCGAGTCATTTGTGCTGCATCCTGATCTGAATCCGAACTGCTCATCTCCCATCTTACATTCTACTGTTTATCCATTTATCAATCATCCTCTCCAGAACTTTCATGCAGTGTGGTAGGAATTTGATGCCTCTGTACTGCTCACAGTTGTGGATGTCCCATTTGTTCTTGTACTCTGGCATGCGTATGGTTATTCTCCAGTCATCTGAGATACGCCTTTCTCTTCACACTGCTATTAGTACCCTCAGGAGCCATTTCTCCCCTATCTCACCCAGTATCTTTATCATATCTGCTGTGACCTCATCTAAGCCTGCTGCTTTCCCTGACTTCATCTTCCTTAGTGGTCCTTACTTCTTCTAAGGTGGGCTCCTCTTCTCTCATCATAGGCTGTTTCTGGGGCAGTACAGCTTCTGTGGGGTTTTCTTCTTTCATAAGCTGCTGGAGAGACTCCTTCCATCTGCCTTTGATGTCCTGTGGACTGGTGAGCAGATTGTTGCTGGAATCCCTTATGAAGGGTGTCCGACTATCTTTATCTTTCTGTCTTGGTCTTGCAACCTGATATAGTTTCTTTGTGCCCCTTACTGAGTCACATTCAAGAAGTTGGTAGAGTGCCTCCGATGCCCTATTGTTTGCTATTGCAACTTCTTTCTTAGCTTCTTTGTTCACCAACCAGTAGTCCTTCCTAGCCTGGTCAGTCTTTTCTATCTCCCACTTCTTCCTGCACTCCTCCTTTCTTTTGATGACTTCCTGGACTTCTACATTCCACCACCAGGTTTCCTTATGTACCTTATTTCCATACCTGGCTCGGCCACATATCTTTTCTGTAGTCCTAACACATACTGTTTTTAGGTGCTGCCACTCTTCTTCAACTCCACCTATTTCCTCCTCTTCTTGGGGTGCTAGAGTCCTGAGTAATTCCTTGAACTGCTGTACTTTCTCTCCAGTCAACTTCCAGGTCTTCAGCCTGGTCTTTGTTGACCTTAGAGCTTTCTCTGAACACTGCTTGCAGCTGATTGTGGCAACTAGTGGTTTATGCTGTGGGCCGACTGTTTCACAGGGGATGACCTTGCAATTATGGATTCTAACCTAGTGCTTTTTCCTTAATAGGAGGAAGTCTACCTGAGTTGCATGCTGGCTACTTTTGTATGTGATCTTGTGACTGTCTCTCTTTCTGAACCATGTGTTGGCTACTATCAAGCCATTTGCCAGTCAGAAGTCTAGAATGGCTTCTCTTTCTTTATTCCTGTTGTCCCACCCATGTGGACTAAGGCAGTCCTCATATCCTGCTCTCTGTCCCAATATGTGCATTCAAGTCACCCATTATTAACACCAATTCATGTTGTCCTGTTTTATCTAGTAGGTCCTGCAATTGCTGTCTGAATGCACTCTTTTCCTCACTATCACAACCCTGCTGTGGGGCATAGGCTGAGATTATGAATACTGCCCTGTCATTACACTGGAGTCTGATTGTCATGAGTCTGTCATTAATTCAGATATCCCTCACTGCCTTCTGAAGCCACAGTCTCACCACAGTTCCTACACCATTTCTAGCCTGTCCCCCACCTGAGTAGTAGAGTCTGGATCCCTAGCCAATTGGCTTTGCTGCACTGCCCTTCCATCTCGTCTTTTGGCTACTTATGATGTCCAGCCTCCTCCGCACCATCTTGTCATCCACTTCCAAGCTGCATCTTGTCACTGAAGCTACATTAAGCATAGCAATTCTCAGTTCATGTTTGGCAGGTTGGTTGGTTTTGCTTCCAGCTTTCACTCAACAGAGCTATCCCAGGTAACCCAGGCTGGGCAACTAGACACCGGCCAGTAGCTTATTGACCCAGAGCTGTTAGGCTTTATGGTGGGCACTCACTGGCCAATTGGGGCACATGTACCCCTCCCACCATTAGCAAGGGTCAAAGACCTGGGTCAGAGTAGGCCGGGTCCTCAACCCACTTATCACCGGTAATTACCCATGCCCATTTTTGGTAACATTAGTCAACATGACTGAATCACCTAGAGCCATATTTTACACCGTTGAGTGGCTAGCCCTGCCACGGTGCACAGTCTGTGATCCGTGTTCTCCTATCTTGGGGATACTGCGCACCATAGTAGATGCCCAAAGTGGTTGGTCTGTACAACTCTTTCCCCTAGAGGGCACCATGTAGAGTCTGTGCTACTACCCACAGCTCCATTCACTGGTGAGTTTGAGATTGGAAAACTCAGCATGTTTTTCGGACATGGGAGAAACCCCAAGGAAACACAGGGAGAACATGCAAACTCCAAACAGGCATTGGTCGGAGGTCAGGATCGAACCTTGTGCATGAGTGGTGAACACCTTAACAATTAAGCCATCTGGTCTCTCTACAAATTTGTATATATATATATATATATATATATATATATATATATATATAGTTTGAAATTAGATTACAATGTTAAGCAAGTCAACTTGCCTTTTGTTTCTGCCATGTTTCTCATTGTTACATTGGCTTAAATTATACACATTGAAGACAGTTTAATATTGAAAGTAAAATCTTTCTTTTTTTTCTTTTTTATGTAAATACATTTTTCAAAGTAGGACCTAAATGTTAACTAGATTAATTGGGAGAGTTTTGTTAAAAGTAGTACAGTGAGTGCTAGCTAGATTAGTGACTTCATTTTTAGAGTTTTTAAAAGTACGTTTATGAGAAATGCACAGTTTGTTGCTAAACTGTCATTTAGTCTTGAGTCCTTTCCTCTAAACTACATTGGATACCTGGCAAGACAGGCATTTTGCAAAATTAACAAATGATTGTTTTTACAAGATTGGCTACCCCCCCCCCCCCCCTTTTAGGATCAGGAAAAGCCGTGAAGTGCTCCATTTTTCTTGCACACACACAGTTTTGTAGGACAAAATGAATTTAAAAGGCCTTAGAACACTAGTTAGGTTTCTGAAGATTTGTTTCTTTTACTTCACATTTCAGAAATGAAATAGGCAATACCAGAATACTGTGTAAGAAAAATATACATTAGTGTGCTACTGTAAGTGAAGTGTTGTAGTTGCTGCAGTTCGTAGCCTTTTCTGTGTCATTAATTAGTATCTCTAAGGATGGGTGGTGAAATAGTTAAACATTTATGTTGCTTAAAATATGTTAATCTTTTCATAGTAGAAAACTTTTAGGGAATATCTTCAGAGAGCTATTGGTGATGTTGCTTTAAAAGTGCACACACTGTGGAAAATGTTCCTGTTTTCACACCCAGGAAAAGACACATTGTCCATTCTACGCTTGTTTTTAACATAGTCTTGGGTACTGGCTACTGTAGTCCTCAGTTCTTTTTTCTAAAGGAAGAAAGTCTGGACTGCATCTTTGAGTTTAGAAGTCTTATTTCTCAGAGCTGTTTTTCTCCTGACTCAAAAACACACTGTTAATAGTGCAAGTGTGGCTGTGTAGTCCTCTGCAAGAGATGTATAAACTTGCTGTGGCATATGTAATAATCCCCCTTGTGACAGTGATTCTGCCCTTTGGCTTTCCACTGGTGGCTCTACATCCTTCAAGAAAAATTTCAAACCTTGTAGCAGGAACAAGTTATTACTTCCACTAAGTCTGATAAAATGCTTGAGAGGAGTAACAAGGCAACAGAAAGCGATCATCAGCCAAATAAGGTCTCTAGTAATGGGAGAAATTAAAGAAGCACCACAAGAAGACTTCCTCATATAATGAGGACAGTGCACACAATTGTGTAGGTTGTCCAGTTATGATATCTTCCAGTCCTCTGATCAACTGATAACCTGATATATAACAGTCTGTTGAACCTGTCGGTAATTCACAGTGAATATGAACAGATGTTCATTAGATCAGTGTTGCAGTAGCTTGTAGCTGTATGGGTTGCCAAGGATCTGACATCCAGCCAATATAAGAACGCTTATGGACAACTTCAACATGCACCATACTTCCCAGGAAGCTTGAGACTATACTGGTATAAAAGCTGGCATGCAGGCATAAAATTCAGAACTCTCTTGCCTTTGAAAATTTCAAGTCTGACTCTGTCTTTGATGCATCTTCACTGGTTTGGCTGTCAGCTTGCTCAATCTTTTGAGCAGATAATTATCTCTTTGAAGACTTCTCTTCCATTTTCATGAGAAAGTTGTGTAGTTTGTTGCTTATGTCTAGGGGAAAACACAAGTGTGGAAGACAAAATATTCTACATTAGTTCACTGCTGCAGTAGCCAAAGCTGCATGGGTTATATCCTGCCAAGGATATGATGACCAGCTGAGATCCAAAGCTTTTAGGTCACCTTTCATGCACAGTAATCCTGAAGGGCTGGAGGAGAGCTGTATAAAAACAGTGGTTAATTCATCAAACCTTCAGAACTTTCTTGTCATGTAAGTGTGCTCTTCCTGTAGATTTGGAGCAATTTGATGGTTGGCTGGCACCCTTCTGGGGAAAACTTTCCACTTTGCATTTTCCTCAGGAAAAGGTTTACTTTTTCAGGAGAAACATGTATTTAAATAGGATATATATATATATATATATATATATATATATATATATATATATATATATATATTGTGCCTGCCACTGAAAAACTTTCAGATCAACTGTTTATTTGGCTCCCTATTGAAGTGTCGGCACTTGAAATGTTGAGTACCGACAAGTTGACAAAAAAAAAAAAATACGAAAAGCACAGAAGAAGAGCAAATCTCAAAAATTGCTCTACTCTAAACCTCTTTTTGTAGAGGTCAAGTCCTCCCTCACCCCCACACCCCTGATCTTATATGTACGAACTGCAAGATCACCATACCTCTGAGAAAAGGGAATATTCTAAGAAATGGCATCTCAGACTTACTATATGTAAGTCCCTTCTTTTGGACATTCAGTCTCTGTATTTTGAGACTTGTCTACCGGGTGCTGACATTTTACGTTTACTGTTTTTCCTATGAAGGTAAGAAAAAGGTGCAGTCAGTGTCAAAACAGATAATTCCTAAATGGTTTTCTCATTCTAGTTTTTTTGTTTTATTGCTATTGTCAGCATAACAAGCCAATTTTAGGCAAGGTCAGGGCCCATTCTACCAGAGCTTTGGCTTCTTCTGTGGCTTTTTAGAAAAGGGCAGACTCTATGTGAATTCTAAAGGCAGCAACTTAGTCATCTCAGACCCAGAGTACATAACCAACCTACTGTTGGACAAAATGTAGTTCAAACGTCACCTCTCCCCACCTATATTCCCAGATCACATAACTGTATCTACATCACTGCCTCAACTCTCCAAAGAACAAGTCCTCAAAGTACTATCCAAAGCCAAGAACAGTACTGCTGTTGTGCTGGCTAACATACTGGGCTGCACACTGGTCAGTCTGAATCATGACTTGTCAGACCACTTACAGAGGTTATTCACTATCAGCCTCCAAACAAGCTTCATGCCAGATGAATGGAGGACAGCAAAAATCATCCCTTTGCACAAAGAGTAGGCATCAACAGACCTGGGTAATTATAAACCATAAGCCTTGTGCGACTCATTTGTAAGGTTGTGGAAAGGATCATCATGGAATTAATAAATTAGGACATAGATGACTTACAAAACCTTGTCCCAACCTTGTCCCAAGCCAGTTTGGATTTGTCAAGGGCAGATCCTGTCTACTTAACCTGGTCATCTTCATTGAGGAGGTTACTGAATCAATGGATAAGGGCAAATCAGTATACACTGCATATTTAGACTTCATATAGGCATTTGATAACATCCCACACTCTATCGTAGTTACTCTCCCAGCTAAATGGAAATCCCTATGTAACTCACTGCATAACAAACTGGCTAACAAATAGAACCTACAATGGGTGGGTTTACCTCCTTCAGAAAACCTGTTATTATTGGTGTACCCTGAGTTTCAGTCCTTGGGCCACTCCTGTTTGGCATTTACTTCTTGGAAATGAAAGCAAATATTTATGGCTGACAAAATTTGCAGACAGCTGTAAACTTGGTGTCATCATAAACTCCCCAGTGGACACCAAAGTGCTCCCAAGATGACGTTTCCCAAACAAATGGCCAGTGTCAAATCCATGGCCTAAAACTAAATACCAGGAAAGGTGTATTTACATTCTTTGGGAAGCAAGACTTCCCTTGCAGCTATCTCATTGACAGTGCACCGTGAAAGTTGATACAGACTCCGGGATCTGGGAACCTCTATCGACAATGAAATATCTTTTGCTCACTGTGTATTCACTTCTGTAAGGAAATCTTTCATTGCACAGCTTATGTCTAAAAGAATGGCGTCCAGGACCAAAGATGGAATCATTCCAATGTACTCTGCTCTCATCAGGCCAGTCATTTAATATACTGCCCTATTTGGTATGCATCTTTCCAAACACTTGTCAGAACTAGAGTGACCACAGTGCTTTCTCACTTTAAAAAATCTGGGACCTGAATCACAAAAAATCTATGTAGACCATCTGAAAGCCTTATCAGTCTTCTTGGTGTAATACATGTTACTAAGAAACAATCCCTGTCTTGCATGCAGATCCTCCTCAAACACTATCTTGTCAGACCCATTACACATTCACAAGTCCAGCTGTAGTATGATCACCTGCTCAAAGGATTTCAGTCTCCTTTGCAGCATAAATTGAACATATTGGAGAGATGGGTATGTATCACAGGGAATACCCCTTTTATGGAACAGTCTTCCACTCCACTTAAAACAGAGTGCTTTGCTTTATTTAAATGCAGTTTGGATGATTGGATGGGAGATTGCAAATTCATTCCATGTTTAGCACCCATGTTTCTCATGTATAAGAGAATTTAAGTACCTTTATCTGCACTTTTTTTCAAATAAATACAGTATTTAAATTGATTTTAACTGTGTGTTGCAGGAATATTAACTGAACTGGAAGTTAGTCAGTGTTTGCTGAATTTTGTTATTTGCTAGTAATTACAGGTGTGGGGGTAGCCACATTCTTTGATTTCCTGTCCTTGCCTATTTAAGTGGTACAGTGTGAAATATTTTCTGCTTAAAAACCTCAGCTTCGGCCGGCTAAGAACTTGCTGTATTCAACTGGACGTATAAGAGAATTTAAGTACCTTTATATGCACTTTTTTTTTCAAAAAAATACAGTATTTAAATTGATTTTAACTGTGTGTTGCAGGAATATTAACTGAACTGGAAGTTTTGACTCTGCTCTTCAGTTATCTTAGTGGCCTTGAAACTGCCCGCCCCTTTTGTAAATTTGTGTTTGGATACTCCTTCTGGGCCCATCTCATTTGCTCACTCAACTGAGTAAAGTGAGATCATATTCTGATTTCAGGCACTCCTACTGTATACAAAGAGAGCATCTGGGAAACAGAAAAAAAAAAAATTTAAGCTCGTTTCCTGCCTTTCCTGTTAAGTGGTATAGACTATTTGTAGGCTTCTGAGCCCCCAAGCCCTTCTGTGTTGGAGGGAAGCCTTCTAGCTTAGTTTTATTTTCTTATAACTAGCCAGTTTTCTAGTTTCAGCACTCAAATCTGTTTCTTTGATCTCGGCACTTGTTCAGAAAAAAAAAAATTTCATCTGCTTTTACTGTACTTGTATTTCTACCTACTTTATTTTACTTTTGCATCATCTTAAAAGTACTCAATTGTATTTATTACTGCTTGGTGTAATTCATTCTAAGCCTTTTGGTTTAAACACTTGGGCTTCGGACCAGTTGTTTTGCACTGAGAGGGTTTGTGGTCTGCACTGTAGTGGCAGAACAGGTAGCTTACATCCTTCTAGGTTGGGAACTGCTGATTGAGGGCTCAGTGTCTGTTATTCTAAAAGTGTATTAATTCTGGTTTAAGCACTTGGGCTTTCAGGCCAGTTATTTTACATTAAGAGGGTTCGTGGTCTGCACTCTTGTGGGAGGAGAGGCTGGACTCTGCCCTTCTGAGCTGGGAATTTCTGGTTAAAGGCTTATAGTGCATGCATATCTGAACTGTGTCTTACTGAAGTTGGTGCGCCTTGTTTGCTGTGGCATAGACTGGATTCGGGCCTGCTGGATCTAGCTTTGTTTGTGTAACTTGAGCACTAATCCAGGCATTCTCTAAAGTATTCAATTGTATTTATTACTGCTTGGTAGTAACTTGATTAAAGTGTAGCTATCATTCTAAGTCTTTTGGATTAAGCACTTGGGCTTCAGACCAGTTGTTTTACATTAGGAAGGTTTGTGGCTTGCACTGTGGTGGCAGGACAGGTAGCTTTCATCCTTCTAAGTTGGGAACTGCTGATTGAGAGCCCAGTGTCTGTTATTCTTAAAGTGTATTAGTTCTGGTTTAGGCACTTGGGCTTCAGGCCAGTTATTTTACATTAAGAAGGTTCGTGGTCTGCACTCTTGTGGGAGAAGAGGCTGGACTCTGCCCTTCTGAGCTGGGAATTTCTGGTTAAAGGTTTATAGTGCCTGAATATTTGAACTGTATCTTACTGAAATTGGTACACCTTGTTTGTTGTAGCATAGACTAGATCCAGGCCTGCTGAATCTAGCTTTGTTTATATGCTTGTTGTTTGTTTGCTTGTTATTTCCCTGGAACGCTAATTCCACCTAATACACGGCTTCTCAGCACTTCTGTGGATCACTAGTGATATCTGCATTGCTTACTGTACTTATTTCCTTGTTTCACTTGAAAGAAAGTTACTGTTTGTCGTTTTTGCATTTAAGTTACCTGTAACACATTGCACTTAAGTTACCTGGCACTTGCGCGCTAAAGCAATTATATAAGTCAGCACTAAAAATTAAAAGCACTACACCCTCACTTCCCACTGGCCCTTGTTTTCAATTATTAAGGAATTCCCAATATTATTCTAGCATGTCCAAAGGTCAGTTGTCAATCTCCTCTCCGGTCCAGCTGGTGAATCTGGGAATCTTGAGGCAATGTTACAACTGCCTCATGTACAGAGACAACCCTCTCCTCCTCCCAACAAATTCCAACACATGTGAGAGATGCAACCATATAGCCAAACTGGAGGCTAAGCTCTCTCAACTCAGTACTGGCATAACCAGTCAGGAGGAGAAGGAAACCACACTCACTACAATTCCAGTCTCACATAGACCTACCACGACAGCAAACCAAACACATAATCACACAAAAACATACTCGGAGGCTCTAAATAAAGATCTGCCCAAGCAGCAGAGACCTCCAAAGCAGACACCCAAGCCGCTACCCCAAAACAAAACACATGCAACACATATCTCACAAAGCCAGTGTGCCAAACAGTCACAGCCCTTAAGACTAAACAACACACCTGATACACTTGTAATAGGTGACTCTATCGTCAGGCACACTGATGTCCCGCTCACCAGGCTGAACAAGGAGAGGGTCACTGTGAGCAGCCTGTCGGGCGCTAGGATCCGCCACATAACACAAGCACTCAGGTCACTCCAAGGCAAGTACAAATATGACTCAGTCATTGTCCATGCTGGTGTGAATGACCTGAGACGTACCACCCTGGACTACATGAAAAGAGACATAAAGGAGCTCTCTGAGCATGTAGCCCAGGCCGGTATGACCCTGACCTTGAGTAGCATCTTACCCTCGCCAAGAATGATGCCACAATATGAAGACAAGATGATCAATTTCAACAATTGGCTTAAGTACTGGTGTCATTCAAAGGGGATCCAATGCCTGGCAGCTTGGGATGATATGCTCGACAAGCCACGATGCTTCACTAGGGACGGCTTGCACCTGTCACCCCTGGGCTTTCGGATATTGGCAAAGGCTCTTGCTACCCCCATAGTGCCTTTTTTAGGCAAGGCTCAAAAGACAAACCCACCTCCATAGGTATCACAAGGGATAAGAAACTAAGAGTAATGCTACTCAACGCCAGAAGTCTAAACCTCAAGATGCACGCACTCGAAACTCTCCTTAGCATGGATAACATCGATATCTGTGCAGTAACAGAAACCTGGTTCAGGGCTCCCGAGAGCACCCCAGCACTACCAGGTTATACCTCATACCATGCTTTTCGGCCCCAAAACTTGGACCGAACCACAAAAGGAGGGGGAGTATCGATATTCATCAAAGATACCCACACCTCCAGGTTGGTGGCAAAGCACGAAGCATCAGAGACTATCCATGTGCAACTAACAGTGGGTAAAACTGCCTTCCAGTTTTTAGCCTGCTACAGACCACCCTCCCAAACCCAGGAACCCCACTCGGCCTTTCTGAGAACACTGGAAAATATGAAGGTCTCTCCAAACACCATTATATTGGGCGACTTCAACTACCCAAACATAGACTGAGAGCATTACTCTAGCTCTAACACCCTAGCCCAAAGGTTCCTAGAATTTATAAACTCAAATGCTATGGAACAACTTGTTACCGCTCCCACAAGAGGGGAAAACATACTGGACCTGATCATCACCAACATGGGGACTCTATGCTCCAGACCAGAAGTGTATCCCTCATTGGTAAGATCAGACCATAAACTAATCTCACTGGATATTCACATCCCGACCCCACCCCCTGCCCAGAAAACCACAGTGAAAAACTTCTCTAAAGCAAATTTCACACTCCTCAAAACCGAGGTGGAATCCTTCAAAGCCCCAGGCCTGTGGAAAATACGGCCCAGACCGCAGAATCCTTTATAAACACATTCTATGAACACCTTCAGGAATGCATGGATCATGCGATCCCAAATAAAACCAAGACCCAATCCTCCAAAGGCAGACGCCCTGTCTGGTGGACCCCAGCCATAAACAAACTATCCAATAGAAGGAGGAAGCTACTAAATGATAGAGCAAAATCCCAAAAGGGAAGGCATCACTGATCAGTATTAGCAAAAACTACGGGCACTCATAAAATTGTCTAAGGCCAGCTTCGAGAGAAAAATTGCACAGGACACTAAGGATAATCACAAGGCTTTCTTTAGTTATGTTAGGAACCTGGGTGGTAATTCCCAGATATGCTCAGAATTAGTCCAAAATGACAAAAATACACTGAACCCACAGACATTGCCAACATCCTAGCTGACAGGTTCAGCGAAACTCCCTCCCCACCAAAAGGGCAAATATCTATCCCAGCAGAGTGCTGCCCCTGACATCTCAGATGCTCAGGTAAGAGCCGCCTCCAAAGCAAAAACACAGCATCAGTGGGACCAGACGGTGTCCTGGGCTGCGCCTACATGAACTCCAAGAAGAGCTAAACCCAAACATAAAACTACTGTTCAATCTCAGCCTTACTACAGGATATGTGCCCAAAGAGTGGCGTACAGCAACAGTGGTCCCTCTCCATAAAGGTGGTGCCTCAACGGATCCTGGAAACTATCGCCCCATAAGCCTGACTAGCTTGGTCTGCAAAGCTATGGAAAGGATCATCATGGACCTCATAAATAAAGATATTGGGGACCTACAGACACTGGATCCTACCCAGTTCGGCTTTGTTAAGGGCAGATCCTGCCTCTTAAACCTGGTTGATTTCTTTGAAACAGTCACCAAGGCCATTGACGAGGGGAAGGTGGTCCACACAGCCTACCTGGACCTCGCAAAAGCTTTCGATACAATTCCCCACTCGGGCATTATAGATAAGCTCACCAGCTTAAATATAAACCCCTATGTCACTAGATGGATTGCAAACTGGCAGATAGGAGCCTGTTCAGAGGCGATCTGTGCCTGACGTATAAAGCCATGTCCAAACCAGAATTAATGGACATGCTGCACCTCAGAAAATCCAAATCCCATCGAGCTACGCGCTCGAGAGACTTGAACCTCAGCACTGAAATAAATAGGACATGCTGGAGGGACAGATTCATAACCCAGAGGCTCCCTTCACTCTGGAATAAAATCCCAGTCCAGGTTAGGTAGAGTCCCTCATTGACTCTCTTCAAGAGGAATCTTGATGAGTGGATGGGAGATCGTAGGTTTACCCCGGGTATCACTTCTGTGTCACTGCTAGACAGAGGCACAGTATACTAACCTCGAAAAAGGGCATAGCAAAATAAATTTAAAATGGGTGGCGAAAGCCAAACACATTCTGGCTAGGCTTATAAATGCCCTAGGGCAGATAGCCTAGTATGAACCTATGAACCTATGTATAGGGGCAACAAGCAAATGTCCTAGCATATCGTTGTTCTGCCAACCTCTGGGTTATTTGTTTTCAAGCTAGTAAGGGTTAAAAACTACTAAGGGAATATAAGGCTAGCCTTGTTAAGGTCCTCACAGATCAGTAGCCTAGGAAGTACCTATAAACAAAAATATTGCAAATTACTTTCCTTCTCTAGGTCCAGAGCAGGTTTAGCTGTGACTGTTCTCCAAGGGTTCCTGGATTCTGACACATTTTCCTTCTCCCTTCCTTTCTAAGTTCTGGTAATCTACCAATAGAGCTTAGGCTACTGCAACAGTAATGCAACGATGAACATAGCACAGCTATGCAATTAAACTTAACAAAACAGTAGATGTTATGTTGTCCTATCTCGCCAGCAAAAAAAAAAAAAAAAAAGACACAATAAGGGGGATGGGGTAGGGTATCCTTACTGCAACAGTGATGCATTCAAATATAAAGAAGTTATGTACTCACCATAACGTTTCATGTTTGTTGTCCATCCCACCATTCATTCTTACAATGATGGGTTTGGAGCTGATCCTCGGCTCCGACTCAGCTGACTACTTAGCTGAAAGTCTCAAACCTGGCTCGTGACAAGAAGGTATCCCACAACGTGTAATTCCCCAGATCTCGTTTGCTGCTTTACGAGGTTGGAGTGCTCATCTTGGCAGTGGCTAAGTTGTGATATTTTGTTCTACTTACCTTTATCAAAACTTGCCATTTTTGCATATATTTAGCATTATTATTACTAGGCTTAACTCGTTGTGTCTCTTGGCTGCTTCTTGTTAAATAGTGATAGTCTTTTCCCCTTTAGCATGGCTTTTGCGTCGCTTTCTAGGCCCCTTTGGTATCCTGTGTAGTGGTGGTGGTTCGTTGTTAGTGTCTCTTATAGCTTGTTTAAGTTAGAAAGCTGTACGCCTGTTTAAGTTAGAGGGCTTGTACTGTTTATTGTTTTGTGTGGAAAATAGAACTGTTTTAGTTAGAGGTTCTATTTTTCCTTCCCTGGTTGTTGCTCCTTTTGTTGTCTTGAAATAACCTTTGGTTTAGCTTTAGCATATTAGTCTTAGCTAATACTTTTTGTTGTTGTGCTTTTGCTATTGCTATTAAGGTCTTATTTGGAAAACGTCTAAAGACCAAAAAGAGAGAGAAAACATAAGCCTTCAGGCTTTAAAAAATGTCAGAAGTGCTCGTAAAAAATGTCCATCACAGATGGACATGTTGTTTATGTTTATTGCCTTGGTGCCATTCATCTCCAAGAAGACTGCACCTTCTGTCATTTATTTAGTGCTAGAGTTCTTCAGGAAGGAAGAAACAAGTTGATAAAGGGCTCTTAAAGCCTTCCTTTGAGGAAGCCATTCATAGCTCTTCCTCCTCTTCTTCGTCTCCTTCTTCAAAAAAGGATAAATCTCATAAAAGACAATCTTCAGCTACATCGGCTCAGTCGGTGCCGCCAGTCAAACTCCCAAAAATTTCAAAGGAGACTCCTTCCTCACTACGCCAAATTAGCCAACAGTCGTCAAGAAATCTTCAGATATCTATCTCAGACAAAAAAATATTATGTGAATTGTCATATATAAGCAAGTCCTCTAAGTAGCCCATAAACAAATCAGCATATATGGGGGCAAAAGATGCCCACATAGCCGTCCCCTGAACCTGCCAATAACAGTCTCCTTGAAAATATATAACATTTTTGGTTAGCACATGTTCTACCATGCATAACAATGTGTTGGAGCCTGGTGGATAAATATCCACTTTCTCCAACCAATATTTGACAGCTTCTAAGCCAGCCCAATGTGGGATACTCATGTATAATGCTGTCACATCTAATGTCCATAGTAGCCAATGTGACTCCAACTGAGAATCTTCTATTATTCTAAGAAATAGTCATATCCTGAATTCTTGATCTAACCACCCCTAACAATGGTTGCAGATATTGAGTCAAGAAGACTGAAAGTGGTTCAGTCAGGGATCCGATACCAGACACTATCGGCCTCCCCAGTGGCTTCTCCAAATTTTTATGAATTTTGGGCAACAAATAGAGGATTTGTTTTTGGGGGTCATCAACTATTAACTGTTGTTTAGTATGTGGTTGAATCACTCCCTCATCACATGCCAGATCCAAAAATGAGTCAATTTCTTTTTTGAAATGAAAGGTGGGGTTGAGTGGCATAGACATATAATGTCTAGCATTCTTCAACTGCCTATATGCTTCTGATACATAGTATTGGGTATCCATGACTACCAACACCCCACCCTTATCCGCTGGTACAATTACAATATTAGTGTTATTTTTCAGATTTTTAAATGCCTGTTGTTCCTCAGCTGTTAGGTTCTGATTCAATATCTTAGCTTCACAATTCTTAAAGTGTGAATCCTTAATAGCTAATTCTTGAAATATTGATACATGTTTATTCATTTGGGGCTTTCGAAAACGAAAGTCAGTAGATCTTTGAGCCCTATTCTATGAACCAAAATACAATTTTAGATTAAGAATGCGACAAAATGCCAACACATCGTCCACCACACTGTCCTCATTTACAAAAATGCCAGGAATATATTTAAGTCCTTTATTCAATAGCTGTTGTTCCACTTCCGTTAATGTCACAGAGGAAATATTATGAACATTATACACATTGTTCAACAATGTCCTAATGTCTGTAACAACATTTCCACATTGTTTAGGTTTGTTATGCCTTCTGCCTCCTCTGTGTCGTTTGGACCTAAAGGGTAGTCCATACCCCATTGCTTCTTGTAAATAGAGGACCCCTGAATAAGTGGGTCTCTGTTAGAACGTCGCAAGCATGGTTCAACACACTTGAGCGAAATTGCATAACATCGAATATGCACTTTCGCTAGAAGAGACTGAAAAAAGGAAAAAGCATGCTGTTTGCATGTTTTGTTAGTTGTACATCAACATATACTGTTAACAAACCTCTTGTGGAGATCGTGGTACAGTGGGGATGAGGGAATATTCCTTTTTCCCCATTGTAGTGCGATCTCGGAGTTAGAATATTAAATTAGGGGGGTGTGGGGGTACAGGGGGCTTGCCCCCTTGCAAAATAGTGTTTAGAGGTTGTTAAACTGTTTTTTGCTGGTTACAAAAAACGGCTTTTGCGAAAGTACACATTCAATATAGTGCACTTTCGCTTTTATGGGCTTCGATGTTGTTAGATCAATGTTGTGTGCTTTCGATCTAACAGCATAGGCCCGAATAAGTACCTGTTCAACATCTGTGACTGATGAGTCATCCCCTGATGTACTGCTGTACTCTACACCAGTTTTCTTGAGAATTGGTCTGGGACTTTTTCTCTAAGATCTTATTACTTTACTCCCCTCGGCAAACTTAACACTTTTCCGAAAGTCAGAAGGTTTCCCCCGTTCATAATCCTTAATATCACGATTGAATTTTTGGATCTTTTTGTTTTTCAATGATTTTTCTAGTACTAACAGATCCTTAGTCAATTTCGCTAGATATACTTGATATTGGGTTTGTCCCTCAAATTGTTTCAGTGCTTCACAAACATGCTGCACATCTGCACAATTATTATCTACCATTCGCTCATAATACGATGACAAAATATTGACAGAAGTCATTGATGCATCTTGCTTTGCTTGAAGCCACTCTTGAGTCAATATATCATCTACCGCACTAACATAAAGTGCTGTCCGGACTCTTAAGCCTCTTGGTGTAATATTCTTAGCCTGATAGGCTTTGAATAATTTCAGATGCCAAACATTAGTACATAGAATCGTCATACTCCTAGTTAACTTACTAAATAAATCTGTACATTGATCGACCACATTATGAACACCTATATCTCCCTTATACTCCCCAGACTTCTCTAGTCCAAAAGCATGTAAATCATGCTTGTCAGCAGACAAACCTTGTAGAATGGTGACCAAATCCATCTCAAAAACAGCCCCAATTCCACCTCCTAGTGTATAACACAATCTGTATAAGCTTGAATATCCCCAGGAGGAACACCTTTACACAATAATACAATGCATTAGTATATGTCACAAACAAGTGTGCTCATATAATATTCACATCATATTGAAAGTTTCTGTTTAATGCAAATTATTAAAAACAGACATTCCTCTATACCAACAATACAGTCAGCATGTCTTCCATCCCAATATAATAGCACTTACAATTATCAATTCATTAGCCTAAACCATTAATGTTAATATCTAGTGTCCAAAGATCTTTGGGGATTGAACTGATGTTAGGCCTTAATATATTAATTTACAACACAATGTGGTATTATAAACCCACAGTTATGTCATACCAAATACAGACACTACAGTTGAAATACAATGTCCAGAATTGTCCATAAACACTATAAACCAAACCTATATTAGACCTAGTATGTCCATTCCAAACAATACAGGTTTGTCCACTTCACAGGCCAAGGTTAACAGTTAGTATATATATATATATATATATATATATATATATATATATATATATATTTTTTTTTTCACTGGAATGTTCAGGATTTGCTCATATAATCACCAACTTCCATCACAATATTGTTAATGACTAGGCAATATGTCGCTGACACTTTAAGACCAAAAGAGTGTTAAATATATTGTGTTGTCTACCCATTCAGCACCACAGAGGGATACCAGTACTCGTCCCCCCAAGGCACCAGCTACTGTCTCGGCACCACCCATTCCTCAAGACAGCAGAGACCCAGAACCTCAGGATCCCCCATTGGGTGAACCCTTCTCATCTGAGGCCTCCCCAGAATATCCTTTTGAGGAGCCACCTCGGAAGAGAACCTGCAAGAGGAAGCATGTTGACTCCCCAGATGAGTCCATCACTTCAGATACTGGCCTCGATGAGTCGGAAGGGTCCCCACGGTCGTCCTCTGGCGATATCTCATTTGCAGATATTCTAGAGATCCTCAAGCAAAGAGGCGGCTGGCAGACCACCACCCCTTACTGATGAGGAGTCAGTGTACCTGAAGGCTTTTGGGATATCAACCTTCAGCCTCCTGGGTGTCTCCGTCTTTCGATGAACTAATGGACCTGGTTAGTCGAAAGGCATGGGAGTCACCCAACACTACGGAACCAGTCCCTCGAAGGCTAAACAAATTTTTTTCAGCTCCTTTGGCAAGGAATTTCTAACAAAGGGAGTACCCGTAGATGCTATGGTGGTGGCAGCAGCCACCAAGAAGGAACTTGCAGAGACTTTCTAATCTGTTCATCCTCTGAATAAAGACTCTGGAACGATGGACAGATACAGGAAGCATATCTTTTCTTCAGTGACTTTCTCACTGCGATCGCTGAACTACTTATCCCATTTCACGAGGCTATAAAGAGAGCTCCTGAAAGAGCTAGGAGATGCTCTACAAGGTTCATTAGCTGCGGGGGTGAATGAGATCATCTCCTTCCAGCTGTCTACCTTAAATTCCATTCTCATCTCCTCCATGAGGCTCATATCATTCGCAGCAGATAGAGTGAGCAGGGCAGTGGGTTCTGGAGTTTCCTTTAGGAGACACTCCTGGATGTGCTCGTGCAATTTTGCAGAGCCCTTTAAGAGACCTTTACTAATGCCCCTTTTGATGATTCCTCACTCTTTGGACCCAAAGTAAAAGACACTCTAACCCAGTGCGAGCAGGAAGGGAATACTCTCTCTGCCATTGGAGTATGTTTTTCTGTACCTTCAAGACCTTATCCTAAAGGTCAGAAGAGCGGAAAGATGTGGTTCAAAAGATCCCAGAGATTTTTCCAGGACGCATGGGGTGATACCTTCTACAAGGGCAGAGGGGGAGGTAATAACGGTAGGCACCACCCCAGAGACAGAGGGGGCCGAGAAAACCAGGGTGACCGTGATTCCTTTCACTGATGCCCTTATCAGCGCTCCTGAAAGGTGGCCTGACTGCTCTAATCTGGAGGCAGTCGGGGGACATTTATCAATAAGTATCACAAACGACAAATGGGTACTAAACATAATATCTAGAGGATACTCCATCCCTTTTTCCAAACCTGTCCCACAGACCAAAACACTCCCAGATGTTCCACCGAATCTATGGGAACAAGCAACTATAGAGATTCAAAAGTTGCTCCACAAAAGAGTCATCCAAGAAGTCCATGCAGACCAAATAAGATTCGGAACGTTCTCAAGATTCTTTTTAGTGCCAAAAAGAACAGGGGACTGTAGGCCCATATTAGACCTAAGCAAGGTAAACAAATCTGTTAAGAAGTCAAAGTTCCGAATGGTGACACTGCAGTCTGTACTTCCCTTTTTAGGGAAAGACATTCAGATATGCTCGATAGACCTTCAAGATGCTTACTACCACTTAAAAATGGACAGGACATCAAGAAGGTACTTACGCTTCCAGCTGGGAGCCAGCCATTACCAGTTCAGAGCTCTGCTCTTTGGTCTCACTATAGCTCCCAGAGTGTTCACCAAATGTATGGCAGTAGTCACGGCTCACTTGAGACGTCTAGAATTCCATGGGTTTCCCTATCTAGACAACTGGCTCCTATCTGCCACCACCAAGCATCTACTTCTACAAGCCAGGGACCTAACTTTGGACATATGCAATCAACTGGGCATTACAGTAAATTTTCAAAAATCTGCCTTGTTGCCTTGTCAACATATTACATTCATAGGCACAGATCTAGACATTTCATCTATGGTAGCACATCTTCCAACAGAAAGAGTTATATCCCTCAAACAGCAGATACTTCACCTCCTTCCCAAGAACAAAGTGAAAGCAAAGATAATTCTACGCTTAATAGGAACAATGGCTTCCATGATTACATTGGTTCCTCTTGCCAGAATGCATGTGAGGATTCTTCAATGGCTATTATTCTACCAGTAGTCACTTCAAGAACTTCCAATGTCTCATCTGATCAGAATAACGGAATCTTACAAGAATGACTTGAGATGGTGGATACACTCCACTCGTGACAATGGGCATCCCTTTGTTCCACTTCAACCAGTAGCTACAGTGACCACGGACACTTCCCAGATAGGGTGGGGGGCATTATCTGGGAAGAACAGTTCAAGGTACATGGCAGGAACACGAGGCTCACTTGCATATAAATATTCTAGAGATGAGAGCAGTGCTTCTTGCGTTGCAAACACTTCAAGACTCTCTCTCTCTAGGGACTATTGCGATCCAGTCAGACAATATGTCTGTGGTTTGGTACATAAACAAGCAGGGGGTAACCATATCTTAACCCCTTTGTTGAGAAACCCTACGCGTATGACAATGGGCAGTTTCTTCCCAGCACTTTCTACTCACAATGCACATTCTGGGGAAGTCCAACGTGATAGCGGATAAGCTGAGCAGAGCTATCCTAATGCCTCACGAGTGGTTTCTCAATCAAAATGTAGTGGAAATGATTTTCCAAACATGGGGACAGCCTTGCCACTCCCATGAATGCCAAGTGCAGCAACTACTTTACCCTATTCCCCCTCCAGGGGAGACATTGAGAGAAGCTCTTGCTCACGAATCGCCCTCGGGACTTCTATATGCCTTTCCATCATTTTTCTCCTACCCAAAGTTATTCAGAAAGTGCAAAGCTCGGGAAGCAGGTTAATTCTCATTGCCCTTCATTGGCCTCGCCAAGTTTGGTTCGCCTTCCTTTGGCCTCACCTTCAGGAGAAGCCTTGGATTCTGGACCCAGTGCCAGATCTGCTGACTCGTATGTCAGGGGAGCTTCATCCTTTTCTCCACACCCTAAAACTGACAGCTTGGCTGCTCCACTTCCCAGTTTAGACAGGTTTCATAATTTCACTCCTACGGTTCGACATATCTTAATGTCCTGCCATAAAGCTTCCACTAGAAAGCTGTATTCTAGTAAATGGAAGAGGTTTTCCCTTTGGGCTCAAGACAAGAACATTGATCCTTTCTCTGCACCTATTCATTCTATTTTGGAATTTTTGGTGGAACTGTTTCAACAAGGTTCAGCTGCAGCAATCATCAAGGTTCAATTTGTTGCAATTTCAAATTTTCGTATTGGTGATACTACTTCCAACTTAGTGTCACACAGGTTGTGTAGAGCCTTCCTAAAAGGTGCTTCCTTAAGACTTCCCTTTAAGGGAACCCCTTTCTCCTTGCGATCTAAATTTTATTTTGTCTCATCTCATGTTACTTCCCTTCGAGCCCTCTTTGTCTTCAGACCTCAAGTTCCTTTCATGGAAGACCTTGTTTCTAGTGGCTATAACTTCTGCTAGAAGGGTGTCAGAATTGCAAGTTCTTTCTATTAAACCACCATATTTGATTTTTCATAAGGATAGGGTATCCTTACTTACAAACCCATCCTTTCTACCTAAAGTCTCTTCTCCAAACAACATAAACCAATCCATAGAGCTTCCAGTGTTCTTTCCTAACCATAGCAACAGGACAGAGTACAAATTACATCAACTGGACATGCATAGACAACTCAGATTCTATTTGCATAGAAACAGAGACTTCAGAAAATCTGACCAATTATTTGTATCCTTGTCTGATGCAAAAAAAGGATCCCCAGTCTCAAAAACTACTCTTTCAAATTGGCTTTCAAATTGTATAACTTTAATCTATAATTCAAATCACAGAGATTTACCTTTCAAAGTGAAAGCTCATTCCACTAGAGCAATAGCTACGTCATCTGCCTTTCAAGCCAGAATTCCCATAGATAATATCTGTGCAGCAGCTACTTGGTCTACTCCACATACATTTATCACTCATTACAAAGTAGATTTGGCCTCCAGGGACAGTGCATCCTTCGGTTCCACGGTGCTTAAAGGTGTACTCCCATGAGCCACCCAGGGAAAAGGTGCTAGGGACACTGTCCCATCATTGTAAGAATGAAGGTGAGATATAGGACAACATAACATAAAGAAGTTATGTACTCACCATAACATTCCATGTTTGTTGTCCATCTCGCCATTCATTCTTATGAACTCTCCCTCCTTCTCCTTGCCAAAGACTCCTTGTGGACCTGGTAGATTTCCTGGTGTTTCTCCTTCCAGTACAGATAGTGTAGACTTAGACATATGTTTAAATGTATATGTTTGTAGATATGTATATAGTGTACATATTGTTCAGTATTAGCAACAAACAAGATATGGGGAATTACACCACTGCACTGTGGGATGCCTTCTTTCCACGAGCCAGGTTTGAGACTTTCAGCTAAGTATTCGGCAGAGTCGGAGTCGAGGATCAGCTCTGAACCCATCATTGTAAGAATGAATGGTGGGATGGACAACAAACATGAAACGTTATGGTGAGTACATAACTTCTTTATATTTGAATGCATCACTGTTGCAGTAAGGATACCCTACCCCATCCCCCTTATTGTGTCTTTTTTTTTTTTTTTTTTTTTTGCTGGGGTGTGGATATTTTCATTTATCTTTATGTCCTAGTATATACCTAAAAGTCAGGTCTCCAGCCTTCTGTCTCTGAGATAAAAAGCTCTGAAGATTTAGCACCCTAAACACTGTCTTTATACTGCTCTCCTCAAGTCCTTCAATGATTAGGATGTGTGGAAGGTGCCTTAAAGCTTTGGATATTGCCCGATCCTTGGCAAGATACTACCTTTTTAGCCTATGCTACTGCAACAGTGATCTATTTGAACATCTGTCGTTGTGGTAAGTTTAATTACACAGCTGTACTTCAGTGAAGGCTTGCCTCACACCTTGCTTGTTTTGTTTAGAGGAGTCACATGGTGTCCACTCTTGTAAAATCTGTATTTTATACCTAAAGCTATCAGAAGTTGGATTATCTCCCGCAACATTTTTCTGGAGAACTAACAGCTTACGGCCGTCACTCAAAGTATAATAAAATCCAGTTCAAGAACCTTGGGAATCACCTTTCTGACTCCTAACAAAAATAATGTGGTTAGAGAGGTTTCTGAAGTGTTTTCTCCTTCGCATGGTCTTCCCTAACCCCCAGTGAACAATCTAATGTGGCATTATTAGAGCCCTCAGACCATCTGTTGCTGTCTTCCAAACCCCCCCTGGTGCTGCAGCTGGGGACACTGCTAAACGATGCAAGTTTGGCATGTCCTTAAAGCCTAGATATACACCTACTGCCAAGAAGGGAGAACCTTGCTTAGTGATTTTGGAAGGGCTAGATGGTATCTCACAAGTGCTGGTCATAGAGAAGTTACTGGATTCCTAGATTTTTTTTAATTTCCCTAAATGTTCTGGTTTCTGGTAATATGACGCAAATGGACCCCATTCCTAAGTTAGGATATGATTAAAGTTCATGAACTTGGTATTGCTTCAGTCTTTGCTGTTAGCCAAGAGTGTTCTTCTCAGCACCCACATTATACCTAGAATTGCCTTCTTCTGCAGTTCATAAGGGGGATACATGTATTGGTAGCATATTTAAATATGTTTGTAAATATTTTTTTATTAATCCTACTGTTCATACCACTATTGGAACTGTCTTGAGTAACTTTCTTCCACATTTCTGCTTGCAAGTCATGATATCTTATGGGTTTGTTTCTCTCTCTAAGTAAAACATTATAATTGCTGGGTGCAGCGGTGTCTATGATTAGTGCTACTTTGTCTTTTTTTTGTTTGATTAGTATTTCTGTTTTTTTATCTAATTTATTGATCTGATGTCAATTTTCATTCTATCCGTGTGATCCAATTCGGCCATTGTTAAAGCTTGAGTTAACCAAATTTCTCAAGCTTCTCTCTTATCCATAATGCACGTCCCCCAAATACCTCAGACCTCATTTGCAACTTCAAGTTAACAGATGTGGTCTACCATCTCGAGCTGTATGATAAGTAAAACTTTTTTGTTCTCTGCTTTTTCTTCTATATCGCTAGTAGTCTCTTAATTTCAATCCCTCCTTTTATATTGCTGTTTTTCTAATCTTCTTTCTTGCGTGGTACTACTTAAATACTATCATTAGTATCTCTTCTCCCTTACAACTCTGTTGCACCCCTTTCCTTACCATTGTTGGTATTCCCTTGCCCTCTCTTCTTGTAAGTTAAAAAAAATATTTCTGTCATACTTCTCTATATAATATCTTCTCACATCATTGTTGTCGTTGTTGTTGTCATCCTTATTGTTCTTCATTGCTCATTATGGCTGACAAACCTGCAGGTTTTGTGTGGGCATAAATTGCCATTTTCTGATGCCCACACACTTTGTGTTTATTGTCTGGGCCCTCTTCATTTACAGAAGGATTGCTCAATATGCCATGGCTTCAATCGTCGCACTCTTACGGAGGGTAAGAGCAAGTTAATTTTGAAAGGTCTCATTCCTTTATCCTTTGGAAAACCCACATCTGAATCACCTAAACCAAGATGGTTATCTTCAAACTCATTTTCTGACTCTTCAAGAAAGAGAAGTCAAAAACCCAATGTTCTTTGCATTTCACTGTTGCAGTCATTATATTTGGGTTATCTGCTTGCAGGTAGCCCTCAGTAGGCCTGATTAACAAAGTCTTGGGTCCTGCGTCAGTTGCTGTCCCTTCTTCCATGATGTCAGGTCGTCAGGGATATAAAACATGCAGCCGATGCCATTACATCAGTTTTTCTTGCCGTGCGGTGCCCGAAGCAGAAGCATTTCTCAAGTGCCAGTCGGCCGACCCCTGAAAATTTTGTTTTCGAGTTTCAGAACCGAAGTCTTCAACTAAAGCTAAGTACCCCATTGGGGAAACTTTTTCTTGCTCCTTACCGATGTCAGTAAAAGTTAATAATTGCATTACTTGTTGAAAGCAAATACCTCATAAAGATTTTCATTCATACTGTATTCCTTGCCTAGGCCCTGACCACGACGTACCTTGCTGTCGGTTTTGTGCTTTATTTAATCAGCGCACTATCCGTCGTCGGTATATTTTCACCTCTAAATATTTCGGTTCTCAGTTTAGTTATCCAGAAATGTCTGTAAGCCATCCGACTACTGGGATTCTGAAAAAACACAAAGATAAAGACAGACAGGCCACCAAGGTCCAAAACTGCTGACGACGCTTCTAAGCCAGTCGCAAGTTCGCCAGTACTCAGTGAGGCGCTTTTGCAGCCCCTGATACCCGCTACTTCTGATTCGCAGGCCTCTATTGACACCCATTCGGATGGCAGCGAGATGCTTCAACTATGGAACCCGCAAATGTCTCTACCTTGGATGGGTCCGGATCCGCTTTGCAGGCACCCGGCTTCTGAGGGGTGTATTCAGGCCTACGGACTTGCATATTAAACTGAAGCTGCCCTCATTACTTAGGCCTAAATCTTGATCTATGCCTAAAATAACGACACCCAGGCCACATGCTGAGGCCTCTATGCCTAAAAAACAAATGATAAGAATGGCTGAAGATCTAACAACTCTAATCAGGGGTAGCCAACCCCCCCCCCCCCTTCTAAGAGGCCTAGGACTGAAGTTGGTTATGAATCTTCTGATCAGGATTCTGTTTTTTCTGATTCTTCTGATGATCTGGATTTGCCCTTATCTA
The DNA here is from genome assembly GCF_019279795.1 of Protopterus annectens. Classification (NCBI taxonomy): domain Eukaryota; kingdom Metazoa; phylum Chordata; order Ceratodontiformes; family Protopteridae; genus Protopterus; species Protopterus annectens. The sequence continues at coordinate 1,059,509,568 of NC_056732.1, forward strand.
CTTATGAAGATTCTGATGCAGAGGACTCCATTCCCTTTGCTTCCCCTCCTGAGGATTTTTCTTTTGGGGAAACCTTACATACTCTAAGGGAGCATTTCCACTGGGAAAGCCAGGATTTTTCTGATTCAAAAAAGATGCTTGGGGATTTCCTTCTCCTACCTCAGCATAGGCCTTTAGCTATTCCTCCTGTACTAGACATTGTTGATGATGCTTTTTCAGAATCTGGTTTGGCCCCTGATTCCCTGTCTCCTGCTCCCAGAAAACCTGACAGATACTACAGGGTCCCTGAGTCCCACAACTACCTTTTCAAAAATCCTATTGCAGATCTAGAGACTATTTCACAGGGGCCCAAGGGCATTAAGGCTTCTACTGCTAAAAATCCTACCCCTTCTGATAGAGACTCCAGGACGCTGAATAGATGGAGTAAGAAGGTTTACACTTCTGCAACCTTGGCCATTAGGACTTTAAGCTGCCAGTTTCATATGTTAAAGTATCAGCAACATGTTATTGGACTGCTTAAACAGATGATGATGATGATTCCCGACTGTGTGGAAAATAAAGAATTACAGGATTTAATGCATTCGGCTGAACAAGTTGGAAAACATACTTTGCAATGTGGTTCTGATTCATTAGAGGCCTCTTGCAGGACTGCTGTTACTGGGTCTGTGCTCAGAAGGCATGCTTGGCTTAAGGAGCAATCTTTGCCTGATCATGTTAAAGCAAAGATGGAAGATAAAGCTAAATCTATGCAAACTGTTAAAGATTTTTTACAAGTTCAGCCTCCTAGATTTAGTAGGCACTGGCCCTCTAAGAATTGGCCCTTTCCAGGTCTTCTCAAGCCAAACCCAGACACAGCAAAAACCCCAGGTTTCAGTCCCAGAGGACACACATAATTAAGCAGTGGGGGGCCTCCACTTCCAAATCTGGGAATAAGACCCCCCCCCCCCCATGGTCAACTGTCTCAATGACTTCCTTTTAAAATTTCCAAGCACTTATCAACTGACTGCTCCTTTGGGGGGAAAGATTGCTCTTCATGCAAAGACTTAGGAACTCATTACCCAGGATGAATGGGTTTTAAATATAGTGTCCCAAGGATACAGATTTCACTTCCACACATTGCCAGCACCAAGTGGGTGGCCGGACCTACCCCCAAATCAGTGAGCAGAGGCCCAAAAACAAGTACTTTCTCTCTTAAGCATGGAGGCTATTCATCTGGTACCAGAAGAGAAAAAGGAACAAGATTTCTACTCGAGACTTTTCCTGGTACCCAGAAAAGACAATTCATGGCATCCTATCCTGGACCTGTCTACTCTCTACTCTAAACACCTTTTTGGAGATTCCAAAATTCAAGATGCTGACTCTTCACCACTTACTTCCTATGCTAGGCAAAGGTGCCTGGTTGGCAACACTAGATTTAAAAGAAGCATACCTGCACATCCCAATCAGGGAATCTTGCAGAAGATACCTAAGCTTCAAAGCAGGCTACACACACTATCAGTTCTCTGCACTGCCCTTTGGCTTATCTGCTGCGCCCAGGGTATTCACAAAGTGCCTAGCTCCAGTAATTGCATTTTGCAGGCAAAGAAATATTCAAATATACCCATACCTGGACGATTGTCTAATTCAGGCAAAAAGCCAGGGCATACTTTTGAATCATCTGTGCTTTATAAAAAGGGTTCTAACTTGTCTTGGGTACACCATAAACGAAAAGAAATCACACTTGATACCCTGTCAACAAATTATATTCCTGGGAGCAAGCTTGAATACAACTTCCCAGATGGCTTACCTCACGCCAGAGAAACAAATTATTTTGACAACCTACTTCAAACAAGTGGCCACAAAAACCCTGCTATCTGCAAGACAAATACTGCAAGCCTTGGGGTTCATGGCCTCCTGCATTCTTCTAATTCCATATGCAAGACTGCATATGAGGAAACTACAGTGGTATCTAAAAAGCCTATGATGTCAACATTCTCAAGACCTAGAAACAATGATTCCTATCATACCTTGCCTATGCCTAGAGTTCCTTTGGTGGGCAGAGGCCTGCAACCAAAACAAGGGACTACCTTTCACACTACCACCTGCCACCCAAACCCTAACAACAGACGCATCAGACTATGCATGGGGGGCTCACCTGGCAGGGATGTGCATTCAGAGCAAATGGAACCCAAGTCAAATGCACCTGCATATCATTCAAAAAGAAATGTTAGCTATACAGAATGCTCTGACAGCCTTCAAGGACCACATTTTTCCAGGACAACTAATGGTAAAGACAGACAACAACACTGTTATGTGGTACATAAGCAGGGGGGGTACACATTCTTACCCCCTCTGCAGACTAGCCATGGCATTGTTGAACACAGCCTTGAGCTACCAAGTGCACCTACAAGCTCAATTCCTGCCAGGAAAATTAAATACACTGGCAGACGGACTAAGCAGAAACCTCATGGACCCACACGAGTGGAAACTGGAACCAAGGATTTTCAACATGTTGACAAGCAAATGGGGGAGCCCAGATATAGACCTTTTTGCCTTTCACCAGAACTACCAATTGGACAAATTTTGCACAAGGACTCCCCACAAACAAGCCTGGAAAGTGGATGCTCTGTCCTTCAGCTGGAAAAACCTATCAGTCTATGCCTCCCCCCCCCTGCCTCTGCTCTCCAAAGTACTACTAAAAATCAAACAGGACAAACCAAGGACGATTTTGATTGCTCTAGACTGGCTGCGCCAGCACTGGTACCCCCTCCTGTGCAGTGTGTCATGGTTATCTCCATGGCACCTGCCTCAGACTCCTTCCCTGCGGTCTCAGCAGGAGAACCAGATTCTGCACCCTCAGCTTCTAACACTGAACCTTGCAGCCTGGCTAATTACTTAATCTCTCCTTTACCATCCCTCAGCAAACCTGTGATGGATATCATTTTAGAGGCAAGGAGGCCTAGTACTAGAAACTCTTAGGCTGAAAAATGGAAAAGATTCTGTACCTGTAACCAATCTCAAGGGACGAGCACAGCAGCACCCAATTTACCTCAGATTTTACAGAACTTAACTGAGATGCTTCACAAGGGCCTGTCTTTTTCCTAAATTAAAATCCACGCCTCAGCCATTTCCGCTCATTATAACACAGAACCTCTCCTCTTCTCTCATCCACTGCTCAAGCAGTTCCTCAGAGGGGCCAAAAATTTGAGACCACCCAGGAGAGCTCCAACCCCAGCCTGGGACATTAATTTTGTCTTGGAGAAACTCACTCTACCTCCTTTTGAGCCAGCTGCTACTGCAGACTTAAATTTTCTTTCTTGGAAAACCGCTTTCCTTTTAGCAATCACTTCAGCTAAAAGGGTACCTGAATTACAGGCCCTTATGGCAGTGGAGCCTTTCATTATCTTTCATGTGGACAAGGTGTCCCTCAGAACCAATCCATCTTTCATGCCCAAGGTGGTATCCAATGTGGTTCTTAATCAATCCATTCATTTGCCAACCTTCTTTCCCAATCCACAGAATAAAGGGGAACGGATACTGCATTCCTTAGATGTGCACAGACAACTTAGATTCTACTTGGACAGGACTAAACCTCAAAGGAAATCTGAACAACTGCTGGTGGCATTTGCTGCAGGGGCAGAGGGGAAGGCTATTTCAAAGCAAACCATTTCTAAATCGATAAGACATTGCATTCATTTTTGCTATAAGCACCATGGAAAACCTATCCCCTAGGGGATCAGACCTCACTCCACCAGGGCTGCATCTACCTCTACAGCATTTCTCAGAGGCATCCCTACCAGGGACATCCTAGAAGCTGCTACCTGGAGTTCTGTACATACTTTCACCAAGCATTATCATTTGCCAATTTTCTCTAAATCCAGAGCTGGCTTTGCCACAGCAGTCTTGTAGGGCCTTATAGCTGGCCCTAGTGCTGTCTAAATTCTTCCCCCCAACCATATCTTTGGGAATCTACCCAAATGTAATGACTGCGACAGTGAAACACGAAGAACATAGTACAGTTGTTTTCACTTACCATAAATGTAGATGTTCAAGCGTATTCACTGTTGCAGTCCTGGTTACCCTCCCTCCAGCCCTCTAACTTCTTTTGGCTATACATCTACTTTCCTTTACTGTGCTTAAAAGCCTTTTCGGTGTATTTGTATTTTTTGTTGGAGGTATATTTTTGTACTTTTATATTTAATTGCTTCCCATTAGGGGGGCACCTGACATCTTGGGCAAGAAAAACTGATGTAATGGCATCGGCTGCATGTTTTATACCCCTGACGACCTGATGTTATGTAAGAAGGGACAGCAACTGATGCAGGACCCAAGACTTTGTTAATCAGGCCAACTGAGGGCTACTTGCAAGCAGATAACCCAAATGTAATGACTGCAACAGCAAATATACTCGAACATCTACATTTATGGTAAGTGTACACAACTGTACTGTCTCAACCCCGGATCTGAAAAAAATTGAGAGTACAGGAGCATACTGCTTCATCTAATTCGACAAAACATTCTACAGATTTGAAGCAGACCATCTCAGCACTACCCAGAGTACAGGAGCATACTGCTTCATCTTATTCTACAAAACATTCTACAAAATTGAAGCAGACCATCTCAGCACTACTCAATCTGACCATGACAAAGTCAGATCAGAAGAAAGTAAAACCATGGGACTCTACCTTATTGGATCCCATGCCGACAGAAGTCATGGAAATGCCTTTACTTCCATGCACTAGATACTCTCCGACCTTGGATCCTGTTCCTGATAGACTCTCATCACCTTTCTTACAAAAAACAACATCTCCATCTGTACACTCCACTAGTTCTTGCAGAACCCAATCAAAGAAGATGTGGAGATAGTGTTGAGGAAGATCCTCTCTGCACAGAGACAGATTGGTTTTCCTTCGGTGCCTACCCCTCTGGGTCACAACACCTGCCATGTAAATTCCTTCTCTGACACCTTTTGTTGCTTTGGAGTCCCAGGATTCTAGCTGTCAGGATCCATCAGTCTTGGAGCCAAGGATTTCCATATTCTCATATCCGAGATCATTTCTGAGACATGTCACTTGGATCTGAAGAGCTCTCAGAGTTGAAGTTTGCCTGTCAGATCCGGGGTGCAACATTCGACTCCAAAGTTTTCAGAGCCATCTATGCTCCTCGGAGCCTTGGCACTGGACCATTCAGCTCTGGCTTCCAGCCCAGGGATTTTGCCATTGGAGCAGAGAGGAGCAACGATTCAGAAGCTCATCTTCTCAGATACAAACCCCTCTTCTGTTCCTTCAAGCTTTAGCTTTGTGGCTGCAAAGAGAGTTTTCTCTGCCTCAGCAGATCTGATGGATCTTTCCCCCTTGGATCCCAGACATTCTACCATGATGTCACAGAGTCAAGAGCCTCACCACCTTTCTCCACAGGGGCATCCAGTACCCCAAAGATACAGGTTCCCTCTTAGAGAATTTTGATTTCCTCTTACAATACCTTCCCAGAACATCCCACTGAGGAGGTGCCCAGGAAGAGGACATGTAAGAGGAGGCAGTTGGACTCCTGTGGGGAGCCTATCACTGAATGCACAGATTTTGATGAAGGCGAAGGCTCCCCACAGTCACTTCCTAAAGATGTCTCATATGGAGACATTCTAGAAATTTTTAAACAGAGAGGTGGCTGGACCCTCTCCAACTCCACGTCCAAGGAATCTGTTCTCCTGGAGGACTTTGGTACTGGACTCTCTATCTCCTGGGTGACTCTGCCTGCTGATGACCTCATTGATATGGTCTCTCAGTGGGTGTGGAAAGAGCCCAACTCCATAGAACCCATTCTTCAGATACCAGACAGAATAATGGCACCACCTGCATTCAGACAGTTCTGGGAGAAAGGGGTTTCAGTTGATGCCATAGCTGTAGCAGCAGCTACAAAGAAGGAACTCTATAACAAGAGTTTCACTGTCCATCTCCCCAACAGGAAGTCCTGGGCAATGGACAGATTAGGGAAGTATGTCTTTGCTTCAGCTACCTTTGCTCTGAGGTCAGTAAACTATTTGGCGCACTTTATTAGACTTCAGAGACTTTTGACTAAGGTATTGTCAAATACCCTCTCAGGAACCATTTCTGAAGAGGTTCAAGATTCTGTAACTTCTCCTACAGTCTATACCCAATTCTTCTATGAGGTTAGTTTACAACATACAACAGTTTACAACATAGCGGAAGGAACCTCAAGAGCAGTGGGTTCAGGCATTTCCATGAGGAGACATCCCTGGATGCACTTGTGCAATTTTGCAGAGCTATTTAAGTCCATGTTTGTCAATGCTGCTTTTGACAGAACTGCACTGTTTGGCCCTAAAGTAAAGGAAACACTGTCCAGGTGTGAGAAGGATGGCAAGACCTTGTCTGCCATGGGCATATGTTTTTTCTGGCTCCCAAAAGATCCTATTCCAGGAATCAGTGCTGTAGCTGGAAAATGTGGTTCAAAATGTCTCAAGGTCCTTTCCAAGATGCACGTGGAGGAGGTTCCCCCATTGGCAGATTAGGGAACTCTAATGGATGACAACGCCCACTTGGCAGAAGTGACCTGCAACACCAGGGCTCGTGAGAATCTTTCTTTGATAAACCTTATCAGCATTTTTGAACCGAGGCCTGACTGTCCACCTCTGGAGGCAGTCAAGGGGTGGGTATTTATCCCTGCACCAGAGAGCCTGGCTAGACTTAACAAAAGATACTTGGCTGCAGAGGATTATTTCCAGAGGCTACATAATACCATTTTCCCTTCCTCTTCCAATTCTAAGAAAAATCCTCAATGTTCCACCCAGTCAAGAGGGATCAAGCAACAATTCAAATTCAAAAGCTACTAGAAAAAAAGATCATTCAAGAGGTCCCACCTGACCAAATAGGATCCGGGACTTACTCAAGGTTCTTTTTAGTGCCAAAGAAAACAGGGGACTGGAGACCAATTTTGGATCTCACTAAATTAAACAAATCAGTTTGGCGAACCAAGTTCCAGATGGTTATAGTTCAGTCCATTGTCCCCTTTCTGGGCAAGGATGACTGGATGTGCTCTGTAGATCTTCAGAATGCCTATTATCATATAAAAATGAACAGGAGATCCAGAAAGTACCTACACTTCCGGCTGGGAGCCAGTCATTACCAATCCAGAGTACTGCCCTTTGGACTTACCACAGCCCCCCAGGATGTTTACCATATGTATGGCAGTAGTAGCAGCTCACCTCAAACCGTAGGAATTCTGGGTGTTTCCTTACCTGGATGACTGGCTCATTTCTGCTCCGACCAAGCATCAGGTCATATATGCAAGAGAGCAGGTTCTCCAGACTTGGTCTTTTAAGGATAACTGTAAACTACAACAAGTCATAACTACAGCTGACTCAGACATTGAAGTTTATAGGACTTCTCAATACAAAATGCATCATCGCTTCTCTTCCACCACACAGAGTTCAAACAATAATGTCACAAGTCAGGAAGACTAAGTACTTCAATTTCAGCCTGTCTAGTTCTTTGGACTCTAGGCTTGATGGCTGCAACAATAACTTTAGATCTGATGTTGTTTTCTTCATTACTCCTCACGATAGGGTCTCTCATCCGACTTTCGGATCTGGTTTGGCCTCATTCTGCAGACTTGGATCTGACTGGCAAACTTCTCCATCTTACCCATAATGCACTACATCCACCCAAGTACCTCCGATCTAATTTGCCGCTTCAGCATCTGGATGCGGGTCTCTTGCTCTCAAGCTGTGGGAATAATTTTTGTTGGAAATTCAACAACTGTTGCAAAAGTCTTCCAAGAGGTCCCAGCTGAACAAAAAGGATTCAAAACCTACTCCCACTTTGGTGCCGAAAAAGACAGGGGACCTAAGACCCATTCTGGATCTAAGCAATTTGAACAGATAGGTAAAGAACTCAAGGTTCTGAGTGGTCACTGTCCAGTCCATTCTGCCACTGTTGTACAAGGATGACTGTGCTTGATAGATCTCAAAGACGTGTACTATAACATCAAAACAGACAGGTGCTCTAGGAGATATCTGTTTTTCCATCTGGGAGCCAGTCATTACCAGTTCAGAGCACTGCCCTTTGGGCTTACCACAGTCCCCTGGGTGTTCACCAGATGCATGGCAGTGGTAGCAGCTCACTTGAGGCTCAGAAGATTCCAAGTGTTTCCATACTTAGACAATTGGCTCCTTACCACTCCCACAAGGCATCAGCTAATCCAAGCCAGGGATTACTTAATTGAGTATTTGCATTCTCTGGGCATCACCATAAACCTGAGCAAATCCAACCTGACCCCTTGCAGAACCTAGAATTTATAGGGACACAGCTGAATATGAGGAATCAGATAGCTTCTCTCCGTTTACACCGTGTAACATCTTTGAGGAATCAGGTACAGGACCTGTTATCCCAACAGGCCCCTCCTGCATGGATGGCCTTACAAGCCCTAGGATTTATGTCAGCAGTTATCCTGTTAGTTCCTCTTATGAGACTCTTCATTCAGGTTCTCCACTGAACATTGGCAGTGCAATGGTCCATCCTCTTTCACCCTTTGTCCCTTCCCATCAAATTGACTCCAGCTTGCAAGTGTCACCTCAGCTGGTGAATACAGTCGGACAATCTCCTTCTAGGCAGACCGTTCTTAAACAACCCCCCTATAGCCACCATGACCACAGACGCTTCCCAGTTTTGGGTGGGGAGTATTACAATGGGAAGATGATCCAAGGCATGTGGTCCCCTATCGAACCCAGGTTGCATATCAATGTCCTAGAGATGAGAGCAGTCCTCCTAACATTGCAAGCCTTTCAGGACGATCACCCCTTAGGGACTATTGCAATACACACTGATAACATGTCTGTTGTCTGGTACATCAACAAACAAGGAGGAACCAAATCTTACCCCTTGTACAAGGGAGGCCATGAGGATGTGGGAGTGGCAATATCATCAGACTGACTTCTAGTTGCATTTTATATCCGGGGAAAACCAATGATCTAGAGATCAGACTCCACAGATAGCTCCTTGTTCCACATGAGTGGTCCCTCTATCAGTCAGTGGCAGACATGATCTTCAGCAGTTGGGGTTGACCTTGCTCTAACCACTTTGCTATTTCTTTATACTCTATTCGAGGAAGGTGCTAGCTTCTCAACTATCAAGCTTCAGTTAGCTGCTATTTCTAATTTCCATGCTGCAAGTCAATCTTGTTCTTTCTTTACTTGTAGGCTGTGCAAAGCCTTCATGAAAGGTGTTTTCTTAATTAAGGTCCCTAATCAAGGACCCATCCTCTCCTTGGGATCTCACTATCATGTTGCAGGCTTTGACCCTGGGACCCTTCAAACCAGCTGCAAGTTGTGACATGAAGTTTTTGTCATGGAAGACAGTCTTTTTGGTGGCTATAAACCTCTAAGAGAATTTCTGAACTACAAGCCTTTACCCTTCAATCCTCCTTGCATTGTTTTTCATAAAAACAAAGTATTGCTACACAGCAATCCTTTCTTTATGCCCAAAGTAGCCACCGAGAACAATATCAACCTATCCATCCAATTACCAGTGTTCTTTCCAAATTTACCGGCACAGGACCAAGCAACACAGGAAGTCTGACCAGCTGTTTGTAGCCTTCTCATCTAATAGACTGGGACAAGCAGTGTCCAAAATTACCTTGGCAAAATGGATGCCTTGTTGCATTTTATACATTTACTCATTCAAAGGATTAGAATTACCTAGACCTCCCAGAGCACATTCCATCAGAGCTATGGCTACTTCTTCTGCTTTCTATTCTAGAACCTCCATTGATGATATTTGTGTGGCAGCGACACAGTCTAACAGTCACACCTTTGTATTGCACTACAAGTTGGATATCATATCCAGGAGCAGGGCTTCCTTTGGTTCGATGTTGCTCTGGCATATCCTTCCATGAGGACCACCTGGGTTCTATGTACCTGGGGACTTTGACACTATCGTGAGGAGACTGAAGAAGATAACATCAGATTAAAAAGTTATGCCTTGCCATAACTTGGCATCTGTGTTGTCTTCTTTCATTCCTACTCACTTTCTCACCCAACCATCCCCCTGCCTCTTTTGTTCTAGAGGAACCTGGATTATGAATGGTCTCGTATGTCCCATGTCTGAGCCTCATCTGTCGTTCCTTTGCTGTGTGGGTGATGGATGTGTGGAATCAGCAAATTCAATGTGAGGTACTTGGGTGGATGTAGTGCATTATGAGTAAGAGGGAGGAGCTTGGGAGTCGGATCCAAGTCTGTAGAATGTGGCCGAGCTGGATCCGAAGTTGGGATCTGAGACCCTATCATAAGGAGGAATGAAGGAAGACACCACATATGCCAAGCTGTGGTAAAACATAACCTTTTATTCCACTAGCCAGGTTTGAAATGAAGGCCCAACATCAAATGCTAGCTGCTCAGTGGTCAGTCCTTTATCAGTCAGTGTCATACCAGATAAGGATTACCCAAATGTGCAAAAAAGATCTGAGTTGATGGATTCAATCCGACCAAATACTTCAAGGCCGTCCGTTCATTCCCCGACAGCTCAAGGCCATAGTGACCACGGATGCTTCCCAGATACGTTGGGGGGCAGTGTCTGGGAAAGATGGTCCAAGGCACTTGGTCCCCCGAGGAGGCCAATTTATACATAAATGTCCTGGAGATGAAAGCGGTGTCCTTAGAGTTGCAGGCATTTCAGGATGCTCTTCCCTCTGGGATGATTATGATTCAGACAGACAACATGTCAGTTGTATTGTACATCAGCAAATAAGAGGGAACCAAATTCTACCCATTGTGTCGAGAAGCTGTCAGGTTCTGGCAGTGGGTTTTTTTTTCCAACCACTTTCTATTAGCAATGCACATTCTGGGGAAAAACAACATGATAGCAGACAAACTGAGTAGGTGGATTCTTCTTCCTCACGAATGGTCGCTCAATGAAATGGTGGCAGACAAGGTTTTCTGTCAATGGGGCCAGCCTTGCTGCCATCTATTTGCTTCTCCCCTAAACAACAAGTACAGCAATTACTTTGCCCTAATTTCTCCACAGGGGAGGTCATCAAGGAGTGCTGTATTCCAGAATTTTCCCTCAGTCTTCTCTGTTTATCCACCAATTCCATTGATTCCAAAATTTGTGTAGAAAGCTGCCAGGTCAAAGAGCACAGTAATCCTCATTGCACTCTGTTGGCCTCTACAACTTTGGTTTCCCCTTCCTCTGGCCTCACCTGGTTCAACCACCGTAGATCCTAGATCTGACTCTGGACTGCCTGTCTCACCCAGCAGGTATGACGCATCCAGATGCACCAAACGTCAAGATGAGTGCTTGGCTTCTCCAATTCCATTAATAGCCAGACAATCCCTACTCTCTTCACCTGTTCACCATATAATTTTATCTTCCTGTCAACCCTCAACAAGAAAAATGTGTTCCAGTAAATGGAAAATGTTTGTTAGTTGGACACAACAGCACAACATCGGCCCTTTTTTAGCCCCTATCAATTACATTTTGTACTTTCTAGTGCATTTATTTCAAAACAGTGCCAGTTTTTCAACAGTTGAAGTGCAACTGGCAGCAATTTCCAATTATCACATTGGATTTAGTGGCTTCTCTATAGCTACTCATAAGTTGATCAAGGCCTTCTTAAAAGGTATTCTCCTCCTAAGGCCTCCTTTTAAAGGTCCTACCCCTCCATGGGATTTAAATCTGATGCTGCAGTCTCTCACACAATCCACTTTTGAAACAGCAGCTACATGTGACCTTAAATATCCTACATGGAAGACATTTTTTGGTTGCCATTACTTTTGCAAGAATTTTCAAGATCCAAGCATTATCTTCTAAACATCCATACTTACTTTCCACAAAAATAAAGTGACCTTACATACTAATCCATCCTTTCTGCCAAAGGTGCTGTCCGAATCCAATATTAACCAAGCCATTAACTTACCAGTGTTATTTCCACTGCAGTGGTGGTGCTGCGGTAGCGTTGTCGCCTCACAGTTAGACGTTGCTCGTTCATTTCTCAGAGCGTCTTCTGTGTGACGACATGCGTGGATGGGCGTTTCTTCGTTGAAGGTTGTGCATTAGGCCCGACAAGCCAGCACATAAAAATCTACTTCCAATCATTAGCGGACCGGAGTTCCGCTGTGGCAACCCCTAGCCGGGAAAAGCCGAAAGACACAAACAAACCAGCAAAGGAGAATATATTGTGCCTTTACTAGGTGTTCGTAGACAGTTATGTTTTTATTTGCATAGGACCGAGAAATTTAGGAAAGATGACCAACTGTTCATTTCATTTTCTGAACTAACTTTGGGAAAAAGTTTCTAAGATGACATTATCAAAGTGGTAGACAAACTGCATTTCCTTCGTTTATACTAAACTTGGCATTACTCTTCCACATTCATTGAAAGAGGCTCCACTAGATCCATGGCGACTTCCACAGTTTTTCAGTCAAGAATGTCCATGGATGATATAATTGCAACAGCAACTTTGGCTACTCCCCATGTCTTTGTCACTCATTACAAGTTTGATCTGGTCTCCAGAGGCAGGGCATCATTTGGTTCTATGGTATACTTGTTTTTTATATGACTTCTAGATATGACTTCTTGTCTAACCACCTCCATCTTTTACTCTCTACTGAGCAGCAAACAAGATCTGAGGTATTTGGGGGAGGTGCGTTGTGGAAAAGGGAGAAGTTGGAGAGATTTGGTTACTGTGAGCAACAGCCAAGCTGGATCCGATGGTTCTAATCTGAACCCAGTAGTTGAGGAAGAGTGAAAATGGACAACACAGATGGGATGTTATGCGGAGTACAAAACTTCTTTTTTCAATTGTTGGTATTGGGTGATCCCATGTGATCCATAGTACACATTTCCAGTGCTTCTCGGTTGCTTTTGTATTATAGTGTTTGCTCAATCATCAGTGCAACAGTCCTGGCATTTTGTTGTTCATTTCAGTGTACAGATCCTCAGCAATGAGTTTCTCTCATCCAGAAACAAGATGTGCAACTATTTCCAGTTCTGTTTTGTAGAACTTGCATTTATTCTTTCCACCTATTATTTCAATAGACTTTGTAAACCAATGAGTACATAGCCCACTACATTCGAGCACCATTGCCTTTCATTTTTTGGTTTCAGTTCACCTCTCCCTATCCATATCTGCATCACATCTTGGTCAACATATGGTTGTTCTATGAGTTTTCTGTACTTGCCACTATATTTCTGGACTTTCCAATTTTCTTTCCCTTACATCTGTTCTTTTTCTTTATATTCTTTCTTTTGTGTTTTGGCACTTTCAGTTGCTGTCTGATTCTCATCAGCTTCTAGTTTATTTCCACTCCCACTTTGTTCAGAAATGCTTTTAATAAACTGGCAAAGTTCAACATGTATATAGAATCCTGCATAGAAGTTCAGATGTTGGATACAACCTGGAATATGTTGTTGGGCTCTCCCAAAATAGACAATTGAAAAATAAAAAAATTCTTTCAACCCCATCTGCAAAAGAGATTAAGGAGGATTGGTATTCTTTTTATAAAAGTCTTTTTAAGGCATATCCGTCATTGCAGTCTGCCTCCCCTCCTCCTTATGTAAAAGGGAAAAAGTCTCCTTCCCCTTAGACAGTGACTCAGAGTTAAACATAGAAGAAATCGGACTGGACTGTGCTTCTCTGGTGTCTTCTCACGATCTTTAAAGTTGGAGTCTGAGGAAATACTTAATTAGGTTCTTCTGTATAAGTATCCTTTTCAGACATCACAGATAGGATTAAAGATTTCTTCCTATGGGGATTAAAAAAAAACCCTCAAAAAAGGTATTATGATCTACTGCAAGTAGACACCCATAAGTCTTTGACCACCCCTTGCTTTAGAGGATGCGTTTAATACTGCATGTGCTATCCAGGACAATCAGCCTCCTGCACAAAAAAAAAACTGACAGGCTTTACAAGGTACAATTCCACAATTTCCTGATTCAGCTGTAGTCTCTTTAGCTAGAGACTCTAGTTTTAAGCACCATGCTGCGAATAAACCTCATGGCTTCAGAAAAGAACATAAGGCCTTTTGACAGGTATGGGGGAAAAAGTCTATACATCCTCTACCTTAGCCTTCAGGATAGTCAGTTAACAGGTTCACATGACAAAATATCTGCTGCCAATGTATGCTGACATGAATAAGACAATTGCTGAGTTACCCTTTTCTGTGGTGGCAAATTCCTTACAAAGACTTGCATACCCAGTACCTTTTTTGCTTAGGAATGGACCATGACTACAAGGCCTGTTTCATTTGTCAGTCTTTTGTACCTAAGACTTTGTGGTCCCATTTGTCCTTGCTCAACACTTTTCTGGAGACCCAGCATTTGAAACACTTGGCAAACCCCAAGATGGCAGATCCCACTTCCCCAGATGTAACTCCACCCCTTAAGAAAAAGCTTAAACTGCCTAGGCTGGAGACCCAGTTGACTGTTTCTGATTCCAGCGTACCCACTGATGTTTCGGTACCCCACAGTATGTGCCACTTCACATCAGATGTCCTCTACTGAGACCCAGCTGGAGGCCGGTATGGTGTCAGAAGGCTTTATGACTGAGGAATCCAGAGAGAAATGTGAACCAAAAATTATCCCCTCTGAGGGTCTAAAGGATATCCCTCAGACACTTGTTAGCGAAGAGGTCCCGAGTAAACTAATTGAGGTAGGACAGGGAGCTGAATCACCTTAGATGGTGCAGGCAGACTTAATACTAAAAAAGAAATGGCAAAAAAATATGCATGTAGGTTCTTCTCCTCCTCCTCCCCCTCTTTCGCAGGAATGGATTGACTTTTTCTCAGGGTCTGCACAAGGCTATTTTGCCACTGAAGCCGCCTTCCTTTTTTTCCATCCCTCTCCTCCCACTCCTCAAAAGGCTCCTGTGGTTATATCTCTCTCTAAAGATGAGGAGGTTTCTGATTCTGACCATTCTCTGTCCTTCTCTCATATCCATTCCCCTAGTAAAGTCTATTCTGATGAGGAGGACTTAATCTTACCTGACTCTTGTGGAAGAACCTTTTTTTGGAGAGGCAATTTTAAACCTGAAGTATTTTGAGTGGGAGTTTAGGCAGATCCCAAAAGTCCAAAAAAGAAAGTACTATAACCTCTTGGAAATGGGCACTCCAGCCCCTCCCCATAGTTCCCTCAATTCTTGAGACTTTCTTGACACTTTTCAATCTACTTCAGCTGCCCCATACTCACTGCTTCAAAAAAGCCAGCCAGATTTTACAAGGTCTTGGTTGATCTTTAATTCTTGTTTTAAAATCCTGTATCAGATACCCCTACAGTGTCTCTTCTGATAAACCTTTAAACTCCTTCCTAATTCCAATGCCCTCCTTTCTGGAAAAAGATAGCAAGGCTATTGATAGGTGGGGACAAAAGGTTTATACTTCCTCTACCTTGACATTCAGAGCTATTAATTACCAGATCCAGATGATCAAGTATTTGGTATCTATCCTCAACTCCATACACAAGGTAGATCCACGGGTAGCTTATCCCAAATAGTAAATGCTGTCCTTACTTAGGCTACTGAAATAGCCAAACAGAACATTAAATGTAGTTCTAATGCTGTATAGGCTTCATATAGGGCAGGTGGTACTGGCTCTATCATCTGCAGGTATGTATGGTTGCTCAACCAGTCTTTGCCTGATGACTTTAAAGCAAAAATTGTAGATTCTTCTTTTGATAAGAACCTCTTATTTTGCCCACAAGCATCTAGCCGTCTCAAACCCCTTCAGGAACAATGGAGGACAATGAAGGAATGCAGACAGTTCTTCTAACCTTACTACCTAGGCACAAGAGAAGTTTTGAACCAAACCCACCTCCTTTGTCAGACAGGATCTTAGACTTAGAAACACAGGAAATCCTCAAAATGGAGATTCCCAGAAAAAAACAGAGAGGGATTCCTCCTCCAAGAGACCTTCTTTTATGAAACAATCTGTGCGACTACCTACAGACTCTTTCTCATCTGCCCCTGTGCCCTGCCTCTCTTAAAAAGGGTCACTCAGTCTTTCACCACCTGAGAAAAGATTACCACAGACAAGTGGGTTCTTTCTATAATAAAAAATGGCTATGCTATACCTTGGATGGAGATTTCACTGTTCAAAGACGTACATAACACTCCCGCAACCAGATATGCCTGCTTCCACCCATTCTCCAAGAACTGCATGCACAAGGCACAATAGAACTGGTGTCCAAAGTATTTGTGGGGAAGAGGGTTTACTCCAGACCCTTCCTAGCCACAAGTAAATGGTAGTGGAGACACATACTGGATCTCTCCTTACTAAACACTTTCCTAAAATTTCCAAATTTCAAGATGCTCTCACTACTGCCTCAAGTTTTTTTGATATCTCTAGGTCTGAAAGATGCTCATCTCCATATAGCAATTTGCCTCCCTTGCAGGAGATTCCTCAAGGTTTGTTCTGGGTCATTTCACTTTCAGCTTACTTTCTTTGACAAAGTGTCTGGCACTAGTAATTGCCTTCCATTGAACCCAGGGAATCCAGATATTTCCCTCCTTAGTCAGTTTGTTGATTCAAACCACATTGCCACAGGTTCTTCTACAGCACCTCCTATTCACCCTCAACCTCCTCTCACAATTGGGGTTCGCAATTAACTACAAGAAGTCCTCCCTGCAGCCAACTTATGACTTACTTTGTCTGGGCTTCAGACTGGATGCAAAATAGTGCAGGCTTACATACCTCAGAAAAAAGTGCAGAGCCTGGCAAACTGTTTTCACAGTCTTGCCTTCCTCAGGCAATGCTCATCCAGGGAGATTCTAAGGGCCGTATGATTCATGTCAGCTACTATCCCAGTGCTTCCTTTAGCCTGATAGCATATGAGGAAAATCCAGTGGATCCTGACAACAGTGTGGTACTAACATTCTTACCCTGTAGACACAGTGATTCCTTTGTTACTTTGCCTCAAAAAAGAACTTTTATGGTGGAAGGACCAGGTGATACAATACAGGGCTTCCCTTCACTTCACTTCTGCAGCCCCAGTACAGGAAGTATATACAGATGCCTCAGAGTCACAAGACATGACGGGCCTGAACAGGGATTCACTTAGTACAGGGCATGTGGCAATGAAAACTATTAAAGGCGCACATCAGCTTGAAGGAGTTTTCTCTCATATTTGGAAACCAGGTCCCCTACTAGTGTTCACAGGCAGTGCAACTGTCGTATGGTCCATAAACAATCAAGGAGGAACCAGATCATACCAATTGTGCAGACTGGTGCAGGGAAATCGTGACCTTGCCACACAGAACAGCATTTCATTCATAGCCACATACATTCCATTACAAGACAATTTGGCAGATGAATTCAGCAGAAACTTAGAGGACCCTCACAAATGGCCTCTGAACAAGCAGGTTTTCTTAGGCACCCTCAGTGCTGGGGAACACCTCAAATAGACTTCTATGCTTCAGAAGCCAACAAACAGCTCTCCCTCTTCTGCATCAGTTTCCCTTGTTCGTTAGCCTGGAGGAAAGATACCTTCTCTTTTCAGTGGACAGGAAAATTTTTCTGTGCCTTCCCACCACCACCTCTCATTCCAAGAGCTTTTCTAAAAACATAAATAGAAAAAACAAAACTTTTGCTGATGACCACCTTTTGGCCACAACAGCATTGGTTTCCTTTTATTTTTCATTTAGCAAGGGGCATGTGTTAAAACTACTACTTCAGCATAGCTCATCACGCAGAATAAAAGGTCTCCACTACACCCAACCTGTCATCCCTAAACATGTGGATGATAAGGTTCTGATTCTTTACAGACACCATTTATTTGAGGATGTAATTTAGGTTCTACAGGAAGTCAGGAAACTCACCACTAGAAAATGTGCATAGTTAAATGGAATGGACAGGACCTCAGCAAATCAGAAGTACTTTCTATATTGAAATATCTGTGTGAACTCATACATAAATGTTTGGCCTATTCTTCTGTCAAACCCCACCTGTCAGCCACCTCTACTCATTTCCCTCTCAATCCCCCACTTAAGTCTAGATGCAAAGTCAAGCTATTCCTTAAATGGGTTTTGCATATTAAACCACCAAGGAAGCCCATAACCTTGCCTTGGGACCTCTGCTTTGTGCTGGAAAAGCTTACATTACCTATTTTTGAACCAACAGCATCAGCATATCTCAAATTCTGCCCCTGGAAAAATATTCTTCTTCTACTCCTGACTCTTACTTCACCTAGGAGAGTTTCAGAGCCTCATGCTTAACCCTTCATTCATACCCAAAGTAGTGAATGAGGTATCTCTCAATTGGGTCATAAACCTTCCAACTTTCTTTCTCAATCCACAGAATCAAGGGATCCTACACTCCCTAGACATTTAGAGACAGCTAAGATTCTTGCTAGACAAAACCAAACCCATTCAATAGAGTGAACAACTGGTTGTCTCTTTCATGGATTCAAAATTGCGTCGACCAGTATCTAAGCAAACCATTGCAAAATGGATTTCCAAGGCGATGTCTTTTTGTTATTCTCTGCCAGACAAATCCTTAACCTCATGCCCTCAAGTTTACTGTACCAGTACAGTGGCATCCTCTGGGGCCTTTTATAAAAGGGTGGATACTAGGGCCATACTGGAAGCTGCCACTTGGTTTTCTGTACACACCTTCACTGAACACTACAGGATTGGTCTTGAGCTGTCTTTGCTAGGTTAGTCCTTTTTGGCCTCTTGGATAACTCTGCTGCCTTTTACCCAACCACCCTTTCATTCCCTTTAACTTTGGGAATCACCCATTAGTTAAGACTACTGCTACAGGGATTTCAGTCAGGACATAGTACAGTTGTATAAGTACTTACCATAATAGCAGATGTCCTATTGATAACTTTTGCAGTATTCCTTTCCATCTCTCTTGTCTGCCTCTGTTATTATCATATGGACGATATTTTAGAACTAGGAGGCACCATCACCCCTCCTAGCTGACCACTTCTTTCTCAGGAATCTTCAGGCCACTGGCTTGGAAATAGTCTAAGGAGTTACACGTATGCATACACCTGTACCCCCATGCTTGCATGCTGTGGTTACGTCAGACATACAGTCGTTGAAATGTAAAGCTTTGGTAGCCTAGTCAGATGTCAGCAGTAATAACCCATTAGTTAAGAATACTGCAACAGTGATCAGTAGGACATCTATTGTTAGGGTAAGTTCTTACAGAACTGTACTTTGTCAGGAAATCATTTTTATTAGCCCAGCTAATTGCCAAAGGAATATTATCAAGGTCTAAAGAGGTAATCACTCTCAGCATTGATCAAACTAATTATAGAGTACAGCACTCCCTATGGGATGTATCTCACTAAACATAACAAACAATTGAAAAGATCCCAAAGGTTCTTACCAAGTGTGGCTAGGAGCTCTATCCATTTTTTCAGTGCATATAGACTTTTGAGAGGCGATGTCTCTTTCTCTCTCTCTCTCACTGCACTATTAGAGACCGATTGTCTTAGATGTCCTATTTCTTATCAAGTCTAATATCGCCACCTATACTAGAACCAAGGACTTGAATCTTCACCAGCAAGTAAATAAAACATGATGGAGGGATAAGTTAACCCAGCACCTCCCAAACTTCTTGAACAGACTTCCCCAGTATATTAAACCATATGACTAACCATTTTCCTTGAAACATAGACTAGGGTACTGGATGAGTATCCACAAATTTACTCTGGGATTGACTGGTATGGCCCTCCAGGAGAAAGGAGGTCCTGCTTGAGGGAGGTACTGGCAAGGTGAGGTAAGAATGGTCATAAAACTCAACATCCTCAAAATATCTGTGAATTTAAGTGTTAAAAGAGTTACCCTTCCATTGTACAGAAAACCATGTATGTAATCCTAGTAGAAATCAGGGAAGCAGCAGTAAAAGAAACGGTGACAAGTGAATTTAAAGAAAAAAGGAGGTGCAGCCCAGACCCTATTACTGTCCAAGAAAAATGTCAGAGTATCCTTTTCTTCCCATCCCGGCCATGATTTATATTTTACAGATGATCTTTCTCTCTCTGTCTCCTTCCTTAGAAACAAATCACTTCAGAGTCCTGGGTACTAGGTATTGTACAGAATAGATAAGCGTGGCTTTGGAAATCTTTTCCTCCAAGTCTGGGAATTCCTCCCCACCCAGAAAATCAAACTAATTTCTTCTGACATGTTATCTCAAGGTGTCATAGAAACAGGTCCAAAATACTAACAGGGAAAACGGCTTCATATTCCTAGTGCCCCAAATGAGGTAGACATGTACTGGATCTTTATTTTCCTCTATCTGTAAATAAGTTCCAAAATTAAACATGCTTACTGTCTAAGCTCTTTGTCCTCTGACTTCCCCCTCTGTTCTTTTTGGTGACTTGGGACCTCAGACACCTATCAACACATAACCCATTCACAGAGACTTCAGATGTTATTCAAGTTTTTCTTGTCTCTGGTTTACATTTTTAATTCTCTTCTTCACCCTTTAGTCTTTCTACAGCTCCAATGGTATTTTAAAAAAAGTCTAGCTTCAGTCATCTCCTTTGGCAGATTACAAGGTTTTCACATCTTCTCAATGATTGCATTATTTTTGCTTTCAAAGTTGTCAGGAGTCACTGCTTTTTGTCAGAAACCATTTTCCAAACCCAGGTTTTCATTTCAGTTGGGAAAAGTTATCTCTTATCCCTTCTCACAGATTGACATGTCTTTATTGTCTGTTAGACACATCTGTAATGTTTTTCTTACCACTAAAACAAGACTACATTTTTCCAAATCCAGTCTTTACTGTTTTCCCAACAAACACCGACTGCAAGGGATTATCTCATGGTTCTGGGAAACATATATTCCACCATCCTGATAATTTTTCTGTCCATATTACATGAGGCAAATACAATGGTTTCTCAAAAATAGTTTAAATTCAGCAACGGCATCCGTTATCTTTTTCTATTCCAGTACTGAACTTTTATCAAGAAGGAACTTCTTTGGTGGGTGGAGCAAACAATTCTGAATCTAGGTCTCCCCATATTCCCCCCCATCCTCTTCTCAGTCTATAACCTCAATGTCTCAGACTTCCCATGATGGAGAGTTTTCAAAGGATTTAAAGTTCAGGTGGGTTTGGGGCTATCATCTCAAGAAAAAAATCTATATACGTACATTAATTATTTATATATATATATATATATATATATATATATATATATATATATATAAAATTATTTATTTGCATTGGTTTACTGAGAGGTCCACTAGGGGTTCCCTTCAGAATCTTGAACTACTGAAATCCCGAATTTCAGTAGCCCGAGACCAGAAGGGCGAAAGTGCAGAATACCATAACCACAGAAGAGCGAAATTTAAAATCCCAAAGTTTGGAGATTTTGAATTAGCGGTTATGGTTTTCCAGTGTGTGAGTGGGTGGTTGGAGATCTAGGTAAGTGTTTGTGTTTTACAGGTTTTGGGTAGGGTTTTAGTGTGTGTCTGTGTATTTTGTTAGTGTGATGTGTGTGTGCGAGGGGAATGTAGCTAGTGTGGTTGTGTTTTTGTGTGTTTGTCTGTGTAGTGCAACCTCGGAGTTGGTATATTTAACTAGGGGGGTGTGGGGGCACAACCCCCCACATGGGGGGTGCAGGGGGGCTGTATGTAGGGTAGGTGTTTGTGTATGTGCAGGGAGGTGTATGTTTGTGTAGAAGTCACGATTTTAAATTCTGCGCTTCTGTGGTTTTGGGTTTATAGATTTTCGGCTTCATGGTCTTGAGATACTGAAATTTGGGGTTTTAGTATTTCGAGATTATGAAGTGAATCCCCACTGGGACAGAGTTAGCCCATTTTCAGTAGAGATCTGGGGAGAAAAGCTCCAACATCAAGACAGAGATGATACAGAATACAAATTACAAAGAGGCAGTACAGTAAAATAAACAGTATACACGTTATAAAATACTAGGTTATAGTGAACGATGCAAAATTGATTTTACATATACAAGACAGATGATGAATGTCAATCCACTGTTATAGATTATTTAGTGTATGTATGATCACTGCAGTGTCTGCTGGGTAGAGGGAAATGACAGTGATAACAGATGAGACTGAGAGTAAGGTAGAGGTTTAGGGCCTTTACTGTATCGGTAGCAAGATTTAATAGTAGATATAGTTAGCAACATGGACATATATAGATAGCGTATGTGTGGCTGACTTACTCAGTAGTAGGACTTAATAAATTGAAAGCACTGAGTATATATATGATATATATATATATGATGAGTCAGGGACATCTATGATATAAGGAAGAAGATGACAATGGGCTGGAGAAGTCGGTAGGATAGGTAACATTAGTTTTTTTTATGGTCAGTGCTGGTACATGTACATAGCCATTGGGAGGTTAGGTGTTGGTTCAGGGTTGGTAATAGTCCTGAGTGATGGTAGGAGAATGTTCCATAGCTTAGAGATGGCATGGGGTAGTGCATTTGCCCGGCAGAAAGGTTGGGTTTTTCTACATTAAGGAGAATTTGCTTGACTGAGTGGAGAGGTCTATTAGGGTGATACAAGGTAATCAGAGAGGAGAGGGCAGGATAGTTAGAAGGCTTGTAGATTAGCTTATGAGCTGTGGTTAGTTGTAGGTATGTTTGATGTTGGATAATTTGAGCCAGTTTAGAAGCTGAAGTGATACACAGTGGTGGGAGGAGTATTTAGCATTGGTTACAAATTTTGCCATCTTGTTGTAACATGAGTCCAGTTTGGATCTGAGAGAAGTTTGGATGTTGGTGAGTAGTGGTGCACCATAGAGCAAAGATGGAAGTAAAAAGAAAGAGGTAAGGGATAACCTTGCAGTGTAGGTGAGGAAATGTTTGTGCCTGTAAAGAATGCCTAATTCCTGTTGGGCTTTTTTGATGATATTGTTGATATGCTGGTCAAAGGTTAGATTGTCATCTATAATGATGCTTAGAAGTTTGGCATAAGGAACTACTTCCAAGCATATGTTGAGTGAATGAATGGTAAATTCAGTTTTGGTTAGAGATGTAGTTTTTCGGGGGGTGAATAACATGAGTTTGGCTTCATTAGCATTAAGGCCTAAATGGTTATTAGATCTGCAGGTTTCAGTGGAGGAGAAGTCATTTTGGGTGAGTGACAGTAGTTCTGAAGTAGATTTGGCTGCGCAAATGATGGCAGAGTCATCTGCATATTGGATTACAGTAGTTTGAGTGATAGTGGTGTGGAAATCATTGATGAAAATGCTAAACAGCAGTGGCCCTAGCATGGATCCTTGCAAAACTCCTGTATTGATGTTAAGGAATGGAGAGAGGGATTGGTGCCATTTGGTTGCTTGTTTATCTGTAAGGTAGTTGGAGAACCAGATTAGGGTGGGAGTGTGATAGCCATTTCTGTGCATTTAAAGTGTTTTTTTTTATTGTATCTGCTTTATTTTCTGAAAAATATATATATACTTGTTTTCCACCTTTCTAAGCTGGTATAGTCCAGTTTTCAGGTTAGTGCTGAATTCAGGGCTGTGTTACAAGTTTCTGTATTTGCCCATACCTTACTTGGATAGAAGGAAGTTTCTCTGTTCACCTGTGAGAGAGGGGAGCTTTGAGCAGCCTATCTGTCCCTGGAGGAGTGGTTTCAGCCTAGAAATTAGTAGTTTATTGGCCATTTTGGGCTAATTTCTCTCTCTTTCATTTCCCTGCTATAAAACCCACATTTGCGGAGTTTTGCACACTGGGCAGCGCTGGTTAGCTAGGTTATAACTATTCCCGCCTCCACAAAGTCTACTCTTTAATTTTTCCCTTGGAACTAGACAAACTTTCAACTTAAGCACTCAAACCATTCACTTCTCAGCCCGGCACTTGCTTAAAACTTATAGCAGACACTAATAAACCTTAGCAGTAGACCCCCCCCCCCATACTGTAGAGAAGGACAAGGCTCTCTATTCGACCTTACCAGCCAGTCAGTAAAACAGTTCACTGTACCTATCCAGGCATGTCCAAAGGGCAGTTGCAGGTGTACTCTCCGGTCCAACTGGTGAATCTGGGCATGTTGAGGCAATGTTACAACTGCCTCATGTACACAGAATGACCTGAGCCATACCTCCCTGGACTAAATGAAGAGACATGGAAGAGCGTTCTGATCACGTAGCCCAGGCTGGTATGACTCTGACCTTGAGTATCATCCTGCCCATCACCAAGAATGATACCACGGTATAAAGAAAAAAATGATCAGTTTCAACAATTGGCTAAGCTTCTGGTGTCATTCAAAGGGGATCCAGTGTCTGTCAGCCTGGGATGATATGCTCGACAAGCCACGCTGCTTCGGTAAAGATGGCTTGCACCTGTCACCCTTAGCTTTCGAATACTGGCCAAGGCTCTTGCCACCCCCATAGTGCCTTTTTTAGACCAAGCTCAAAAGATAAACCCACCACCGTAAATAGCACAAGTAACAAAAACGGAGGGTAATGCTACTCAGTGCCAGAAGTCTAAACCTCAAAATGCATGCACTAGAGGCACTCCTCAGTATGGAGAAAATCGATATATGTGCAGTAACAGAAACCTGGTTTAAGGCTCCAGAGAGCACCCAACACTACCAGGCTACAACTTATACCATACATTTCGGCCACAAAACCCGGACCGAAATACAAAAGGAGGGGGCGTATCCATATTCATCAAGCATGCCCACACCTCTAGGTTAGTGGCACAGCATGAAGCTTCAGAGATCATCCACATCCAACTAGCAATGGGCAAAACTGCAGTTCAAATTGTAGCTTGCTACAGATCACCCACCATGTCCCATGACCCCCATTCTGCATTTCTGGAAACACTGGGAAACATAAAGTTCTTATCAAACACCCTGATATTCGGTGATTTCAATTACCCAAACATTAACTGGAAGAATACTGGCCTGACTTTTCACCTGGCTGCTGTGTATCCCTGGCCCCAGTAGGACTGCATCTTACCAATCTTTCAACCCTTAACCTGCTGTAGACTTGTGAATCTTCCTGCCTGCCCTATAAGGACCCCCCTGAAAACAAGACAGCCATCTCATCTGCAAGGAAGTTATAATCCTACTCTCAAAACCCCTCCAGCTAAAGAAACAGTGAAAGTATGTTTGTCCTCTCATATAGGCTCTGAAGCTGAATTGTATATTTTTAAAGAATACAAAGAAATATCTGTAGTCTAGTGTTCTGTGTAAAACCTCCCTCTTGAGCCAGATACCCAGCAGCCATCTACCCCAACTACCCCAGAAAGAGCTTGTCTTCATTTTCATTGTACACTCTTGCTGTGTTTTACTCATTCTTTCCCTCTCTCTTATTGCTGCTTATAGTTGGATCCTCTGACCACTAAGTGGCTTCCTATACCAGGCTTCTGGAATATCTCCTAAGTTTCACCCTACTTGTATTACTATGGACCACTCTGTACCTTTATTGGTGTATCTGACTCTATGCTATCTTGTCTCTCCCTCCAACTATTGACTTTGCCCAGTCCTTATCCCTCGACACTGTATAACATAAACTTGTGCTCCCTCTTACCTAGAACTTCCAACTGCTCCACAGTAATCTGCAGCTAACAGATTGACTCTGGGAGCTCTCCAGTCACTTCTCTTTATTTGCTATCCTTACTTCTCCTGTAACCAATACTTCCATTATTTTCTCTCTTGACCAGACTCCTATTCTTACCTCCCCCCCTACCTGTACCGTCTGCGTTTGTCACTTTCACTCTATTCTGTTCCCCACCCACTTACCATAGTAGCTCCTAAGGATACCCTCTCTTACTAGCACACCTACTTGGGGTTTTGCCCCGCCCTAGCCTCCCAAGACCTCCCTGCCCCTCCTCCTCCCACACTACCTAATATCCTTCCCAAAACGCTTAAAGGTGGGCTGTCCTGCGTGGCGCCATCTTTATTATCCTGACTTTTCACCTGGCTGCTGTGTATCCCTGGCCCCCCAGTAGGACTGCTTCTTACCAATATAAATGTTTTATTTCTGAGGGTTCTAAGTTTGTTTATTTGTATTATAACTACTGCAGTGCTTACTGTTAGTATGTTTCTGTGGGTTCCATGATTGTTTGTCTGTTTATTACCTGCTGCAGTGCTAGGTTAAATGTATGCATAATCTGTACTCTTTCTGCTAAAGAACCCATACACAGCTCATTGTTGATCGATTCTAAAGCGCTAATTGTATTACTGCTTGGGCTGAACCCCCTTTAGCTGTGTCTGCGATTTCTTATGAGGAAAGTCGCCACATCGCATTTACTTTTAGCTGTTTATGAAAGCGATACTGTTATATGTTTCAAGTGGTATATCGCTTTTATTTCTCTCCATTAGTTATGAAAGCGCTCTTAATCTTAACTCCAATCTGAGCTTCCTGTAACTTCCAGCTCCCTTGAAACTGTGCTGTAACCTGGGATTATCAGTGTGGCCACTTTATGCTACTATGCTTGGACTTCCATCAGTAGCATTGGCTTCAAGACTTAGCACGCTGTCTTAAATTCATCTGCCAACTTTTTAACATTAAATTTATTTAGTTGGAAACTCTGTATAACTGACTGGCTGGACCGGTTGCATATTTGGCATTCCCCACGTGCCTTTAAGGTATGCCACTCACCTAGCCTCTATAACTTAGAGCTAGGAGCATTACCCAGCTGATTTCACACCGAGCGTTTGCCGTGCTACATGTAAGTACCTCGCCCTATTTATTTTTCTCTCCTTTTTTCACAAATAAGTATTACATGTTACTTAGATAGCAGTATTGTTAACTCGCCTTGGCCTATAGCAAGAGCCTTGCTCTATCTGCATCTCCACTCGTAGAGATGACTATGACAGTGATATAATCGCTGCCTGCCTTTATTTAACTGTTGTACCTCTTGTATTCCTTTTCACTCATAGAGGAGGCTACAGTTAATGCTTAAAGCTGCCTACCCAAGAGTGCTTTTTAACTGCCTGATCCCTTGTTCTCTGAGACAGTCTAGCATATGTAGCACTGTTCCCACTTTAGGGTGTGACCTATCACTAGTTTTTCCCCTCTGTTTTGGACAGTAACCTCATTACTGTGAGTTTATGGCACATACTAATGCGCTGAAACTGTTAGCCGACATTGAATGTTCTACAAGATAATATTGTCAACAGAGTCTAACTTTGGATTCTGTATACTGCCTGTTTTCTGCAAAATATTTAACAGCCTAATTCCTGTAGCTTAAAGAATTGTAGTATTGTTTTGGCTGTGCTGACCTTTTGTCTGGAACTGTTTCTTTATCTGATTTGTTGCAATTTTTTTTTCCATTTTATTGATACCATATTTTGTGTACCTGCTTGCTAACCACTGTGTCCCTGACTCTATTAATTCTGATCTGATATGACCTAAAGAAATGGTAATGTGTTATGATGTTGCTCACTGCTTTTACTCTAATCATAATATTAGTATGTGTTTAATACTGGGGCTTGCTTAATACCCTCAAGTAGTTAGCCAAGACTAGACTATAGTATGAGCCTTTGGCATCTAGACTTAAGCAGGGTAGTATTCCTAAGCTTTTCTTAGTAGAGTGAATGTAGTAAATGATTTTATTATTGTGATATTTGTCTAATATCCTAAACTATCTTTGCCTAATTGCTGTATCCATAGCTGCCTTTTTGTGCTTAATGTGCTTTTTCTTCTCTCTAACCTACCCAGCTGTCAACCCTTAACCTGCTGTAGACTTGTGAATCTTCCTGCCTGCCCTATAAGGACCCCCCTCAAAACAAGACAGCCATCTCATCTGCAAGGAAGTTATAATCCTACTCTCAAAACCCCTCCAGCTAAAGAAACAGTGAAAGTATGTTTGTCCTCTCATATAGGCTCTGAAGCTGAATTGTATATTTTAAAAGAATACAAAGAAATATCTGTAGTCTCTAGTGTTCTGTGTAAAACATCCCTCTTGAGCCAGATACCCAGCAGCCATACCCCCCAACTACCACAGAATGAGCTTGTCTTCGTTTTCATTGTACACTCTTGCTGTGTTTTACTCATTCTTTCCCTCTCTCTTATTGCTGCTTATAGTTGGATCCTCTGACCACTAAGTGGCTCCCTATATCAGGCTTCTGGAATATCTCCTAACTTTCACCCTACTTGTATTACTACAATCCACTCTGCACCTTTATTGGTGTATCTTGTCTCCCTCCCTCCAACTATTGACTTTGCCCAGTCCTTATCCCGCGACACTGTAAAACATAAACTTGTGCTCCCTCTTACCTGGAACTTCCAACTGCTCCACAGTAATCTGCAGCTAACAGATTGACTCTGGGAGCTCTCCAGTCACTTCTCTTTATTTGCTATCCTTACTTCTCCTGTAACCAATACTTCCATTATTTTCTCTCTTGACCAGACTCCTATTCTTACCCCCCCCACCTTTACCATCTACGTCTGTCACTTTCACTCTATTATGTTCCCCACCCACTTACCATAGTAGCTCCCAAGGATACCCTGTCTTACTAGCACACCTACTTGGGGTTTTGTCCCACCCTAGACTCCCAAGACCTCCCTGCCTCATCTCCTCCCACACTACCTCATGTCCTTCCCAAAACACTTAAAGGTGGGCTGTCCTGCGTGGCACCATCTTTATTATCCTGACTTTTAACCTGGCTGCTGTGTATCCCTGGCCCCCCAGTAGGACTGCTTCTTACCAATATAAATGTTTTATTTCTGAGGGCTCTAAGTTTGTTTATTTGTATTATTACTACTGTAGTGCTTACTGTTAGTATGTTTCTGTGGGTTCCATGATTGTTTGTCTGTTTATTACCTGCTGCAGTGCTAGGTTAAATGTAAATGTAAATACTCTTTCTGCTAAAGAACCCATACACAGCTCATTGTTTATTAATTCTAAAGTGCTAATTGTATTACTGCTTAGGCTGAACCCCCTTTAGCTGTGTCTGCAATTTCTTATGAGAAAAGTCGTCACATAGCATTTACTTTTAGCTGTTTATGAAAGCGATACTATTATATGTTTCAAGTGGTATATCGCTTTTATTTCTCTCCCTTAGTTATGAAAGTGCTCTTCATCTAAATGCTTATCTGAGCTTCCTGTAACTTCCAGCTCCCTTGAAACTGTGCTGTAACCTGTGATTATCAGCGTGGCCACTTTATGCTACTATGCTTGGACTTCCATCAGTAGCATTGTCTTCAAGACTTAGCACGCTGTCTTAAATTCATCTGCCAACTTTATAACATTAAATTTATTTAGTTGGAAACTCTGTATAACTGACTGGCTGGACCGGTTGCATATTTGGCGTTCCTCACGTGGCTTTAAGGTACCCCACTCACCTAGCCTCTGTAACTTAAGAGCTGGCTTCTATCAAACATCACCTCTCCTATCAGAACACGCAAACCTAGCAATAAACAAAGCACATTAGACTGGATATTGGTTAATAGCAATCCTCTTTCAAATAAAACAGGTACACTGGCTGATGATATTAGTGATCACATCCTTACCTTTATAACTAGACACAAGACTAGTATTCCCAACCAAATTACACTTAGAACTACCCAGAACAAAAAAAATCTAAACCTAGACAGCTACCAAGCTAAGCTTGCAATTGTTCACCCCTAAAATACTTATGACTTGACGATGCAGTGTCTTACTTTAACTCTTGAACACCATGTCCCCTCTCGTACAGTCAGAATTAGGAATAAACCAGCTCCTTGGCTCTCCAAAGAGACCCGCACACAATGCTACAAAGAAATAAGACTTGGTCCGAATGGAGATTTATTAAAGACCCGACTGACCACCAAAACTACAGACAACTTAGAAATGCTACAAAGAAACTAATTATTCTTGACAAAAAAAACTATTACCATAAACTCCAAAAAAACCCCCAAAAAAATCCACAAAAATTCTGGTCAGGTATTAACAGGCTACTCCATCCAGGACACTCCAAAATCCCTACCCCCTCTAACTTGACTCAGAACTCTCCTATCCAAATTACAGATACATTTAACAAATTTATCTCTGAAACTGTTAAATCGTTAGCAAATACCTTATCCCCGGCTAACGCCACTTTAGCACCCTCATCAACCAATAAACCTCCTGCATTTACTTTTCAACCAGTTCCAACATCACTAGTTCATACACTTCTTCATAAACTTAAACCTTGTACACTATCAGCTGACCTCCTCCCAGCCGAATATCTCCAAATGGCAGCTGGTGTACTAGCCTACCCTGTTTCCATCTTAATAAACAGAACAATTACAGAAAGTTCCATCCCTTCTCTCTGGAAAGTCTCCCATATAATTCCATTGCATAAGGGTGGTAACGCAACTTAACTGTCTAACTTCCGACCTGTAGCCCTACTCTCTCCTTTATCAAAAATCATGGAGAAATGTATCCACTGGCAGCTACTTGATCATCTCCTACAAAACAATTTGCTGGCTGACTGTCAGCATGGCTTTAGACCATTCCACAGCACTATAACTGCACTCTTATCCTTCTCTGACTGTATTAATAAAAATCGTGATAACAACTTGCTTTCCTCTGCTCTCTTTATAGACCTCTCTAAAGCCTTTGACATGGTGAATCATTAATTAATGTTAGATACACTACAATCTCTTTCCTTAGATACTCGGGCACTCAAATGTTTTAAGTCCTATGTAGGTAACCGACAACAAGCAGTCCTCTGGGACAGTAACTTATCCACTCAGCTCCCAATCACCCTGGGAGTCCCACAAGGCTCCATTCTGGGACCTCTCCTCTTTTCTATCTTTATTAATGATCTGAAAACTACCCTTCCTCAAACCTCCTGCATACAATATGCCGATGACTTAACATTAATCTGTGCTGCAGCCTCTTTGGCTGAACTCCAGTCCAGTACCCAAAAAATACTTACCTTAGTTGAAAATTGGTTCCAACAATGCTGTCTCCTCTTCAATCCAAAAAACAAAACTATTACTGTTCACTCCCATACAGAAGTCTGCCCCTATTAATTTCACAGTTACATGTAATAACAGCACTGTAACAGGACCCGACACAACTACCAAACTCTTAGGAGTAACAATTGACCATAATCTTAATTATGACACTCACATAAACTTAACCATCAAAGCAGTTAATAGAAAACTTGGTTTCTTCTACAGGCTTAAACCCTTTCTTACACTCTCTGCTAGAACTACTACTGCACAAACCCATCTAATCTCCACCCTACTGTATGCCTTCCCCATTTGTACCAACCTATCCAAAACTAATCTAAACAAACCGTCAACCTCCTTTAATAACATTGCCAGATTTGACACTGGCTCCCCTTTTCGAACCCATCGCTGCCAAAACCTGAAACAGCTGGGATGGCTGGAATTTGAAAGCCAGGTTCTTCTTCAACAACTTACTATCACTCACAAGGTCCTGTACCATCCCACTAATACCCCTGTACTCTGTAACCTCATTAGTCCTTATAAAAATCTTAAAACTCTACATTCGGCAAATAAGTTACTAGTAGATATCCATAAATCCAGTAACAAATCTGTTGACTGCCTTTTTACTAACTTTGTTGGAAACACCTGGAACAAGCTTCCAAACAATCTAACTTCCCTTACATCTACACCTCTTTTCAGGAACCAATTAAGAGCCTTCCTTAAATCTCAGTGGTTATGTACACGTACTAAACCAGACTGATACCCTCTCCTTTTGCTAAACCACCTTAAACCTACCTCAACAGTTATATCTTTTTATATGTCCTTCACAATTTATTCAGGAATCATTACAATTTTTCTAGTTTAATCCAATTTTTTCTATCCCTTCCTGAACTACTACATAATCCAAACTAGCCTTTTAGAGATTACATATTATCCCAGTATTTATGAACATAAGACACTTTACAGATAATAGCTTTTTAGTTTTACTCTCTCTCTCTCTACACCTACTCCAATATAGATGTTCGTCGTCTCCCATTGCTGCAGTCCTGACAAATGGGTACTCCGCTGCCCACCATCGGCCCGAATACCAAAGGGCTAGATCTGGCGTCGGTCATGGGCGCCCGAGACTGACGTAGTGTCAGTACAAATGCGCATGACCGACGCAATAACCTCAGTCTTTCTTGCCGCATGGTCCTAAGCAGAAGCAGAATTTGCAAGTGCCGTTCGGCGTTCTGGAATTGTCGGTTTTCGAGTTTCAGACCGGAGACCAAGTTGGGCTAAGTACCCCATTGGGGACATTTTATTGTCTTTTTCTTGCCTCAGTGTTGACGGATGTCAGAAAAAGTTAATAACTGTATTTCTTGTGGGAAACAGATTCCTCATAGGGATTACCATTCACTCTGCATTCCTTGTTTAGGGCCTGAGCACAACGTTGTTGGGTGTCGCTTTTGTGCTACTTTTAATAAGCGTACTATTAAACGTCGGTTGGACTGTGCTAGGCTGGTGTTTGGTAAACGTTGTAATTACAACATGCCGTCGGATTCTCCGACGACTGGCTCTTCTAAGAAGCGCAAAGAAAAGTCTTTGCGGTCCAAACAGGATGAGGCGTCCACTCCGGATGTCGGTCCTGTAGAACCACTGGCTGCTTCAGTGGCTCTTTCTGACAGTGTACCAGAGTGTCAAGGAGAGCCTTTGTTACTACAGGGAGTGGCTTCTCCTGTGTTAGGCCAGGGTGAGGGTGCTCCTCTGTTGTCTGTGGCTCCCTCCCCTCATAGGGTGGTTAAGCCTCCTCCTTCTCAAGGCAAAGGCCATTCTAAGTCTAAGTCTGCCCCTGCGGGTGCTTTTCCCCAGGGTCCAGCTCCTAGGAAGCACATGTTAAAGATGGCTGAAGATTTGATTACTTTAATTAGGGGTTCCATGCCTCCCCCTGAGAAGAGGCCCAGGGTAGAGACAGAGTTGGAGGGTTTGGTTCAGTCTTCCAATGAGTCAGATTCCTCTGTGGAAGACCTTCAGGATTTCCCTCCCTATTCTGATTCGGAGGCTGAGGATGCTTCTCCCTCTCGTCCCCTCCAGAAGATTTTTCTTTCTCTGAAACTTTGCATTCCATGAGGGAACATTTCAAATGGGAAGGCCAGGATTATTCTGATTCTCGTAAAAGGCTAAGAGAATTCTTGTTTTTGCCTCAGCACAGGCCCTTGGCTATTCCCCCTGCACTGGATGTTGTTCAGGATGTATTTTCTGAGGCTGCCCTTAACCCAGATTCTCTGCCTCCTGCCCCTGTTAAACCAGATAGATACTACAGGGTTCCGGAAGCTCACAAGTACTTGTTTAAGAGCCCTAGGGCTGATCCAGAAACTATTTCTCAAGGCCCCAAAGGTGTTAAGGCTTCTGTGGTCAAGAATCCAGTTCCTCTGGACAAGGATGCTAGGGCCCTGGATAGGTGGGGTAAAAAACTGTATACCTCTTCTACTTTGGCTATGAGGGCTTTAAATTGTCAGTTTCATATGCTCAGGTATCAGAATTATTTGTTAAGTCAATTGAAATGTAAAGTGGATGCTTTAGCTGAAGGTATTGACTGTAAGGAGCTTCAGGATTTAGTGCATGCTTCAGACCAGGTTGGTAAGCATTCTTTGCAGTGTGGTTTTGATGCTTTACAAGCTTCTTCCAGGGAGGCTGCTACTAGTTCTGTTGTTCGCAGACATGCCTGGCTTAAAGATCAGTCCTTGTCAGAGCATGTTAAAGCTCGAATTATGGATGCTCCTTTGCAATCTGATGTTCTTTTTGGCCCTCCAGTGGAATTAGTTTTAAAAAAAATGGAGGAAAAAGCTAAGTCTATGCAGACAGTTAAGGAATTTTTACAGGTTCAGCCCCCTAAGTTCAATAGGAATTGGCCTGCTAAGGGATGGTCTTTTCCCTCTTCGGATTTTCATTCTAGGGGCAGGTCGAGGCGTGGTAGAGGTAGGGGTAGGGCTTCCTTTCAGGGCCCTGTTACTTCTAGGTCTTTGAGTTCTTCTACCCCTTCTGCTGGGGAGGGCAGGGGTCAGTCCTTTCGGAAGCAGACCCAATGACCTGTGTCTTCAGCTGCCGGACTCTGCTTTGCTGGCAGCTCCTCTAGGCGAAAAACTGGGACTTTTCAAAAGGAATTGGCATTTGGTTACCCAAGACAAATGGGTGTTGGACATTATAACTCGAGGCTACAAATTTTATTTTCACACATTCCCGCCTTTCAAAGGTATGCCGGATGTGCCTCATCAGCAAAGACTGGAAGCACAGGCACAGATTTCTTCTCTGCTCCAGTTGGGAGCAATACAGGAAGTTCCTTCTGCGGAAAGGGGCACAGGGTTTTATTCCCGTCTTTTCTTAGTGCCAAAGAAGGGAAATACTTGGAGGCCCATTCTGGATTTATCCATTCTAAACACCTTTCTGGAAATTCTGAAATTCAAGATGTTAACACTGCAACAGCTGTTGCCTATGCTGGGCAGAGATCACTGGATGGTGACTTTGGATCTCAAGGAGGCCTATCTTCACATTCCTATCAGGCCCAGTTGCAGGAAATTCCTGAGGTTTCGGACTGGGAATTTGCATTATCAGTTCTCTGCATTGCCCTTTGGCTTATCTACTGCGCCCAGGGTATTCACAAAAGTCCTGGCTCCAGTAATAGCTTTTCTCAGACTAAAAGGAATTCAGATTTATCCTTATCTGGACGATTGTTTGATACTGGCTCAAGGCAAGCACGAACTACTTCGACATCTGTAGTATGTGATGACAGTTTTCAGATGCCTAGGGTATTCTGTGAACGAAATAAAGTCCAGTCTAGTACCCTCACAAGAGATGTGTTTTCTGGGTGTGAGACTGAATACAGCGACTCAGATGGCATTTCTTACCCCGGACAAACAAAGACATCTTCACCAATACTTCCTACAGCTATCAGTAATGTCCAGGCTGACTGCAAGGACAGTCTTTCAAGCCTTGGGGTTCATGGCATCTTGCATTCTAGTACTTCCCAATGCCAAACTGCATATGAGGAAGTTACAATGGTATCTCAAAAGCGTTTGGACTCAACACAGCCACGATTTGGACACTGTCATTCGGATTCTTCCTTGCATTCAGAAAGAATTTGTGTGGTGGGCTCAGGAATGTCACCTAAACATGGGACTCTCTGTGACCCAACCAGAGGCAAGTCAGATATTAACGACAGATGCCTCGAGTCAGCCTGGGGTGCTCATTTCAAAGGAAAATGGATTCAAGACCTTTGGCCCCCGGAGTTGCTTCACTTGCATATCAATATGAAGGAGATGCTGGCAGTTCAATTTGCCTTAAAAGCATTCAATGATCTACTTCGACCGGGACTGGTGTTGATTCGAACGGACAACACAACTGTCATGTGGTACATCAACAAGCAGGGGAACTCATTCTTACCCTCTTTGCAGACAAGCAATGCTGTTATGGGAAACTGCTTTGATCTGCACATCACTCTTCGAGCACAGTTTCTGCCAGGGGTACAGAATTCGTTAGCGGATGTTCTGAGCAGGCGAATGGTGGATCCCCACGAATGGAAGTTGGATCCTCAGGTGTTTCGTCAGTTGACCATGGCTTGGGGAACTCCAGACATAGATCTGTTCGCTTCTCCTCTGAATTTCCAACTACCTCTGTTTTGCACAAGGCTGTTTCATCCGAAAGCCTGGAAAATAGATGCACTATCCTTCAGTTGGAGCAACCTTCACGTGTATGCCTTTCCTCCTCTGCCTCTTCTTCCAAAAGTCCTGTTGAAAGTCAGGAGGGACAAACCGTGCATGATCCTTATAGCACCGGGTTGGCCTCGTCAGCATTGGTACCCTCTGTTGAGGAGCCTAATTCAGGGGGCCCCTTGGCCATTACCACGGATTCCTCACTTATTGTCTCAAGAAAACAATCATTTTCTCAATGTCAGGGTGCAATCCCTACACCTGACAGCCTGGCGCATTCAGTTTTAGAGAATGAGGGCCTTCAGCTCCCTCAACATGTTTTGGATGTTCTTTTGGAAGCCAGGCGTCCTAGTACTCGAAAAGTTTATGCTGATAAATGGAAGAGATTTTTTCTTTGGAGTTCAGCTAAAGGCTTTGATGTCACATTGCCTGATTTGAATTGTACATTGCAATATTTGACTATGTTATTGGACAAGGGTTTGTCTTTCTCTTCTGTTAAAGTGCATGCTGCAGCTATTTCTGCTCACTATGATGGTGACCCTCCTTTATTTTCACATCCATTGCTTAAACAGTTTCTTAGAGGGGCAAAGAATATAAGACCCCCACGGAGGGCTCCTACTCCTACCTGGGATCTTAATTTTGTTTTGGAAAAGCTGACTCTGCCTCCTTTTGAACCTGCAGCTACGGCTGACTTGAAGTTGTTGTCTTGGAAGACTGCTTTTTATTGGCTGTTACTTCTGCTAGAAGGGTATCTGAATTACAGGCTCTCATGGCAGTGGAACCTTTTCTGATTTTTCACGGGACAGAGTTTCCTTGCGTACTAATCCTACTTTTCTGCCTAAAGTGATTTCTAATGTGGCATTGAACCAATCTATACATTTGCCTACTTTTTATGCTAACCCCAAACTGAAGGGGAAAAAGTTTTGCATTCTTTGGATGTACATAGGCAGTTAAGATATTATTTGTTCAGAACCAAAGAGTTCAGAAGTTCTCAACAGTTATTTGTTTCGTTTGCTGTGACTTCACGTGGAAAAGCTGTCTCGAAACAAACTATTTCCAAGTGGATTGACCATTGTATTGCTTTTTGTTATTCTCATCATGGACAGGAGGTTCCAGTTGGGATCAGGCCTCATTCTACTAGGGCTACGCCACATCTACTGCTTTTTTAAGAGGGGTAGCTACTAAAGACATTCTAGAGGCAGCTACCTGGAGTTCTGTACATACCTTTACAAAGCATTATCATTTGCCTCTTTATTCTAGGTCTAGGGCTGGGTTTGCCACTGCAGTCTTACAGGGCATGTCTGCAGCTCCTCCGGCTATTTAGTTGACCAACCTCCCTTTTTTTCCGTTGCTCTGGGATTCTACCCATTTGTCAGGACTGCAGCAATGGGAGACGACGAACATAGTACAGTTTTGTACCTACCATAAATGTAGATGTTCGAGGATCTCCATTGCTGCAGTCCAATTTTCCCTCCCTCCTTCCCCCTTTTTCTTTTTAGATTGGGGTTTTTGGGTGGTGTTTTTTTTTTTGCATTCTGACGTCTGAGGCAAGAAAGACTGAGGTTATGGCGTCGGTCATGCGCATTTGTACTGACACTACGTCAGTCTCGGGCGCCCATGACCGACGCCAGATCTAGCCCTTTGGTATTCGGGCCGATGGTGGGCAGCGGAGTACCCATTTGTCAGGACTGCAGCAATGGAGATCCTCGAACATCTACATTTATGGTAGGTACAAAACTGTACTTTTTTTTTCTCTCTTTTTTCCTCTCTCATCTACTTTCTTAAACCAAATGTATGGTAAAGTGTTGTTTTTACAAATTATTGTATTGTTGTCATGTTTTGCTTTAAGTAAATGCTTAGTATCTTTAGTCATTTTGTATAATCCTGTTAGGAGCTTTTCTCCCCAGGCCTCTACTGAAAATGGATATATATCCAGATAGACTAGCCCGGTCAACAAATGTAAAATAAAATAAAAAAATAATAAAGTACTAACTCCCTTGCACAACATTTCCTAGAATTTATAAACTCAAATGCCCTGGATCAACTGGTCAACACCCCAACCAGAGGTGACAACATATTGGACCTGGTCACCACCAACATGGGCGACCGGTGTTCCACACCGGAGGTCAACCCCTTGCTGGTCAGATCTGACCATAAACTAATTACTCTGGATATCCACATTCTGCCCCCACCCCCGGTCAAAGAAACCAGTGTGAAAATTTTTTCAAAAGCAAACTTCACATTACTTAAGACCGAGGTGGAAAGTTTCAAAGCCCCCATGCTAAAGAATAACACTACCCAAGCTGCAAAATCCTTTACTAATGCACTGTACGGGCACCTACAAGAATGCATGGATTGTGCTATCCCAAGCAAAACCAAGACTCACTCCTCCAAGAAAAGGAAACCAGTCTGGTGGACCCCTGCCATAAACAAGCTATACAATAGAAGGAGGAAACTAGTACAGAAAAGAGTAAAATCCCAAGAAACTACGATCCCTCATAAAATCATCCAAGGCTAGCTTCGAAAGAAAAATTGCCAAGGACTCCAAGGATAACTACAAGGCATTCTTTAGCTATGTCAATAATCTAAGTGGCAATTCTCAGATCTGCTCGGAGTTAGTGCAGAATGGCACAAAATACACTGAACCGACTGATATCGCCAACATCCTGGCAGACAGGTTCAGTGCAAACGTCACCCCTCTCTCACCCCCAAAAGGGCACATAACCATATCAGAAGAATGTAGTGCCCCTGAAATCACAGACACTCAGCTTAAAACAGCCCTCTCCAAAGCCAAAACCACAGCATCAATG
The DNA here is from genome assembly GCF_019279795.1 of Protopterus annectens. Classification (NCBI taxonomy): domain Eukaryota; kingdom Metazoa; phylum Chordata; order Ceratodontiformes; family Protopteridae; genus Protopterus; species Protopterus annectens. The sequence goes on from NC_056732.1 coordinate 1,059,547,844, forward strand.
GGACCGGACACTGTCCCAGGCTGTATCCTACACAAGCTCAAAGATGAACTAATCCCTCACCTAAACACACTGTTCAGACTCAGCCTCTCCACAGGCTACGTGCCCATAGAGTGGCGCAAAGCAACAGTTATTCTGCTCCACAAAGGTGGAGCCACAACAGACCACGGGAACTATCGCCCTATAAGCCTGACTAGTTTGGTCTGCAAGGCTATGGAGCGCATCATCATGGATCTCATTAACAGAGACATTGGGAACCTCCAAACACTGGACCCTACACAGTTCGGCTTTGTTAAGGGCAGATCATGCCTCCTAAACCTGGTGGACTTCTTTGAGACAGTTACCAAGGCTATAGATGAGGGAAAGGTGGTCCACACAGCCTACCTAGACCTCGCAAAAGCCTTTGACACCATTCCCCATTCTGGTAATATAGATAAGCTCACCAGCCTAAACATAAACCCCTACATCACGAGGTGGGTTGCCAAGTGGCTCACGGACAGAACCCACATGGTAAGAGTTGTGGGAGCTAGGTCTGACTCTAAACCGGTTACAAGTGGCATTCCCCAGGGCTCAGTCCTAGGACCCCTCCTATTTGGCATATACTCTCAGAGGTACAGGCAAGTGCAGGAGGTCTATGGCTGACCAAGTTCGCAGACGACTGCAAGCTAGGGGTTATAATTGACTCTTCGGCTGACACAGACATCCTCCAAATGAGTCTCACTGAGACAGATACCTGGTGTCAAAACCATGGCCTCAAGCTAAATGCCAAAAAGTGCATAGTCATCCCCTTTGGAAAAAACAAAGTACCCACAAACTACCACATAGGTGGCAGCCCCCTAAATACAGAAGACATAATAAGGGATCTGGGGACCCAAGTAGATAGTAATCTCTCCTTTGATAATCACATTGCCAAAGTGGTTAGAAAATCCTTCTGTGTGGCCCACCTAATCACAAAAGGCTTTGCATCCAGATCAAAAGAGGTCATTGTGCCCCTCTACGCATCACTCATCAGACCCATCATAGAGTACAACGCTCCATTTGGGATGTACCTTACAAGACACCTGCAACAGCTGGAAAGACCACAGAAATACCTTACCAAGAGGATCACTGGCCTCAAACAGATGCCCTATGCAGCTCAACTGAAGAAACTCCAGCTGTACTCTGTTGCATACTGCCTACTCAGAGGTGAGGCCATGTCCAACCCAGAATTGATGGACATGCTCCACCTAAAGAAAACCATATCCCCTCGAGCCACACGCTGTAGGGAGATAGATTCCTGTCTCAGAGAATTCTCATGCTCTGGAACAAGATTCCAGTCTACATTAGGCAGAGCTCCTTGTTAACACTATTCAAGAGAAACCTTGATGTGTGGATGGGAAACAGAAAGTTTACCCTGGGAATCACTTCAATGGCTCTGCTGGACAGAGGCACAGGGAACTTATCTAAGGGGGCAGCGAAAGCCAACACATTTCGGCTAGACTTATAAATGCCTTCAGGCAGATAGCATAGTACCTGCCTATGAACCTATGAAATTTGCCTACATTGGAAAATGTGGAAGGGAGAAGAGGGTGGAAAACAGTATCAAAGGCTTTGGAAAGATCAAGAAATAGTGAAGAGACAAGGTTTCCTGCATCTCGAGCTTGGTTGACTGCATCCAAGAAGGATATAAGAACAGTGGTGGTGTTATGACCAGGCCTAAATCCATGCTGGGTTTGGGATGACATTGGTAAATGCTTTGAGGAAATCAAATCATTTATGGAGTTCAGGACCTCAGAGGTAATAACAGACACCACTGGGATGTGGAACAAAAACAAAAGGGGAAACCGGCTATTGCCACTTGTGTAGATTAGCCATGAAGTCTTGGAAAATCACAACTCATTATAGTGGTGTACACCTTGAGCAGATCCAGAACAGATCCCCCAGGATTGGATGTTACATCCAGGGATATTTCAAGAAGTTATCCACCTGTGGGGAACTCCATAGATAAATGTGCTTGTCAGCATTCATAATGTATAGTTGGAGAACTTGCAAAAAGACCAGAAAGACAGATACCTTTTCCTTCCCATGGATGGGAATATTTTATGATTTACCCCTTCCCTCTTTCCTCTGTTCACCAGAGTTCTTTCAAAGATCCAGAAGGACTCCCCAGAAATCATCTTGGTAACTCACTTTTGGCCGAGACAGCATTGTTTCTCCCTTCTCATGAACATGGCAAGGGCAATAACCACTACCTTCCCCACTGAATGGATCTTTTCACACAGAGCAAGGGATCAGTGATGCACCTCAGCTTGAAGATCCTACATTTGACTGCTTCAGTGATAGAATTTTGATTATAATAAGGCACCTTTTTTCTGAGGACATGCAACAGTTATTAAAGGATCATAGGAAACCTGTCATTAGAAAATCCTATTTAGTCAAATAGAAGGGATTTTCTATTTGGTGCCATAGGAAGAACCAGGACCCAAACAAGATAGTAGCCCATCTGCTTCTCCATGATCTGTGTAAATTGCTCTGCTCAGGCCATTCTTATTCATCTATAAAAATTAACCTTCCACCTGTTTCTGCATGTCTGCCTTTAGATCCCCCTGTCTTCCTTATTTCAAGTAAAACATATCAATCCAAAAAAAAAAAGAAAGAAAAAAACAGCTGAGATCCCATGGTGCAGCCACCCATGTCTTAGAAAAACTCAGTTTACCACCGTTTGAGTCAGCTGTTCAGGACAACTTGAAATTCGTGACTTAGAAAACTATTTTACTTATAGCTGATTTTGGCTAGGGGAGTATCTGGTGAACCCCCATTTAGACTTTTGTTCTCCTCAATCACCCTTCACAGGTACTTGAAGGTGTTAATTTATTCCACTGCTTTTCTTTCAATCTCAATTCTTATCTTTTTCTGATTTCTGCCATTTGCTGCCATTGCAACTGTGTTATCTGTACTCAGATGTTTATCGTGTTTCACTGTTGCAGTCATTACCCTTGGGTTATCCTGCTGGCAGGCTACACGCAGTCGGCCTGAATTCCAAAGTCTTGGTCTGGCGTCGGTTGCTGTCTCCTCTTCCCTGACGTCAGTGCGCCAGGGGTATAAAAGATGCAGCTGATGCCATTTTCTTCAGTCTTTCTTGCCGTGCGGTGCCCGAAGCAAAAGCAGTTCGCAAGTGCCGGTCGGCTGACTCCTGAGATTTTCAAAATCGAATTTCAGATCTGAAGTCTTCATTAAAGCTAAGTATCCCGTTGGGGAAACTTTTTTCTTGCTCCAGACCGATGTCAGAAAAAGTTAACAATTGTATTTCTTGTGGGAAGCAAATACCTCATAAGGATTTTCATTCTTACTGTATTCCTTGCCTAGGCCCTGATCACAACGTTGCTAGCTGTCGGTTTTGTGCTAGATTTAACCAACGCACTATTAAGCGTCGGTACAATTTTGCCTTTCATTACTTTGGCCGAAGGTTTAATAATATAATGCCGTCGGAACAGCCGACGACTGGAGTTTATATAAAGCACAAGGAAAAGAAAAAGGACAGGCAACCGAGGTCCAAAACCGACGCCGGGGCCCCCGCTAGGCCAGTCGCCGGTTCTCAGTGAGGCGCTTTCGCAGTCCCTGACGCCCGCTACCTCAGAGCCACAGGCCGCTTCCAACTCCCACGTGGAGTCGACTAGGCCTCTGGATACTCAAGGTATTGGACTCTCGGAAACTATTCCCTCAGATGGGTCCGGAGCCGCTGAGCAGGCATTGGCTTCTGAGGGTGTTTTCAGGCCTACACAATTATATGTCAAGCCAACCTCAGCTTCAAAGACAAAGATTAAAACAGCTCTAAAGACAAAGAAACAAGTACAACATTCTCCTGGACAAACTTCCATGCCTAAGAAACAGATGCTTAAAATGGCTGAAGACCTAATTACTTTGATCAGGGGTTCCCATCCCCCTCCTGATAAGAGGCCTAGGCAAGAGACAGAATATGACTCTTCTGATCAGATTTCAATTTCCTCTGATTCCTCTTCTGAACAGGGATACTCTTTTCCTCCTTATGAGGATTTTGATGCTGAATAATCTATTCCTTCAGTTTGTCCTCCTGAGGATTATTCTTTTGGGGAAACCCTGCATACCATGAGGGAGCATTTTCACTGGGAGAGCCAAGATTACTCAGAATCTAAGAAAAGGCTCAGAGATTTTCTTTTACTACCTCAACACACACCTCTTGCTATTCCACCTGTTGTAGACATTGTAGATGATGTATTTTCAGAGTCCGGCCTGTCTTCTGACTCTTTACCCCCTGCACCTGCTAAGCCAGACATACTACAGGGTTCCAGACTCTCATCAATTTCTATATAAAAACCCTGCTGCTGACCCAGAAACTATATCTCAGGGTCCCAAAGGGGTCAAGGCTTCCACTGCAAAAAACCCTGTCCCCTCTGATAGGGATTCTAGGGCACTGGACAGATGGGGGAAAAAAGTTTACACTTCTGCTACTTTGGCTGTAAGGGCTTTAAATTGTCAGTTTCATATGATTAAATATCAGCAATACTTAATGTCACTGCTTAAACAGAAAATGTTGACAAATTCTGAATGTTCTGATAACAAGGAAATGCAGGATTTATTGCATGCAGCTGAACAAGTGGGAAAGCATACTTTGCAATGTGGTTTTGATTCACTGGAGGCCTCTTGCAGGGCCGCTGTTACGGGTTCTGTCATTAGAAGGCATGCTTGGTTAAAGGAACAGAATCTGCCTGATCATGTTAAAGCAAAATTATTGGATGCTCCATTACAGCATGATACTTTGTTTGGTGTTAAGGCAGAAGAGGTGTTGAAGAAAATGGAGGATAAAGCAAAATCCATGTAGACAGTTAAGGATTTCCTACAGGTACAGCCACCCAGATTTAGCAGGAAATGGCCTACAAAGAATTGGTCCTTTCCAGTTACAAAGAGGCAGATACAGCTGCCCCAGAGGCAGATCTCAGCCCCAAGGCTCATACAGGCCTAAACAATGGGGTGCTTCTACCTCCAAAAGTGGAGAAGACAAATCACAACCATACAGGAAACCGTCCCAATGACTTTCCTCTGCCAGAACCAAGCACTTATCTTTTGGCAGCCCCCTTAGGGGGAAAACTAGCACTTTTTTCACCAAATTGGCACATGATTACCCAGGACAAATGGGTCTTGAACATAGTGTCTCAGGGCTACAGGTTCCACATTCAGACCCTGCCAAGGGCAAAAGGTATGCCAGAGCTGCCACACAATCAATGGGCAGAGGCACAAAAGCAAGTTTCATCCCTCATGGACATGAGGGCCATTCAACAAGTACCACAACAAGAGCAGGGACAAGGATTTTACTCAAGACTTTTCTTGGTGCCCAGAAAGGACAAAGCCTGGAGACCAACACTGGACCTGTCTAAGTGTCTATACTAAACACATTTCTGGATGTTCCAAAATTCAAAATGTTGACTCTGCAGCAGCTACTTCCCATGCTGGGCAAGAAGGCTTGGCTTGTAACTTTGGACTTTAAAGAGGCATACCTGCATGTCCCAATCACACAATCTTGCAGAAGATACCTCAGATTCATAGCTGGCTCAAAGCACTACCAATTCTCTGCACTGCCCTTTGGCTTATCTACTGCGCCCAGGGTCGTCACAAAATACCTGGCACCAGTAATTGCATTTTGCAGACAAAGAGGAATTCAAATATATCCTTACTTGGATGACTGCCTTATTCAAGCAGAGAACAAAGACATTCTACTAAAGCATCTGGCGTTTGTAAAAAGATTACTAATTTGCCTAGGGTACACAGTAAACGAAAAGAAATCAAAACTCGTACCCTCTCAAAAGATAATATTCCTGGGGCAAGCTTAACTACAACTGCCCAGATGGCTTATCTCACACCAGACAAACAAAGGCAACTGACTTCTTACTTCAAAAGTTTGGCAACAAAGACCCAGTTATCTGCAAGGAAAATCCTGCAGGCTTTGGGCTTCATGGCATCCTGCATTCTGCTAATTCCATATGCCAGACTGCATATGAGGAAACTACAATGGTATCTAAAAAGTGTTTGGACTCAACATTGCCACAGCCTGGAAACATTAATTACTCTCATTCCCTGCCTGCAACAGTTTTGATGGTGGGCACAGGCCTGTCACCACAACAAGGGACAGCCATTCACTTTACCCACAGCCAGGCAGACACTTAACAACGGATGCATCAGATTATGCCTGCGGGGCCCACATGGCAGGAAAATGTATTCAGGGCACATGGCCCGCAAGCTAGATGCATCTTCATATCAATCAAAAAGAGATGCTAGCTGTTCAGATTACCCTGACAGCTTTCAAGGATCTACTTCATCCAGGACAACTACTGATAAAGGCAGACAATACTACAGTCATGTGGTACATAAACAAGCAGGGAGGTACACATTCCTACCCCCTCTGCAGACAAGCTATGACTTTGTGGGACACAGCATTGACTTATCAAGTTCATCTGCAAGCACAATTCCTGCCAGGAAAAATAAATACTCTGGCAGGCGAACTAAGCAGAAACCTCATGGATCCCCACAAGTGGAAACTGGATCCACAAGTCTTCAGCATGATAACAAGGAAATGGGGATGCCCAGACATAGATCTATTTGCCTCCCCTCACAACTGCCAATTAGAGATTCTGCACAAGGATTTATCACAAGCAAGCATGGAAAGTGGATGCCCTATCCTTCACCTGGAAAAACCTAACAGTATATGCCTTTCCTCCACTGCCTCTCCTCCCCAAGGTACTCCTAAAGGTCAGACAAGAGAAGCCAAAAATGATACTGATTGCCCCAGACTGGCCACGCCAGCACTGGTACCCAATCCTAAAGAACTTGTCTCAAGGTCCAGCCTGGACATTGCCTCAAACTTCTCACTTACTGACCCAACAAAACAATCAGATCCTGCACAACCAACTCAGGACCTTAAATCTGGCAGCATGGCAGATAATGTAGCCATTCAGAACACTCCTCTTTCAAAAGCTGTTACGAATGTCATTTTGGAGGCCAGGAGGCCCAGTACCAGAAAATCTTATGCAGAAATATGGAAGAGATTCTGTGCTTGGAACCAGGAACAAGGAACTGACACGTTTGTACCAAATATTCCTCAGATTTTACAATACCTAACTGAGACGCTGGACAAAGGCCTATCCTTTTCATCAATCAAGATTCATGCCTCTGCCATTTCAGCCCATTACAATACAGAACCACCTATCTTTTCTCATCCTTTAATGAGGCAGTACCTCAGAGGGGCCAAAAACATAAGACCTCCAAGGAGAGCACCAATACCTGCATGGGACCTCAATTATGTCTTGGAAAAACTCACACTGCTTCCTTTTGAGCCAGCCTTAACAGCTGATATAAAATTCTTATCCTGGAAAACAGCTCTGCTCCTAGCAATAACCTCTGCAAGACGAGTCTCTCTGTTGCAAGCACTCATGACTGTGGAACCTTTTATCATTTTCCATTCAGACAGAGTTTCTCTGAGGATGAACCCTACAATTATGCCTAAGGTGGTGTCCAGTGTGGCCCTTAACCAAACCATTCACTTGCCTACCTTTTATCCAAACCCACAGAATAAGGGTGAGAGACTTCTGCATTCTTTGGACATACACAGACAGCTACACTTCTACTTGGACAGAACTAAGACTTTCATAAAGACTGAGCAACTTTTAGTGGCATATGCTGCAGGATCACAAGGAAAGGCTATCTCAAAACAGACTATTTCTAAATGGATAGGCCATTGCATTTGTTTCTGCTACTCACAGCATGGCAAATCAGTGCCTAAGGGCATTAGGCCACATTCTACCAGAGCAGCAGCCACTTCAGCAGCCTTCCTCAGAGTAGTACCAACCAAAGACATCTTAGAGGCTGCAACTTGGAGTTCAGTGCACACTTTTACAAAGCACTATGACTTACCTCTCTGCTCTAAATCCAGAGCAGGCTTTGCCACTGCAGTTCTGCAGGGCCTCATAGCCTCTCCTAATCCTATTTAGCCCAGCCACCCATCCTCAGCTTTGGGATTCAACCCAAGAGTAATGACTGCAACAGTGAAACACGATGAACATAGTACAGTTGTGTACCTACCATAAATGTAGATGTTCGAGTGTATTCACTGTTGCAGTCCAGGTTATCCTCACACCTTCCCCTTTTCATTTGCTGGGTCTTAGCTGTACTTCTCTATTCTATACAACCTATGTGGTATATTTGCTTGTAGATGAAGGAAATGTTTACTTTAGTGCATGCATGTTTATTGGAATAATCTATTTAGCCTACCCTTTTGGGGGCACCTGACATCTGGGGCAAGAAAAACTGAAGAAAATGGTGTCGGCTGCATCTTTTATACCCCTTACGCACTGACGTCAGGGAAGAGGCAAAAGCAACTGACGCCGGACCAGGACTTTGGAATTCAGGCCGACTGCGGGTAGCCTGCCAGCAGGATAACCCAAGAGTAATGACTGCAACAGTGCATACACTCGAACATCTACATTTATGGTAGGTACACAACTGTACTTTTCATCTTATGTGCCTTTAGTTTTGCAAGGTTTGATGGTGAACCAGCCTTTCCTTATGTTTAATAAGAAAGGATAACATTAAGCCTTCCTTTATGCAGAAAGCAATCTCAGAATTTATCCAAAAAAAAGAGAAGAAACCAGCTTCCATAGAAATAAGAACTTTAATAAAACAAATCAAAAGATAAGTACCTTCATGACAAAAATTGGCGCTTTATCGGATTTAAAACATTCAAGCAATTCAAACATTAAATAATGCAACATTTAGCAGAATACCAATAAAAGTCATCTTTTTAGACCACTCAAATTCAAAATTGGTTTCAGCAGGACACATTTATTCAGGCCTTTACCTACATTGGCATGTAGCTCTACTATCCATTTAATTTCAGCGTACTCAGTCTTAGTGTGTATATCCCCATTTCTGTTGCCATTCCTGCATAACTCCAATACTGAACATTTAAAAGAGTGAGAGGAGTTTGTTAGTAGAACATGTCTACTCAATGCAATTCTCTTATCCTGTCTATTAATATCATATAAATTTTCACGAATCCAGTCCTTAAGACACCTATTGGTCTTGCCAATGTAAAAACTATGAGACGTCACACAATCTGCAACATGAACTAAATCATCACTTCTACAATTAGCATAAGATCTATAAACATAAACAGACTTAGTGTCAGGATGTGTAAATGTATTACTACACATAATGTACTTACACATATTATAGTTTATTTATTTATTTATTTCAATTTGATTACCGGGGAGGTCCACTGGGCTTGGGGGCCCGTTTTCAGTGGAGGCCCGGGGAGAAAAGCTCCATGTGTTTAGTTACATACAGTTACATACAATTTATAAAAGAAATTACATAAAAATTTGAATAAAAAGTAACAATAAAAGTTTCATAGACTATTGTATTACAAATAACAGTAGTTGTTACAAGGAAAGGTCCCAGTTCGAGTAGTTGCCCCTGAGCATTTCAGTACAGATTTGTAGCATAACAATTGCTTCAGACTTATTTCTTCTAAAGCAAAACTTAGGGACATCCATTAAAACTCCCTTACAACAATTATCACTAGTAAGTAATCACTAGTAAGTATATGCTAATGTTTTCTAGTAACATCACATGTAGAAGTAATGCAATTCACAGACCAATGGTCGTGGCTGGACGACTGAGCCCCTTTCTTTGTATGTGGAGAAACAGTTACGTCCTGTTTTAGATTTGACTAAAAGTGCTGTTGCCTCCCACATACCTGATCCACCTGATTAACGTAGTCAGTCATAAACTGTGATTCAGTCTACCAAACCATTATTGTTGTGTATCTGCTACTAATAATCTAGCCCCCCTCTTTTATCATACTGGCCTCTATTAGCTGTCCTAACCTGGCTACTTCTGCTTATATCTCTACCATTTCTACACCTCCTAATTTAACTATATTCTCCCTTTTCTGTTCCACTTGCATAACTTTACATATATTTGGCTTGTTAGATTTTCAATGCATATGTTTGTAACATTTTCTGTGCTTACTCATAAATGTAAATTCCTGTTTTTGTATACTGTACATTGTTTTAAGTTATGATGTAACCTGGGCTAAGCCTGTAATTCTTAATTGATCTATCCCAGTAAACAAATGTAAATAAATACATCTAAATAAAGAAATAACAAATGTACAAGCCCAGGAGGACTTAATCTGGTTAATATATGCTGGGTAGCACAATGAAGATGTGAGGAAGTATTATTTCACTGAAAAGGCATTTGATGATTCAAACGACCATAAAAAACAGCTTTAAGTATTGACTGATGTAGACATAAAAAATGATAATGTGAACTGGTAAAAATAAATAGATGAAATTCAGTCACAAAGTCTGTGCGTTCATACTGGTAATGTGTGAAGAGCACAGATGTTCATCGTGTTTCACTGTTGCAGTCATGACTGTAGGGTTCTCCCCTGCTGGCAGGCAGTCCTCGGTCGGCCAGAATCCCAAAGTCTGGGTCCGGCGTCGGCTGTTCAACCATGCTCCCTGACGTCAGAGTGCCAGGAGTACAAAGCTAACAGCCGACGCCATCTTCTCCAGTCTTTCTTGCCGTGCGGTGATAGCAGTTCGCAAGTGCCGGTCGGCTGACTCCTGACGATTTTTTCTGATAAACTTCAGTCCGAAGACTTTCTTCTCCACTCAAAGCTAAGTACCCCGTTGGGGAAACTTTTTTCTGGTGCTCCAGTCCGATGTCAGAAAAAGTTAAAAATTGTATTTCATGTGGGAAGCAAATACCTCATAAGGATTTTCATTCTTACTGTATTCCTTGCTTAGGCCCTGACCACGACGTAGCTAGTTGTCGGTTTTGTGCTAGATTCAATCAACGTACAATTAAACGAAGGTACGATTTTGCTTTTCATTACTTCAGTAGGCGCTTTAACTACAAAATGTCGTCGGATATGGTTCCGGCTACAGGAGTTCACAAACGTCGCAAGGATAAAGACAGGCCTCCGAGGTCCAAATCTAATGATAGCGCACAAGCGGAGCCAGCTTCAGGTTCAGCCGTCGTCAGTGAGGCGCTTTTGCCGCCCCTGTCGTCGGCCATTTCAGAACCGATGGCCGAAACGGACTCTCATGAGCAGCCAACCAGGCCTTTAAATATTTCTATTGCAGGACCTTCGGACAATGCTCCTACGGATGGGTCCGGAGCAGCTGTGCAGGTACCGGCTTCCGAAGGGGTTTTCAGGCCTACTCAGCTTCTAATAAAGGCAAAGCCAAAGACAAAGGCAAAGACTCCTTCTAAATCAAAGACTGCAACACAGGCCTCTTCTGAACCGGCTCCCAAGTCACAGAAACAGTTACTCAAGATGGCGGAGGATTTACTTACTATGATTAGGGGTTCACATCCCCCTCCAGATAAAAGGCCAAGGCAGGATGTTTATTATGATTCCTCTGATCAGGCTTCTGTTTCTTCAGTTTCTTCTTCTGACCAGGAATATTCTTTCCCTCCTTATGAGGATTCTGATGCTGAGGAATCCATTCCTTCAGCTTCTCCCCCTGAGGATTTATCTTTTGGGGAAACTTTGCATGAAATGAGGGAACATTTCCACTGGGAAGGACAGGAGTATTCGTAATCTAAGAAAAGACTAACGGATTTTCTTCTTCTCCCCCAACATGGACCCCTGGCTATTCCTCCTGTTTTGGATATTGTGGATGATGCTTTTTCGGAGGCTAACTTAACCCCTGACTCTTTTCCTCCTGCTCCTGTTAAGCCTGATAGATATTACAGGGTTCCTGATTCCCACCAGTTTTTATACAAGAACCCTTCTGCTGACCCTGAAACCATTTCTCAGGGTCCTAAGGGAGTTAAGGCCGCTTCTAACAAAAACCCCATTCCCACTGAAAAGGATTCTAGATCTTTAGAAAGATGGGGCAAAAAAGTGTACACTTCTGCTACTTTGTCCATTAGGGCTTTAAACTGTCAGTGTCATATGCTGAAATACCAGCAATTTCTCTTGTCTGTTTTAAAACAAAAGCTTACTTCCATTTCTGCCTGTGCAGATGATAAGGAATTACATGACTTATTGCATGCCACTGAACAAGTTGGGAAGCATGGTTTACACTGTGGATTTGCTGCCTTGGAGGCTTCTTGTAGGGCTGCTGCCTCCGGCACAGTCATTAGAAGGCATGCATGGCTAAAGGAACAAAATTTGCCAGAACAAGTAAAAGCTAAATTATTGGATGCTCCTGTTCAGCATAATGTTTTGTTTGGATCAAAAGCTGAAGAGGTGATTAAAAAGATGGAGGATAAGGCGAAATCCATGCAAACAGTTAAATATTTCTTACAAGTACAGCCACCAAGATTTAGCAGGAATTGGCCTTCTAAAAATTGGTCCTTTCCCACTTCAGACAGGCCTCAGAGGGGTAGATATAGACGCTCCAGAGGAAGGCCTCAAACACAAGCTTCTTATAGACCAAGACAGTGGACTGCTTCCACCCCTAGGGGAGGAGAGGATAGGTCACAAACTCATAGGAAACAAACTCAATGACTCCCTCTGTTGGGCTGCAGGAACTTCTTGCCTGGAAGCCCCTCTCGGAGGAAAACTCTCTCTTTTTTATCAAAATTGGACTCCTATAACCCAAGACAAGTGGGTTCTAGATGTGGTTTTAAGAGGTTACAAATTCCATTTTCATACCCTGCCAAGGCCAAGCGGATGGCCAGACCTTCCAAAACATCAATGGACAGAGGCCTTAAACCAGGTGGAAGCTCTTTTGGCTATGAAAGCCATAGAACTGGTTCCACTTTCAGAGATGGGACAAGGTTTTTACTCAAGGCTCTTTCTAGTCCCCAGGAAGCAAAACTCATGGAGACCCATTCTGGATCTGTCAGTCTTGAACACTTTTCTAGAGATTCCAAAATTCAAGATGCTTACTCTACAGCAGCTACTTCCAATGCTATCCAAAGATGCGTGGATGGTAACTTTGGATTTAAAGGAGGCATATTTACACATTTCCATAAGGCAGGAATGCAGAAAATACCTCAGGTTCAAGGCCGGATTGAGGCACTATCAATTCTCTGTGCTGCCCTTTGTATTGTCTACTGCACCCAGGGTCTTCACCAAATGCCTGGCTCCAGTAGTAGCTTACTGCAGACTCAAGGGAATTCAAATTTACCCTTATCTGGACGATTGTCTAATTCAGGCAGACAGCAAGGATGTCTTACTCCAGCATCTAGAGTTTGTACAGAACCTCCTCAAGTTCCTGGGATTCTCTGTAAACATAAAGTCAAATTTGACACCCTCACAGCAGATAACTTTTCTGGGTGCTGTTCTAAACACCACAACTCAGATGGCATTTCTGACATCCGAAAAACAATTACAGCTGGCTTCAACTTTCAAAACCTTGGCAACTTTAACTCAGCTAGCTGCAAGGAGATTCCTGCAGGCTTTGGGTTACATGGCCTCCTGCATCCTTCTCGTACCATATGCAAGACTACACATGAGGAAAATACAGTGGTACCTAAAAAGTGTATGGTCTCAGCATTGCCACAGTTTAGACATACTGATCTCCATCCTGCCTTGCCTTCAAAATGAATTTCTTTGGTGGTCCAGGGCATGTACTCTAAACAAAGGGAAACCCTTCTGTCTGCCTCCTGCCACTCTAACCACTGACGCCTCGGATTATGCTTGGGGAGCCCATTTTCAGGGCAGCTGTCTGCAGGGCCTTTGGACAAAGGATCAGAAGCACCTGCATATCAATTTAAAGGAAATGTTAGCCGTTCAGAAAGCTCTAATGGCCTTCAGGAATCTTCTACAACCAGGACAACTACTAATACGGACAGACAACACCACAGTTATGTGGTACATAAACAAGCAAGGGGGATCTCATTCCTACCCCCTTTGCAGACTAGCCATGGATCTATGGAACACAGCTTTAGCTTGCAATCTGGACCTTCAAGCTCAGTTAATACCAGGGAAGCAAAACTTCCTGGCAGACAGTCTGAGCAGAAACCTTTCGGATCCACACGAGTGGATGCTGGACACCAAAATATTCAGGATGATAACAGCAGTCTGGGGATGTCCTCACATAGACCTCTTTGCATTCCATCTCAATCATCAACTACAGAATTTTTGCACCAGGACTTTCCACAAAGAAGCTTGGAAAGTGGATGCCCTATCATTCAGTTGGAGGAACCTCTCGGGATATGCCTTTCTGCCTCTTCCTCTTCTTCCACGGGTATTATTAAAGATAAAACAGGACAAGCCCAAGATGGTAATCTTGCTGGCCCCAAATTGGCCTCGACAGTTTTGGTACCCAACTCTAAAAAACCTATGTCTGGAGCCCCCTTGGGTTTTACCTCAGTCTCCGAACCTTCTGTCCCAACATCAGGGTCAGGTTCTACACTCTCATGTCAGAACTCTCAGCCTGGCGGCCTGGTTAATCCAGGGCCTTTGATTTCTTCTTTCCTACCCAAGCAGGTTATGGATGTCATTTTAGAAGCCAGACGTCCTAGCACTAGAAAATCTTATGCAGGAAAATGGAAAAGATTTTGTTCCTGGATGCAGGCTCAGGATTCTGATCCTCTTCTTCCGAACATTCCTTCAATTTTACTTTACTTGACAGATTTCTTACATAAGGGTCTCTCTTTCTCTTCCATTAAGATACATGCCTCTGCTATTTCTGCTCATTATAATACAGACCCTCCAATCTTTTCCCACCAGCTCATGAGACAGTTTCTCAGAGGAGCTAAGAATTTAAGACCTCCTAGATCTCCTCCCATTCCTGCTTGGGATCTCAACTATGTTTTGGAAAAACTAACCTTGCCTCCTTTTGAGCCTGCTGCCTCTTCTGACATCAAGTTTTTATCTTGGAAGACAGCTATCCTGTTAGTCCTAACCTTTGCCAGGAGAGTTTCAGAGTTACAAGCTCTTATGGCTGTGGAACCTTATATTATTTTTCATCAAGACAGGGTGTCTTTGAGGACTAATCCTACCTTCATGCCTAAGGTGGTTTCCAAAGTGACTTTAAATCAAACTATCCACTTGCCAACTTTTTTCCCCACTCCTCAAAATAAAGGGGAAAGGATCTTGCATTCCTTGGATGTACACAGACAACTACGTTTTTACCTGGACAGAACAAAGGACATCAGAAAATCAGAACAATTGTTTGTTTCTTATGCTTCAAGTTCCCAAGGTAAAGCCATTTCAAAACAGACCATTTCTAAATGGATTGCTCATGGAATCAGATTTTGTTATTCACACCATGGAAAGCAAATCCCAGGAGTATCTGGACTCATTCCACCAGAGCTGCTGCCACTTCTGCGGCCTTCCTCAGGGAGTTCCTACCAAAGACATTTTGGAAGCTGCAACTTGGAGTTCAGTGCATACTTTTCTAAGCACTACAATCTACCTCTCTACTCTAAGTCTAGGGCAGGCTTTGCCTCTGCAGTCTTGCAGGGCCTTTTAGCCGCCCCTTCTTCTTTATGACCACCTCCCTTTCTTTCAGCTTTGGGATTCTACCCTACAGTCATGACTGCAGCAGTGAAACATGATGAACATAGTACAGTTGTGTACACCTACCATAAATGTAGATGTTCGAGTGTCTTCACTGTTGCAGTCTGGTTCCTCCCTCCTGTCCCCTCTTATTTTTACTTTTGTGTGGTTCCTTTTTTCACCATTCTTCTGAGGTGTATTTGCAAAGGATATGGGACCT
>NC_056732.1:1059568538-1059770609 GCF_019279795.1 Protopterus annectens
GGCTAAATTTCATACCTAAATATATCAAAGTATATTGCACTTTAACATTAGTCTCCAGAAAATAAAATTCCTTATGTCCCAGCAGTTTAATTGGATAAATAATCTACTTCATAGGGTAAATGTCATAGTTAGATACTAGGGAAAATGTATCTATGGACGATAGGATTTTATTTAAATCAGTATTAGGATATTGAAAGTAAATATTGAGATCGTCTGCAAAAGCTGTGTATTTTATTTGACTTTTTGATTTTGAAATAAGATGATGGTATGTTCTCTGGGTAATTTGCAGTAGTAATGTTTCTGTATAGAAATTAAACAGGTTTGGTAAAAGTGGGCATCCCTGTCTGGTTCCATTAACTATTTGTATTGGATTAGAAGTTTTCTTATTGATATAGAGAGTTGTAGTTGCTTTAGTATGTAACATTTTAATCATTTTTATGTATTCTTTTGGGAATCCAAATTGGTAAAGTACAAAGAGGAGGAATTTTTGATTGACTCTGTCACAGGCTTTTGTTGCATCTACTGATAATGCGTATTTAGGGGATTTGTCTGTGGTACAAAAGTGGGTTAGGGCATTGATGGTTAATGGTTTAATTGTCTCTGATTCATAAAGCCTAGCTGTTCAGGTGCAATTATAGCTAGGGCTGCTTTCTCTAGCCTTTGTGCTAAAATTGTTGAAAATATCGCAACGTCCATATTTATCAGAGCTATGGGTCTATAGTTCAGATTTGTGGAATCTGTATTTGGTTTTGGGATAAGTACGGCTTTGGAGTTGTTCAGATAAAGGTCTGACATCCCAACCTTTATTATATAGTTGTATAATTTTTAAAAGTATTGGTGTTATTTGTTGCTTAAAGTGTGTATAAAATTCTGTTACATACCCATCAGGACCAGGAGCTTTTCAAGGTTTTAATTTATCAGTAGCCTTAACTACTTCCGCTTCTGTTAATGGACTTTTGAGATTATTAGATTGAACGTCATTGATCTGAGGGAATTTTAGATTATCCACAAAGATTTGGAATAGGTTGTCATTAATATGATCTTGTGAACTGTAAATGGTTTGAAATATTTCTTCGAAAACCCCTATTATTTCAATATCAGAGTTATAAATTCTGTCTTTATATTTTATTTCTTGTATTTTACATGTGAGATTCCATATGTTGATAAATCTTGCTAACATTTTGGAAGGGGTTTGAGCCCACTCCGCATATTTGTGTAGCATTCTAAGTTCTGTAAATGTATACTGTTGTATTATAATCTCATTTAACTGATCAGTAGACTTGCTATTTGTTTCTCAATAGTAGGAGTGTAGTTTCTTTGCAGTTCCAGTTCAAATAGCATTTGCTTACTTTCTATTTTACTTCTTTGCTTTTTACAATACGATGCTTTTTAGATGAGGGTACCCCTAGCCGTAACTTTAAAGGCAGCCCATTGAATATCCAAAGGGATGTCACTGTTTGCAAAGTTTTCATTTAAGTGAATAAGAGAGTTTATAATCTCTTGTTCCACTTCTTTAATTTTCAACAGGTTTGAGTTTAATGTCCAGTTTGATGTACTGTGAGTAGTAAAACCAGTTTTATTTTGTGTTATTGTTAGATTTATTTTTGAATGGTCTGATAATGATGTAGGTTCTGAGTTATACTGCACTTCATAATGAGCAAAGCTTTGAGAAATTAGAAATATGTCAATTCTAGACCAGAATTTGTGGTATGGGGAAAAATATGTGTATCTGCTACCTAGACTGTCTGTGTTGTTAAGTTCAAATGTATCTGTTAAGTTGAAATCTTCAATTAGTTCTGATAAAAATGTTGTTGCTTAGGGAGATTGAGTAGAATTTTTATTCAATCTATCTTTGAATGGATTAATTGTTATATTCCAATTATAATCAGATGATCTGGGTGCTTAATTAGTAAGTTATAAATTTCGATTAAGAAATCAAGCTGATAGTTAAAAGGACCATAAACATTACAAAGTAATACAGGTTTTATGTATGCTGGAAGCAGACATGTGAAATAGCACCATCTCCCTTTAATATCATAACTATGTTTAATGATGTTCCCTTTAAAAGATTTCTTAATTAATATAGTGGTTCCTCTTGATGAGGTACTGCCCCAGCTGCTATTATTTGCTGAATCCACTTAGTGTTTTTTTTCTGTTCCCTTGTCCCGTTGTTCCATAGTCATATGAGTTTCCTGCAAAATAGTTATATCTGACTTTGACTTGTATATGAGGTGCATAACTAGCTTTTTCTTCTTAATGTCCTGTAAGCCATTTACATTCCACGAGACTATGTTAATCATCTTATGTGAGTATTATTTTGAATAATCCTGTACCTGAATTAACTGTGTGTGTCATGGGTGGGGGGGTTGTCAAAGCATTGAGAGTACTGATTACTGTGTGTTGAGAAATAATAGCTTGAGAGGAGAAGGTGACATAACTCTCTTTCAGAATTTCCTTAGTGGCTAACCACTTACCACTAGCCTCTGAAACATCAGAATAAAATGTTGAAAATAAAAACATTATGCTGTCCAAATGTCGAACGTAGTAAAGCTGTTTTTTAATATTCAATATTCCCGAAAGATGGCCATTTAACCGCATTTGCCGTTCAGATATCGGAACAGAAAGAACATCTCGGTATTGCAGATTGCATGTGTATATATATGAATATTTGTGCGTCTGTGTATATGAATATATGTAATTATTTATTTACATATTGACATTTGATTACCGGGAAAGTCTGACTGGGTAGAAACCCATTTTCAGTGGAGGCCCAGGGAGAAAAACTTGAAATTATTACAAAACATTTTAAGGACAATAATTCTAGAATCTTCAAAAATAAAACAAAAAACATCTATAGATTAAATAATTCTAACAAATTAGACATAATATAAAAACATTGGTTAAAAATACAAGGTTTATGACAATCATTTAATATTTAGAGAAATTTTAGACAGTTTATAGAGAAATTAAAGGTAAGTTAGTCTAATACAAATAGGAACTGCAATATGAAGTGAGGGAAAAACAGGCTTATGGTATATTTAGAGAGAAAG
Organism: Protopterus annectens; assembly: GCF_019279795.1. Classification (NCBI taxonomy): domain Eukaryota; kingdom Metazoa; phylum Chordata; order Ceratodontiformes; family Protopteridae; genus Protopterus; species Protopterus annectens. The sequence continues at coordinate 1,059,571,589 of NC_056732.1, forward strand.
TCAGGGAAGAGAATTACATAGCAGTAAGGAAGTAAGTGAAGAAAGCGGAGTAAGGAAAGTATAAGGAATGAAAAGATATCTCTTCACGTTTATGGATATAGTATATCCTGGATTTGAGCAAGAATAGAGCCAGATTTTAGCTAGCAAGTCTGAGTGGTTTTGAAATGGGAGGAAGGGTATAGATCAGATGGATACAGGTAAGGAGTTCCAACAACCTTGTATGAGTACAGACAATGCCCAGCAGATTTGTCAGGTTTGTAAACAGGAGATTTTGTTCACTGGATCGCAATGACTGACTGGGAACATAGTTGTAGAGAATGATTTTTAGTGCTGGAACGGCAGATGGATGCTGGATAATTTTATAGGTGTTAAAAAGTTGTGTATATGTTAGTTGATGTGGTAGTTCTAACCAATGTAGGCTTTTCAGTGCTATACAATGGTGGATTCTGGAAAGGGTATGTGCTGCAAATTTAGCAACTTTGTTACAGCATTGTAGTAAGGATGGGAGCACCATAAAGAAGAGTGGGGAGGAGATAAGTAGTGGTAAGGGTAGTTTTAATTGAGTCAGTGAGAAAGTTTTTGTCTCTGTAAAGCATCCCTAGTTTTTGATGAGTTTTTCTCATGCAATTTTGTATATGCAGGTCAAATGTAAGTTTATCATCCACTATCACCCCTAATAATTTGCTATGAGAAGTGACTTCGATGGTTGTATTATCAAGAGAGAGGATTTTAAATTTTGTTTTGTCATGATAGAGGGATTTTGTGTGTGTGTGTGTGTGTGTGTGTGTGTGTGTGTGTATATATATATATATATATATATATATATATATATATATATATATATATATATATATATATATATAAATATAAATATATGGTTTCACTTCATATTACCAAAATGCTGAAATATCGAATTTCAGTATTCCAACAGTATAAAGCCGAAACTATCACAACACTGACACTTAACAATCACGAAACCAAAACATTGAACATACACAATACAGCACACAACACACAAGCCATAACACCCACACCACAAAACAATTCAATACAACAAAACACCACACAGACACACACCTACACTACACACCACCCCTACTGATAAATACTAACTCCGAGATCGCACAAACAGTAAAGAAAAAAATAATCACACACAGCCAGCACACACAATCATACCTCTACCTCCCTACCCTAACCCACTTGTACAAGTTAGAAAAACACTCATGCACACTCACTCATGTTAAGCTGCAGACACCATCCCAACCAAATACTTCCACAACATAACGTACATGCATAAGCGCAAATTCCTCATAGTCCTATTCATGCTTATGCACTTTCCTTATTTTGAAGTTTTGACTTCATGGACACGAATTTCTGAAATTCGATATTTCAGCAATTCGTGTTTATGAAGTGAAACCATATATATATATATATATATATAATATATACATATGTAAACGTGTGTGTATTTCTGAGCATTTATACAATTATAGCTGGTGAGAGGCATATATGTGTACTTCATTAAGCAGACTAATGTTTTCACCTGAAATTAACATTTTTTTCTTAACATCGCGCATTGAAATGCTATGGAAATATGACTGATTGAGGTAATTCTTTCTTACTTTTTATAACAGAAACTTGTAAATAATATATCCAGCTGGTGTTTCATTGCTTTCAGGAAACTAAATTTCTGTTAGGAAGTGTAAGGAGTGTCATACTGTGCAGGGTGACTGGATTCGACTTCATTAAACTCCTATCTAAATGCTAACATTCATTTTCTTTTTTTAAATGCTTTGAAATGTCCGAGTTTCATCAAGACATACTACGAGCTGGCACACGTATCCTGAGCTAGCACTGTGCAGCACAGCTTATTCACAATAATCCAAAGAATATCTTCTCCTATACAGTAACATACACACACTTACTACTGCAAATCATAGAGGACAGCATGGCTGACATTAATTTGCATAGAAAGTGTGTAAATCAGCCAGAATTTTCTTTCAGTATCTGTAAGCCCACCATATTTGTGATTGGTTGAGTTGTGCAGCAGTTAATGTGGGGAAAGTGCAAACTTTTTAAAGTAAGCTAAAAATAATTTTATAGTTATGGAAATTCAACTTAATAGGTCAGTGCTTTCATGGAAATGTATTTTTTAGCAAAGTAAACACTGTTAGATTAAGTTGTTATGTGGTATGGGTAGTGACAGTATAAGTAATGGCAGAAGCTTAGAATTTCAGGTGTCACCTCTTAAAGCTGGGAATGCATGGTATTGTTATTTATATATTGAACATGTGGGGAAATGTCATAACGGCATAACAGAGGATGACAATGGAAGTGATAAAAGCTATTTTTTTTTCTTTTTTATTGTCATTTCTGGATCATGATGTAGAGGTTAGCAGTACAAAGGTTGATGAGGGCATTGTTCAGCTCATGTGTGCTTCACTGTATTGATATGATTTAATTATTAAACATGCTGATTAATTATTAAACATGCTGGACTAACAGTGATTTTAACATTATAAGATTTCTTTCCTTATGGTGTTGTAGTCATGGTGTAAAGTGATATATGTGTAAGGAATTCAGGCATGCTTTCATGTCCTGTGTTGTAGGGATAATTAAAGTGTTTTTAGTGTTGTTAAATTGAGTTTCATTAGTAGGTTACTCATTTATGTTGTTCTACATTAAAGCATGATGCAGCTGCAGGGATCAAGCCAGAGAAAAGACCGTTTCAACCCAGAGGAGAACTGTGTTCTTATAGGGGGGGGGGGGTCTAAGGACATATGGCAGTTATGTTTTTGGAAAAGGGGGCCAAAACAAGCTCAGAGAGCAAAGGTGTGGAACCAGTTGGTTATGGATGCAAATGCTGTTAGGGGAAAGAACTACATCTTGACATAGTGAAAAAAAGGCCAGTGATATGGTAGGACCTGCCAGAGCAAAGGCAAGTCAGAATGCAATTGGCAGTAGGAGTACCACTGAGGAACCTCTCACACTTAGCCCTTTAACTCTCGATGACGAATACCTTCTCTCCATACAGGAAGATGACTGTGACACTGATGAGGATAGCACGGGCATAATCAGAGGTGGTGTGGACACTGACAACTACTCACCTCAGCAGCATCCACTGATGTGTTATAGTAGGTTAGTATATCAACCATGAAATATTCATAGTAACAGGATGACTGTAGTGGGAAGCTGCTTACATGTAACACATGACATTTACTGTCAACAGGTGAAACTCCATTTCTGCCATTCATGAAACTGAAGTGAGTGTGCATGGTAGGTCTCCTCCACAACTCATTACATTGCACTCAGGAGTTTGCTTTATTGTCTTAGTACTAATTTAGTAAAATTAATTCTTAAAGTCATCTGCAGAAAACAGTTCCACTTTTCTAACACAATTAGAAGATGTCAGCAGCAGAATGGCTGTTGATGATGGTAATGCTATTATATTCATGAGACAGCCTGAGGACAGTGGCATGCAGTCATCTAGTTTGAGTAGTTTCATTATTCTACAGGAAGTGATATTGGAACACAAAGTCAATTATATTAGGATATTACAATGCAGATTGTACAGGGAGAGAACCAATGCACTTCAACACCAGTGTCTCCTCAACCACAGGACCTCGTTCTGGAGGATGGCACCAGCTCGGAGGTACCAGTGTCCACTGTAACACCTGTGCAAAGGAGTGCCAGGCACAAGCACATATCACAGATGCTTTCAGAAATACAAAAAGTATTGGCTGCTCATAAGCAAATGTTCTGTGACATTATTTAGGCTCAGTTTACTGCTGGAGAGAGTCAGGTAGCGATGGTCAGAGTACTTCAAGGCATACGCGAGGGTTTTTAGCACTACACAAAAATGGTAGCATGTAGGGATAATGCATGGCCATACTCATGTGCAGTGTTATGACACACACAGCAGTCATTTTCACCTCCATTCATACACTTGTCAGGACCTACTGGACTCGAGTAGTGGACTGGAAAGAGGATGCATGGGGCCTTATCATATTGCTCTACAAGTGCTTCTCAGTAAAACAGTGGAAATAATAGGGGAGAACTTACACAACAGAGTTCTAGCAGGCTTCATCAACATTCCTCTACATGTAGCAGAACCTCACATTTGAAGTCTCAGTCATGCAGTACTGTCAGATTTGTGTCCATATGATCACATGCTTTCATTAGGTCACATCATCACAGCAAGTTGACATCACATTCACATGGCAGCATTTCTTCACGGTCATGTGCGCCATCACCTGTCCTGTCTTTAGGAAATATTGTAGGTAATGAGATCATGACATTTCTCACTTCAACACTAAGCTTTTCAGTGCACTAATGGCACTGTTAAGGAGAAATGAATGTAGGTAAAAAAAAAAAAAAACCCCCCCCCCCCCCGCTAAAAACATTCAGTTAATTTTTTTATTTTGTTTTACTTTTTTTTATAAGATGTTCGAACTTTTAAATGTTCGATCATATGGTCTCGGCCATATTATGAAAGTCAAACATTTGCAAGTCCGATCATCTGAAGTAGACCTGTGTGTGTGTGTGTGTGTGTGTGTGTGTGTATATATATATATATATATATATATATATATATATATAAATATGTGTATGTATATATATATATATATATATATATATATATATAAAAATATGTATATATATATATATATATATATATATATATATATATAAATGTGTGTGTGTGTGTATATATATATATATATATATATATATATATATATATATATATAGATGTACACACAATGTTGGTCTACTTTTAAAGCTTGAAGTTTCAAAACTTCGAATTTCTTATGGTCAAGACCGTAAGATTGAAGTTTTGAAACTTCAGACTACTTAAATGGAGATCCTCGTACAGCTCAGAATGGGAAAGTTAACATTTTCTGCGCTGTAGTGCATTCTTGGTGTTGGTATATTATATGCACAAATGATGATTGCTACCCTTTCTGATGACACAAGGGTTCGTCTCTAAGACAAACATAATTGATCTGATGTGTAGTACCGTACTATAAAAATAATTATTTCTTCTTTAACAGAATTTTAAGTGGAGAAACATACATTATAAAACAAATAAATATAAAATTTCCTTTCATGTGCCTGGTATCAACTTATGAAAAATGCAAGTTGGAATATAGCAGCCGTACAGCAGTTCAGTCAAGTACTGCAGTACAAATGCTAATTTTACATTAATGAACTTTACAGTGTAAGCAGAATGTGCGTACTTTAAACAAACTCGTTTAACAAAACTGGGGAAAATGTACTTATTCCTTATGATGCCAGTTGTGTTCACTGAACGACTCTGAGAACACTTGAGCATTAGATAACAAAATGTTATATGGACACCTTATGAGTCACACTGCTATAGAAAAAAAAATATATGTATATATCTGTAAGAGGAACTATCTGATGAACAGTAATGGTTTAAACAATAACCCATGCCTGGGTGTGGGTAATGCTGGATTTACCCACGGTTGATGTGGTTTGGTCACGAGGGCGAAGCCCGAATGGCCAAACAAAGACAACTGTGGGTAAATCCGGCATTACCCATACCCAGAAGTGGGTTATTGCTATTATACAATGACATTATTTAAGAAAAAAATACTTACTTTTCTTAAATAATGGCATTGTATAATGCTTCCGTGCTGCCCTTCCGCAGCTGTATGGTATTCTGCGGCAGTTCTGATGTACTGCACATGCTTATGCAGTACATCAGAGCTCTGGGTGGAAGCAATGGAGAAAGCAAGATCTCTGTTGCTTTTCACAAAGTGTCACGCTATGTTGAAGGAGTTTAACATAGCGAGACAGCTTTAAAAAAAGTAATGGAGAAACTCCGTTGCTTTTTTTAAAGCTGTTTCGCTATGTTAAACCCATTTAACATAGCGAGACAGCTTTAAAAAAAGCAACGGAGAAAGGAAGATCTCTGTTACTTTTTTTAAAGCTGTCTCGCTATGTTAAACTCCTTTAACATAGCGAGACAGTTTCTAAAATGCAACGGAGATCTTGCGTTCTCCGTTGCTGTAAAAAAAAAAAAAAAGACTTGTACTAATGGAAAAAGTACTGGCGACCTGACCTTTTTCCATTAGTATGAGTCTTTGATTTACAACGTGCACGCTGACCAATCAGCGTGCATGTTTTGGAATATTAATGGGGGGGGGGTGTCGTTGTATAATGGCCATTAACCACTCATCACAGCCCATACAGAGCTATATGCATCAGTTATTTTCTTTATAAGTTTTTAATGCAGAAACACTAATCTGAATGTTGTGGTCTGTACTACTTTACTAGACTCCTCCTCTTTCCTTGCACAGCTGTGTATCATGCACTAGCCTGCCAATGGATTCCTTTCCTGGTGCTGCTGCTTGGTGACTAACACTATCATCAGTCATGGTAGAACCTGTACTTGGCGCTGCAGTGACACCATGGGACAGTTCATCACCTGCCCAGTGCATAATCATAGTTTTCAGAATTCAGCATGTGGCATGCCTAGACTCATCCACTCAGCAGATATGGGCTTTATTTAGGCAAAGACTCTCAATGACAGTTTGTGTCTGTGACAGGATGGTGTTAAAACTTTCCTCCTCAGCTCCCATCAGATGTCTCACAGGAATCATGAACCAGAGTTTTAGGCCATAGCTTGCATCACCTGGAAAACAGAAGCAAAGAAGATAAAAGGTGTGTGTGTGTGTGTGTGTGTGTGTGTGTGTGTGGGAGGTGGGGGGGGGGGCTAAACGAAGGAAGAGTGGTTTTGTAATAATAAACAATATATTTTACTAAGAATAACAAATTAGATAATCAAAAGTAAAGTAAAAAGATAATTAAAATTTTCAGTTGTCAGCAAGGTGACTAGAGCTCATCCTGCCCTACATGAAGAGATGGTAGAGTACGCTTGTAGTGGATATAGGAGTCATAAGCACTGCCACGAATCTGGGCCGACATGGTGATAACACCCTCATGCATCAGACACTATCTGGTATTTATATAATGGCACTGCTTTCCCCCATGTACCTGGTGGAGCCCTAATGGCAACGTGGATGCTGTCTGTCACACCAGACACTTCAGGGAACTTACCATTCCATAAACTACATGCATACTTCGAGCTTTGTCCTGAGGAAACACCAGGCGATAGCTATACTGAGTCATACTTGTCAATAATATATTGAGAAACTGCTTTTGAAGGTAGAAGTCTGTGAAATACCCAACATGTCCTCAGTCTGTCTCTGGAAGGTCCCTGTGGCAAGTATAGTGGAAGCTATACATATCTTACATACAAATGCGACTGGTACAGGAAGTCCATGTATCCCTATAGTTCCCATCTGTGGACCATGCACGTTCACTAAAGCCCTTAAAATGAACCAGTCAAATCTAAACCCATCAAGAATTTTGTAATTATCAAAATTGTAGTGAGTTTTTCTTTGCCTGTATATTTGCCTTCTTGGCAAGCAAGAGCCAGGAAACAGCCACACTACGAGCAAAAGCAAAATTCCAAGTAGATAGAAAAGGCACATTTCTGACTTTTACAGCAAATATGTGGACGATATCAAGAAGTGACTTTCATCCCCTTAGATGATACCGTAAGTGAATTCAATGCAAGTTTCTTGAATATCCTTGCACCTCCTAGAAGGGAGAGACTAAATACAAGTAATGTAATTTGGCTGTCCAAAAAGAGTAGAATGCTAATGTAGGATAGAGAAAAAGCATGTAACGATTGGCAAAAATATAAAACACCACAATATCTTGAAAACTACAGACTGCTTTGTAATCATACTGAAAAGTAAATTAAAGAAGACAATAAACTATGCTATAACTGCTTTCACACTAAAACATTCTGGACATCTCTTAAAGAAATCTTGCATTCCAGCCTAAATTCAACCCTAAACCCTCTCCCAGTAAATCATCACTTGAAATTACAATACAAGTAAACCCTTTTTGCATAGATAGTATAGTATAGCATAGCATCTCTAACCAAATATTTGCCAATATCTAATTCTAAACCTGCCAGAAGCCACGTATGACCAGATCCACTTTCACCTTCAAACCTGTGCCCACTTATAAAATTACTCTTAAACTCAAACCATGCTGTACTTCAGCTGATTACTTTCCAAGTGAGTACCTTAAATTAGCAGCTGATAGCATTGCCTACTGTGTCTCAGTCCGTATAAATAGGTCAATCCAGGAATCCTACAATCTGTCTTGAAAGACAAATATGTGGACGAAGTACACACTGAGCAGAGTGGATGAGAGGTGTGGACTCCAACTCTTAGCTGAGATATACAAGTATCCTGTTTTTTTTTTTTTTTTTTTTTTTTTTTTTTTATTATTTATACAGTTTATTGTTCTAGCAATTTATATACAGCACTTTTATTGAAATCTGCATGGGTAACTGATTTGTTTGCAGTTAAAGCATTCTGTATCTTTACAAATAACTTTCATTTTGTGGCTTTCTCTAGTGCTTTGTAGGCTAATAGCTGCAGGCTAGTGGGGGCTGTTTCTTTTGTGTTTTTGTAAAACAAAAAAAAAAAAAAAAAATTGTTCTTCTGGTATTTAAGCCTTAACTTTGAGAGAGTTTCTGTCTATACACACTGAGCAGAGTGGATGAGAGGTGTGGACTCCAACTCTTAGCTGAGATATATAAGTATCCTGTTTTTTTTCGATTATTTATACAGATTATTGTTCTAGCAATTTATATACAGCACTTTTACTGAAATCAGCACGGGAAACTGATTTGTTTGCAGTTAAAGCATTCTGTATCTTTACAAATAACTTTAATTTTGTAGCTTTCTCTACTGCTTTGGATGCTAATAGCTTTAGTGTGCCCACCCCCCGTTGGTGTCTTGTGTTATACTTGGTGGCTTTGCAGTTGCCTGCCCCTACTGTAAATCTGATCTGGGACACTCCTCCCAGTCTAGTGTCATTAGCTCAGTCTACCTAATACAGAGAGAACATTTGATAAGGCCTTCTGTTTCTCCTTTTTCCCTTTCAAAGAAAAAAAAATTTGCTTGAATTTCCTTATGTTCTGACTGTGCTTCTCAAACATTTTGGAAATATACAGTGTATTTTAGAGCATTTATTATAACTGTAATTGCTTTAATATTGCTACAACTCAAGTACTCTAGGTTGCACAGCATCTGAAGGGTTTGTGTGTTTTAGCTGCTTTTCTGTATATATAGACTTCTCTGTATATGTAGACTAGCTACTTATTCTGCTGTATTACTGCCACTTAAATCGTTTTTCAGTTGTGCACTTGCCTTGCTTTATTTAAAAAGTTTTAAATTGCTCATTTTGTAGAGTTTTAATTGCATTTACTGTTTAGGACTACACACTCAAGTGTGTTAGACCTTTCTGTGTTTATTTACTGTATTATTGCATTGTTTAGCTAGTTTCAACAAAAAAAAAATATATACTATCTTGTTTGCTCGTTTCCCACCTTTTCTAGCCAGTCCATATCCCAGGCCTTGCTTGTCTCAGGACTTTATTTTCTGTGCTCAGAGATATCCAGACCTTGCTGTGGCAGAGGGAAGTCCTACTGCCTACCAGTGGGACTGGTGAGCATTGTACTGCCTATCTAACGCTAGAGGAGTGGTTTCCAGCTCTGAAATTGTAATTTTATTAGTCTTTTTGGGCTGATTTCTATCCCTTTCAACTTTCTGGCTTAAAAACACGTATGTTTGCACATTTTTCACGTCGTGCAGCACTACGAGGCTACAGTTAAAGTATTCCAGGTGCCAGAAAATCTGTGCTTCAAATTTTCCCTTAGAACTAGCTGGTTTCTCAGTAGTAGCACTAAAATCTGAACCCCTGTGACTAGCACTTGCTCTAGAACCTGCTGTAAAGCACTAGGAAGCATGAACCCCTGGGATTCCGGATATTGGCAAAGGCTCTTGCCACCCCCATAGTGCCTTTTTTAGGCAAGGCTCAAATTCTAAACCTACCACCCTAGAACACAAAAAGGAAAAACTAAGGGTAATGCTGCTCAATGCCAGAAGTCTAAATCTCAAAATGCACGCACTCGAGGCCCTTCTCAGTATGGAGAACATCGATGTCTGTGCTGTGACAGAAACCTGGTTCAAGGCTCCTGAGAGCACCCCAGCACTATCAGGTTTTACCTCATATCATGCCCGCCCCAAAATCCGGACAATACCAAGAAAGGAGGAGGGGTATCCATATTCATCAAGGACACCCACACCTCAAGACTGGTGGCAACGCACGATGCATCGGAGACCATCCAGGTGCAATTAACCATAGGCAAGACTGCTCTGCAAATTGTAGCATGTTACAGGCCACCCTCACAAACTCAGGAACCTCACATGGCCTTCCTGAAAACACTAGAGGGATAAATGTATCACCAAACACCATCATACTAGGTGACTTCAATTACCCTAATATAGACTGGGAACACTACTCAAGCCCAAACACCCTAGCCCAAAAGTTCCTGGAATTCATTAACTCAAATGCCATGGAACAACTAGTCACCATCCCCACAAGAGGAGAAAACATACTTGATCTCATCATCACGAACATGGGAGCACAATGTTCAACACCGGAAGTATACCCTCACTGGTGAGATCAGATCACAAACTAATCTCGCTGGAGGTCCTCATCCCACCCCCACCTGAAATAAAAAGACCACAGTAAAGAACTTCGAAGCCGACTTCACACTTCTAAAGACTAGTGTGGTCTCCTTTAAGGCCCCGAGCGCGGAAAACAGTACTCAAGCCGCTGAATCACTTACAAATGCCTTCTACCAGCACCTGCAGGACTGCATGGATAAGGCAATTCCAAGCAAAACAAAGACTCTTTGTACCAAAGGCAAGCGTCCAGTCTGGTGGACCCCAGCCATAAACAAACTCTACAACAAAAGGAGGAAGCTACTACAAAATAGAGCAAAATCCTTAAAAGGTAAGACACCCTTGATCACTATAAGTAAAAAACTAAGAGCTCTCATAAAATCATCCAAATCAAATTTTGAGAGAAAAATAGCTAAAGACTCAAAAGACGATCATAAGGCCTTCTTTAGCTATGTTAGAAACCTGGGAGGAAACTCCCAGATATGTTCAGAACTAGTTCAAAATGATGTGAAGATTACTGATCCTACAGACATTGCCAACATACTGGCTGACAGGTTCAGTGCAAACTTCTCCCCGCCCCGCCAAAAGGAGAGATATCTATACCAAGCGATTGCAGCCCCCCAAACATCTCCAACGCCCAAGTGAGAACTGCTCTCTCCAAAGCAAAAAACACAGCATCCATGGGACCTGATGGTGTCCCCGGCTGTGTGCTCCACGAACTCAACGAGGAATTAAACCCACAGCTAGGACAGCTGTTTAATCATAGTCTTACCTCTGGATACGCACCCAGGAGTGGCGCACTGCAACTGTGGTCCCACTTCACAAAGGCGGTGCCTCCACTGACCCTGGAAATTACCGCCCATTAGCTTGACAAGCCTTATCTGCAAAGCCATGGAGAGGATCATAATGGACCTCATAAATAAAGACATAGGGAACTTGCAGACTTTGGATCCATCCCAGTTTGGCTTTGTCAAAGGCAGATCATGCCTTCTAAACTTGGTTGACTTTTTTGAAACAGTCACCAAAGCCATTGATGAGGGAAAGGCAGTCCATACAGCCTACCTTGATCTGGCGAAGGCCTTCGATACAATACCCCACTCGGGTATCATTGAAAAACTCATCAGCTTAAATGTTAACCCATACATCACAAGATGGGTTGCAAACTGGCTGAGTGACAGAACCCACAGGGTCAGAGTTGCTGGCGCCATGTCAGACTCAAAGCCTGTCACAAGTGGTGTACCACAGGGCTCAGTCCTGGGCCCACTCTTGTTTGGCATCTACTTTTCCGAAGTGCAAGCTAACACAGGAGGGTTATGGCTGACAAAGTTTGCAGATGACTGCAAACTGGGCGCCATAGTAGGAAACACATCTGACACAGATATCCTTCAGAAGGGTCTCACAGAAACGGATAACTGGTGCCAGAGCCATGGCCTAAAGTTAAATGCCAAAAAATGCATAGTCATACCCTTCGGGAAAAACAAGGTTACCCCTAGCTACCAAATAGGTGGCAATCCACTGAGCACAGAAGAAGTTATCAGGGACCTGGGGACCCAGGTTGATAGTAGTCTGTCATTCGACACCCATGTAGCTAAAGTAGTTAGGAAGACCTAATACATTGCCCACCTTATCATGAAGGGATTCTCATCTAGATCAAGGGAGGTCATAGTCTCCCTATACTCATCACTCATCAGACCAATGATTGAGTACAATGCCCCATTTGGAATGTATCTGACCCGACACTTGCAGCAGCTGGAGAGGCCACAAAAGTTCCTTACCAAAAGGATAAAGTGTCTCAAACATCTGTCCTATGCTGCCCGACTGAAAGAACTCCAGCTCTATTCAGTCGCTTACCGCTTGCTCAGAGGTGACCTTTGCCTAACATACAAGGCCATGTCAAACCCAGATTTGATGAATATGCTTCACCTCAAAAAATCTAGATCCGTCAGAGCCACAAGGGCGGGAGACTTAAACCTCAACACGGCTATTAATAGGACGTGCTGGAGGGATAGATTCATCACCCAAAGACTCCCTATGCTGTGGAACAAAATCCCGGTATATGTGAGGCAGAGCACCTCGCTGGCCTTGTTCAAGAGAAATCTTGACCAATGGATGGGAGATCGCAGATATACCCCAGGGATTACCTCAGTGTCACTGCTCGACAGAGGCACAGCAAAATAATGGGTATAGTTCCCCATACTAAAGGGGTGGCGTAAGCCACAAAACTATGGGCTAGGCTTGTAAATGCACTCGGGCAGATAGCCTAGTATGAACCTATGAACCTATGAACCTGATACAAGCACTCAGCTCTCCTTGTCAATAAGGAGTAATTAATCATAGGCACTAAACAGCCTACAATTACAAAGTATCTTGCAAAGGTAAGGGAAAACAGCTCTTAAACCTTACAAAAAAGCACATAAACAGGCATGTCCAAGGGTCAGCTTCCGGTGGTTTCTCCTGTCCACCTGGTGAATCTGGGCATACTGGGGCAATGCGGCAACTGCCTCATGTACACAGACAATCCTCTCCTCCTACCACCCAACACTACAACCTGCGAGAGATGCACTTACATAGCCAAACTGGAAGCAAAGCTCTTTCCGGTCAAGACTGTGCTAGACATTCAAGAGGAGAAGGCTAACATCTGCATTACACCTCTAGCAACTCATAGCCCTTCAAAACCCACACCATCAACTCCCACACATAGCAACACTAAACCCACATATGCAGAGGCCCTTAACATTAACCTGCCCAAGCAACAAGGACCTCCGAAGCCAAAACTCAAACAAACACCAGTCGCAACCAAAGTGACACATAGCTCACAACACCAGTGTGCCACCCAACAACAGCCCCTAAGGCAAGACAATGTACCCAACACTTTAGTCATAGGTGACTCTGTAGTCAGGCACACTGATGTCCCACTCACCCGCCTGAACAAGGAGAAAATTACAGTCAGCTGCCTGTCGGGTGCCAGGATCCGCCACATAACGCATGCACTCAAGTCACTCCACAACAAGTACAAATATGACTCTGTCATTGTCCATGCTGGAGTAAATGACCTGAGACGTACCTCCCTGGACTTCATGAAGAGAGACATGGAAGAGCTCTTGGATCATGTGACCCAGACAGGTATGACCCTAGCCCCGAGTAGCATCCTGCCTTCACCCAGAATGATACCACAGTATAAGGACAAACTGATTGACTTCAACAATTGGCTAAGCTTCTGGTGTCATTCAAAGGGGATCCAGTATTTGTCTGCCTGGGAAGACATGATCGACAAACCACGATGCTTTGCCAGAGATGGTCTGCACCTGTCACCCCTGGGATTCAGGTTACTGGCTAAAGCTCTTGCCACCCCTATAGTGCCTTTTTTAGGCAAGGTTCAAAGGATAAAACCACCACCATAACAGATACAAGCATGCAAAATCTGAAGGTAATGCTACTCAATACTAGAAGTCAAAATGCACTCTCTCGAGGCACTCCTAAAAATGGAGAACATCAATATCTGTGCAGTGACTGAGACCAGGTTCAAGGTTCCAGAGAGCACCCCTGCAATACCAGGCTACAATTCTTACCACTCTTTTCAGCCACAAAACCAAGACCGAAACACTAAAGGTGGAGGAGTGTCCATATTCACCAAGGATATTCACACCTCCAGGCTAGTTGCCCAACACAATGCATCTGAAATTCTCCAGGTGCAACTAACACTAGGTAAGACTGCAATCCAAATTGTAGCTTGCTACAGATCCCCCACCATACCCCAAGATTCTCACTACACCTTCCTAAATATACTGGAAATATTAAGATACAACCAAACACCCTAATACTAGGTGATTTCAACTACCCTGCCATTAACTGGGAAAACTACTCAGGTACCAACTCCTTTTCCCAGCAGTTCTTGGAATTCATAAATTCCAATGCCCTGGATCAAGTAATCCATTGTCCCACCAGGGGCTCCAATATCCTAGACCTGGTCATTACCAACATGGGAGATAGATGCTCCACACCAGTAGTCACCCCCTCATTGGTCAGGTCTGACCATAAGCAAATCACCCTTGACATCCACATCCCACCCTCACCCCCCAGTAAGGAAACATCCTTAAAAAACTTCTCCAAAGCCAACTTCATGCTACTGAAGCCAGAAGTGACAAACTTCACAACACCCACGCAGACAGGATCTGGAAGCTCGACTGCAGAATCCTACACTAAGGCACTGTATGAGCACATCCACTCATGCATGAATCGTGCCATCCCAAATAGAACCAAGATGCTCTTCTCCAAAAAAAGGAAGCCAATCTGGTGGTCCCCTGCTATAAACAGACTATACAACAGAAGGAAGAAACTGTTGCAGAAAAGAGGAAAATCCTAGGATGCAAAAAACTCCCTCACCAGCTTCAGTAAGAAGCTGAGATCCCTCATAAAATACTCAAAAGCTAGTTACGAAAATAAAATTGCCAAAGATTCCAAAGACAACCACAAGGCATTCTATAGTTATGTCAAGAATCTAAATGGCAATGTTCAGATCTGCTCTGAACTACAACAAAATGGCATTAAATATACTGATCCGAAGGATATTGCCAATATCCTGGCAGATCGATTTAGTGCCAACTTCACTCCCCTCTCACCCCCTAAAGGGCCCATCTCAATACCAAAAGATTGCCAAATTCCGATAATCACAGCCACACAGGTAGAAACAGCACTCTCCAAAGCTAAGAATACAGCATCCATGGGACCAGATGACATCCCAAGCTGTGTACTACATGAACTACAAAATGAACTGGCACCCCACCTAAGTGTCATGTTTAATCATAGCCTCACCTCAGGCTTCATGCCCACTGAGTGGCGCACAGCTACAGTTATCCCGCTCCACAAGGGAGGATCCACCTTGGATCCCAGGAACTACCGTCCCATCAGTCTGACAAGCCTGATCTGCAAGGGCATGGAACGCATTATCATGGAACTTATAAACAAAGACATTGGCAACCTCCAGACACTGGACCCCACCCAGTTTGGGTTTGTGAAGGGCCGATCTTGTCTCCTGAATCTTATTGACTTCTTCGAATCGGTGTCCAGAGCTGTGGACGAGGGTAAGGAGGTCCACACAGCCTATCTGGACCTCGCCAAGGCCTTCGACACCATCCCCCACTCTGGAATCATAGATAAACTTACTAAGCTGGGCATAAATCCCTACATCACTCGATGGGTTGCCAACTGGCATACTGACAGAACCCAGACTGTAAAAGTAGCCGACTCCAAATCCAGCTCCAGACAAGTGACGAGTGGAGTACCTCAGGGTTCAGTCCTGGGACCACTCTTGTTTGGCATCTACTTCTCTGAAGTACAGGCCAACATTAAGGGACTCTGGCTAACAAAGTTTGCAGATGACTGCAAACTGGGATCCATTACTGAATCCCCAAATGATGTGGATATTCTACAAAAGGGCTTTACAGAAACAGATGCCTGGTGCCAGAGCCATGGGCTCAAGCTTAATGCCAAGAAATGTATAGTCATCCCCTTTGGAAAAAAACATGTACCCATGAACTACCACATAGGTGGCAGGATACTAAACATCGAACGTTTGATGAGAGACTTAGGGACACAAGTGGACAGTGGTCTCACTTTCGATAACCACATCGCCAAAACAGTCAGGAAATCCTTCTACGTGGCACACCTCATCACTAAGGGCTTTTCATCCAGAAAAAAGGAGGTCATTGTCCCACTGTACACATCCCTCATTAGACCCATTATAGAGTATAATGCCCCATTTGGGATGTACCTCACAAGACATCTGCAACAGCTGGAAAGGCCACAGAAATACCTCACTAAAAGAATCACAGGCCTAAAGCAGATGCCATATGCTGACCGTCTAAAAGAACTCCAGCTATACTCTGTGGCATATAGTCTACTCAGAGGCGATCTCTGCTTAACATACAAGGCCATGTCAAACCCTGAGCTGTTGGACATGCTCCACTTAAAGAAATCCCAATCTCTCAGAGCCACACGCACCAGGGATCTAAACCTTATCATCACATTGAACAAAACATGCTGGAAGGATAGGTTCCTGACCCAGAGACTCCCCATACTCTGGAATAGACTGCCCATACATGTCAAGCAGAGCACCTCATTGACCCTTTTCAAAAGGAACCTTGATGATTGGATGGGAGATAGGGAATTCACCCCGGGGATCATGTCAGTCACCCTGCTTGACAGGGGCCCAGAGAAGTAAATATTGTGGGAAAAAATTTCCAGGGAATTGTTATGGCTAGGCTTGCATAGGCCTTAGGGCTGATAGCCTAGTACCAACCTATGAACCTATGAAAAAAGTCACACATTATTTCTCTGTACAAATGAGGGAATTCAACAGACATTCCTAACTTTAGGCTTCTAGCGTTCTTATCCTCCCTCTCCAAAATGCTTGAAAAATGTATTTAAAAACAATTTCTAAACTATCTCCAACACTACATGGCTTCCATCCTCACCATAGTGCTACCACTGTGCTTATAACCTATATAGATGTGGTTCATAAAGCTAGAAGTGATGGCAAAGTAGTTGCCTTCTTATTTCTAGGCTTGTCTAAAGCCTTTGACACAGTTTGTCACAGAAAACTTCTACTTCAAATTTCTTCATTAGGTCTCTCTCAGCCACCCTTCTGTGGTTCAAAATGTACCTATCCAGTAGGTATTGCTGAGTAAAATGACACTCCACCCTCTCTCCATACCTCCCAGTCACCACTGGTGTGCTGCAAGGCTCTATCCTTGGTCCACTCATCTTTAACATTCTCACCAACACCCTCCGCACATCCACATGACAGGCTTCCCTAATACATTACACAGGTGACTCCACATTCATTTGCACATCTGACAACATGGCACACATCCACCAAATTACTCAGGAAGCTTTAACAGCAACTGAAACTTGGCTTTGTAACTCGCAACTTATGCTCAACCCTAAGTCCGTCTCCCATGAAAAGACATTTAAAGTCCTCTCTCTTACAACCATTGCAGTTACTTCTCATAGCAAATTATTAGGGATGCTAGAGTATGATAATGTTGAATTCATCCTGTATATACAAAATTGTACATGTAAAACCCATCAAAAATTAGGGATGCTTTATGGAGCCAAAAACTTTCTCAATGACACGACTAAAGCTACAAATGCCACTACTTATCGCCTCCTCACACTTCTTTATGGTGCTCCCATCCATACTGCCCTTCACTTATCACAAAAGTTAAAAGTTGAACAATGATGTAACAAAGTTGCTAAATTTGCAGCAAATACCCCTTTCAGAACTCAACACTTTATGGCATTAAAAAGTGTAAATTGGTTATAACGATGCCCATCAACTAACATACACACAGCTTATTACCACCTATAAAATTATCCAGAATCCAACTGTTTGTCTAGCACTAAATAACATTCTACATAACTACATTCCCAGTTGGTGATTGTGACCCGTGATCCAATGAGCAAAAGCTCCTGTCTGTCCACAAACCTGTCAGACCTGCTGGGCATTGTCTGTACTTGTACCATATTGCTAATGCCTGGAACTCCATATCTCGATCTTTCAGGTCTATACCCTCCCATCCTTCAAAATCATTTTGAAAGACTTCCTAGCAAACAGCTGGCTCTACTCTTGCTCACTGCCAGGATAAACTATATCTCTAAATGTAAACAAATACCTATTCGTACCTTACATGTCTTTACTCTCCCCACTTCACTCACTTCCTTACTTCTATCAATTTTTCTCTTGTGGTTTTCTCACTAAATATACCATAAGCCTGATTGTCTCTCATTTCATATTGCAGTTCCTGTTTGTATTGTACTAACTTACCTTTAATTTTTCAATAAACTGCTAAAATTCCTCTAACTATTAAATCATTTTCATATAACTTGTACCTGTTTTTTTAAACAAGAAAGATCTTTATTAAATTATCACATATGGCATAGGCAATCATACATTTATATAAATGAAAATAAATCACATTGACAGAATTTTAGTTGCAAATATTATACATCACAAACCATATCTAAATAATTGTGGTTGCAAACATTATACTTCATTTATAATCTATTCAGTCACTGTCAGTCAAACATTACATAGTTCATTCAAATCCTGCCTTCTTTTAAACCACGTTCTTCCTCTCTATTGTTTCCACAATTCCCATTGTTTTACTTTGTAATTTGCTCCTACCCTTTTATAAAGATCCCAATTCTAGTTGTTTTATCTCTTCTTACTATATTCACCACTTTTAGGAAAGTTGGTTTAGACTTTGATTTTCGTTTTCTAGTAATTGCTTTTTTGGCAGCCACCATAATTAGATTCAGCAAGGCCTTACTCTTACTATGTCTATGCAATTCTACATCTGTATCATAGCTCAAAGAAATCATTTCCTTAGTTACACCAATTTGATCACTCAGTATCTCTGACAGAGCAGTCTGCAGGGAATTTTTAAAGTCTGCCAATTCATTACACTCCCAGAAACTATGTTTCCAGTTACCTCTTTCTTCCCCATCACACCTCCAACATTTGCTGTCTACCTGAGAATTTTATTCTTTGGAGTCTACTTGGGATATAAAAATACCTATGTAAACACTTCCATACAAGGATCTTAAATCTTCTAGACCTTGCTGTATATTTGGGAGACATACATTTATCCTTCCATTGTTTTTTTGTGAATTCCTAATCCAGTCTCTCCCCAATCCTTTCTAAAGCCATCTGATTCTTACAGTTATCATGCAATATTTCATATGTTCTACTAATTATTCCCTTTTTAACACCAGCTTCTGTTCTAGATTCTGCTAAAAACTCTACCAGTGCTAGTCTTTTACTTAGGACCCCGTATTTCTTTCTGTTTGCCTATACTTTGATATCAGTCCTTGGTAGGGAAGGCAAGCTCTATCCTGCAGTTCAAATAAATGTTTTGCCTCTTCCCATTCTACTACCTTTCCATTGCTCCCAATACCTTGGCTCTTTTTCCAGTTTTCTCCAATAAATTTCAGCCCCCTCTTGTATATTGGTTGTATCTCTAATTGCAGTTATCCCTATCAGCAGAAACTTCTTTCTCCATTCCCTTGTTGGCTAGGTTCTTAGAATACTTTCTGGTACTTTATGAATATGATAATCTGCATGGTTGTTCTTCTCCTTAAGGAATTGCATCCAAAATCCAAGCCTCTCCTTGTTTCTTGAGTTTTTCACAGTTCATCATCCCTTTCCACTTTGAATTATAGGTTTCTACTTATGCTATGTATAGTAGCCTTAACTGTGTAGCTCTGAAATACCCCTTCAGTTTGGGTATTCCCAAACTGCCTTGTTCAGTTGGAAGAATCAGCTTATCCCCCTTGACTCTTGCATTCTTTCCCTCCCGATAATATCCTTAATTTCTTTATTAATTGCTGTCCACAACTTCTCTTCTGGTTGATAAAATATGGCTGATCTGTGTATGAAACTAATGGGACTAAAACATTTTAACTTATCTTTCTATCCATATAACAGAGTTTCAAATTTCTAATTTTTTGTATTATATTTTTTTAGTCTCTTCCCATTTATCCTTGGCTGCAACACCATAATCTTTTTTAATCCATACTGCTAAGTATTTCATTTTATCACATCCCCATAAACATGGATATTCATGAGCCACTTTGTGTGTGGGTACATAATTTACAGAATTGCATTTGTTTAGCTTCATTCATTTTGTATCCCATAAAGATATGAAACTGTCTCAAAATGTTCCACAACACTGAAATGTCCTTTTCTGGTTTTATGAGATATAAAATAATAACATCTGCAAATAGTGCTAGAGTTTCGTGACTACAATACCACTTATATCCCTGAATTTCTTAGTCTCTTATTTTCTTTGCCAGTGGTTCTGAGTATAGTGCAAATAACAAAGGGAAAAGAGGACACCCTGCCTAGTTTCTCTGCTTAAACAAAAATTATCAGAGAGGAATCAACCCACTTTAGTTTTTGCTTCCAGTGCCTCATATATCCCCCTAATCAACCTTGTAATTTAATCAAGAAGTGCAAGTGCTTCCATTGCCCTGCTCATAAACTCCCATCTTACTCTGTCAAATGATTTCTCTGCATCAAGACCCACCAACAGCAATAGTATTTTCTTATATTCTGCTTCCCTCTAGATCATTACTGTTCTGTTGTTATCAAATGTTTACCTCCCCTCCACAAAACCACATTGATCCATGTCTGTCAATTTTGGCATTATCTTTGCCATTCTTTTAACCATTATAGATAAAAACACTTCATAATCATACTTTAGGATTGAAATGGGCCTGTATGAAGCTGGATCTGATGGGTCTTTTACTTTACCCTCTTTAGGTATTACAGCCTCCTTCACTTTCTTCCAGAAAGTTGATGCTTCTTCTCCTCTTAAAATACTGTTAAACAAAACCTTCAAGAGCTTAATCAGTTTTTCCCATCCTAGCTTCCAAACTGCCACAGGAGTACCATCTATTCCTGGGGACTTTTCTATTGATTGGTTATACATCACTACTTTTATCTCGTCTCCTCCTACCCTAACTATTAGTATTTGGGCCTTATCTATCTCTAACCTTGGTGTATTTAATTCTTCCATAAACATTTCCATGTGTACCTTTTCTTAATCTCCACATTTCTGTGTGTTATACAGACTTTCATAAAATGTCCAAAATATTTCTAGTACCTCTACAGGATCTCTTGTTATCTTCCTTGTTGTAGGTACCCTAAGCTTGGCGACAACCCTTTCTACTTTCTGTTGCCTGATTCATTGAACTAAAAGCTTTTGTGCTCTAGCATTATTATCAAAAAATGATTGCTTAACAGCAGTCTTTATACACTCCTGCATATTATTAAGGTAATCCTTTATTTTCTTCTTAGCACTCTGCAGTTGCGCCTCCTCTTTTTCTGTGAGGTTCCTTCTATTCTGCAATACTTTATCATTTGTCAGTCCCTCTAAATAATTCTTGTTATGGCTTGTTAACCATATCTCTCTTTCTTTTATTTTTCACCCTATATTTAAACTCCACTTTAATTTTATCCCACTCTCTAGCTATATTTTCAGAAGAAATTTCTTTCTTTTTTAATAACTCCTGAATAATTTTCACTATTCATTCCTTAAATTCTACTCTCTTTAACAGATGGGTGGGAAAGTGCCAGTGTCTCATTTTTATTTCATTGCCCTGCATTTTTATTTTAGTTTTTATTGGAGTGTGATTTGACATAATTATTGGATGTATGCCAAAACTTTCAATTAAATGCACATGTTCCTGTGAAATGTACATTTTGTCTAGCTTAGGCTAGTTTTTGTATCTTGGGGAATAATATTTATATTCACTCCATACTCCAGCTACTGAACTCGCATCTTCTATGTCAAATATTTTCATAAATTTCTTCAAAAATCTGCCCTCCTTTGTTATAGTTTCCCTTCTGGGACCCCAAGACATATATTCCTTGCTGCAAATCAAATTCCATTCCCCACCTATAAGTAATATTCCCTGCTGGAAACTTATTTCTCCCAGAATTTTCATAAGCTGCATTATAGCTGTTTTAAGTGGAATATAAGTAATACATGCCAGTGTAATCCACTTCTCTTGCCAGTAGCCCCTTAGTACTACATATCTACCATTATTATATTTTCTATCCTTTTCTATCACTGTTGGAGCTCCTCTTGCAGTTAATACATATATTCCTGTTTTCATTGTCCCAGCTATTCCACTGAATAACCATCCTGAAAACCTTTCTTTATCAAATTCATATGCTCATTTATTTCCAAATGTGTCTCCTGTAGCATAGCTATTTGTATTCTACATTTTTAATATAGTTCACTACTCTTTCTTTTTTGTATTCATCTGTGAGACCACTAACATTTAATGATATCGAAGTGGTTATTATGTTAAAAAGTTATTATTCCCACCTTTTATTTGTAACAGCTTTTTGTTAGATTTCCAGCTTTTGTGTTACATGCTGTGATGATGTGAGATATTGCCAGCTATGCCAGGAGTAGTAGGGCAGTGGATGTGTAACATATGCCAGCATAGCTAGCTGGAGTTTTGTAAAGAATTATATGTCATTTGTATATCAAACTTATTTGTACAAGTGTTTGTGTTGAAAATGTATTTGTAAAACATCCTGCTGGACAGATGAGAAATACACCAGTATGTCAGACTGTATTGTAACTATTGAAATTAATATATTGTAACAGGGGATACTGGAGGAGAAGAGGTTAATCTCAATCCAGCAAACTTTGAAAAAATAGTCTGAAATTAAATTACATGGTTTAGGCCATAAAGACTGTCTTACAGTTCTGATTGCAGCCAGAGATGAAATGCCTGTGAAAACCAGGACTAGGAATCTTACTGTATTATCCTTAGGGGTGAACTAATTGCTACCCTGGAGGGGTGGACATTTTGAAATGGTTTTATAGATTCCACGTGCTATAACACATCTCATGCATGATAATACCTATGTGCTACAATCTGGTTCAGTTTCTAGTGAAGGTGGGGAGTAGTGTGGGAACCAGAGTCAGATTACCAGATGTATGTGATGTCCGGTCTATATTATATCATCAACCGCTTGACTTGTCAAATGCCTAAACATAGACAGCTAAGGGTCAAAAACGTAAAATGTCGAATGGCCAATTAAGCAAATTCTTTCACTGGGAACAAATTCGCTTGACTATGCCACACTAACATAAACTTCCAAGCCACACCCCCCTAACTAAATATACCAACTCCAAGATCACTCTGCATTGGAGAAAGGGCAAATTCCCGATAATGGCCAAGTGAATTCTTTCCCGATGAAAGAATTAGCTTAACTAGCCATTCGATATTGTAAGTTTTCGACCCTTAGCTGTCAGCGTTTAGGCGTTCAACAAGTTAAGTGGTCGATGATATAATATAGACCCTGTGATGTCATTCTGTAATCTAGCACTGAAATCATGTTTGAATATTAGATGAGACAGAAGTCTCAGAGCAGTCCCTTTTTGGAACTGACAAGACCACTTGCCCACATCATCTTGCCTTGCTCTAATAAGTGATCTAGGGGACAGTAATTCTTTAGGTCAGTCAGGAAAATATAGTGAGACTAGTTAAGTACTGTTTTTCTGTATATGTGTGAATCTATCCATCTGTGTTATTTTTAACATTTCCTGTGATAGAAACTCTAGTGTTTATTGTAAACATATGTTTAGTATTTTCATGTTCTTTTATTTTTTATTATTAAATATATTTAAAATTGTCATTGTGACTGGTCTTTTAGAGAATATTTCAAACTTTGTGAGTACTTATGTTTATTTGGTGACACTGTGGCTGCTCCTGAAAGCCTTGCTGCATTGGTCAAATACTGCCATTAGTATTAGAATTAATTTTACTCAGTATAATTGGGTGCTCTTGTAAGAGCTTTAGAGTAGCTGGCTGGTGGCAGTATAACTACCTTATAGTCTGGGCAAAGGTAGCAGAGCTAGAAAATCTGTCTCAGCTTTTCCCAGGTGTGTGTGAAAATCAAATCTCGGAGTGTGTGTGTGTCAGCTACTTGGAGCAGGAACACAGAGCACTGGTTTCACAGAGAGGGTGATAGAGGACTTTGCTTGGAACACTCAGCTGAGGACTCAAGTCTACAGCTGTGCCAGTAGGGATTCTTATTGGGGGCCTGGAAGAGAGAGAGGGAAACCCATCCCTCTGACTGAGTGAGTTCCTTGTGTGATGTTAAGGGAAATTGTGCTTAGTGCAGAGAACTGCATTTGGAAATACCATGTGCATATGTTT
The DNA here is from genome assembly GCF_019279795.1 of Protopterus annectens. Taxonomy (NCBI): domain Eukaryota; kingdom Metazoa; phylum Chordata; order Ceratodontiformes; family Protopteridae; genus Protopterus; species Protopterus annectens. The sequence goes on from NC_056732.1 coordinate 1,059,595,918, forward strand.
TTGTTCCAAGTGAACGTCCCTCTCCAGTGTCAGTGATGAGGATTAAGGCTCCTTGATCACTGGCCAAGAAAAGGGGTAGCACACATGTACACACTAATGTTTGGCAGGTTGACCTTTTATTCATTTGTTTCTTGTCATATCAATTTGAGCCTATGTCACATCTTACAAAACTTTTTGATTTATTGAAAGCCATCAAACAAAAGTAAATACATTCCTAAAACCTATTAACTTGTTATTAACACACAAAACTATGTAAATCTTCAAATATTTAAGTTTTACCTTCCTAATAGGAATAATTGTCCCAAACTTACAGCCTCACTCACAGAAATGGGTTAACCTAAAAGGACGGTTATCAAAGCAAAGATGCATTGTACAGCCTGTGCTTCTAATAAGTGATGTCTGGGTTTTGTCTTATCTTTATTGCTTTCCCAGAATGAGAAAACACTTGAACACTTTCAGAAACATCATCTCCTAGTCATTGAACGAAAGCTATTAAAAAAAGAAGTATTCTATTTTTATTACTCTTTATCAGATTGTCTCCATGGAGACATGAGAACCAGATACAGAGTTGCTTCTACGAGTCTTTATTTATTTGCTAGCGGAGAGCTTTTTTATTACTCAGCGTTCTCTTTTATTTATTTACGTTCTCTTAAAACGTGTTACTAGATAAAGCCAAGAGCCTTAATCCAGTCATTTCCCTATGCAAGAATGAGAAACAACACATCATTTCTTCTTGCATCATACTCTTTTGAACAGACTTTTCTTCTTCTTTTTTTTTTTTTTTTACATTGCAGTGCCTGCATTTCTTAAAACTGATCAAGGAGAAAGGTAAAAGAAGGAGGAAAAACAGTGGCACCAGCTTACTTTAGTATCCGCATAATACTTGAAAATAACTGAGAAATCTCCTAAGTGTTCCTCCAAACATTAATGATATGAAGTAGGGCATATGCTTTAGAGTCCCATACAAGTTTAACAAAGTCAAAAAAAGTCCAATATTTCCAGGTTTTCTTTTTCTGTCATATTTCACAAATATAATTAATGCTTTATAATCCCACATTTATTTGTCAATCTCTGAGATCTCCATCTCCCAAAGCCAGTCTCTGCTTCCTTTAAAACATACTCTGGGTTCTTCTAGTCAACTGTTGTACTTTTTTTTCCTGTCTCTCAAGCATTTTCCATTGAAACACTGGAAAAGGTTTCACTGGCTCAGTCTCTATGTGGTCTTTATTACCAGAAGAATAAGAAGCAGAATCCCCTTCCATTTCACAACTCAGTTTTTGTTTGGACAAACTTTTGTATTTCCTCCTTAGCATGTTTTGCATGAATAAGTGACTTTATCTAGGAAAGAATATTCTGAAGATAGCTGGATACAGCAGTTTGAATCTCATGCCTGCTTCTTGACATTCCCTGTTTAGTGGAATACATTTACTCCACTTTCTGCGTGGTGTACAGTGAGTAGTCATTTTCCACAAATACTCTACTGTCTTCCACTTTTAGTACTTTGTCCTGCAGCAGCTTTGTCAGAATCAACTCCTGCTGGTAGGATTGCATCTCTTTACTGTTAAAGGTCTAGGCTGCTTTCCCACTGCCAGGTTTGAAGCACGCACATGATGTGCACTTTCAATTAACAGCCCCTGCTGTGGAATACCAGTCCAGTTGCTAATTTCTGCTTTTATAAAATTAATACAATCTGTTCCTTTCAGCTTCTCTGGTACAGCATAAAATCTCAGGTTTTCTCCTCATGCTCTATCCTCTAATTCTGTTATTTTTTTGAAACATTTCTTTTTTGAGCAGTCTCCTATTCAGCCAGCTTTTGCTTCATTTCAACCTCCAATTTCTGCAGTTTTATCACCTTCCATTTTATACAGCCTTTTGTTATTTGAGTTGGTATACTCCATCAGTGTTTTGTTTATTTTAATCAGCCAGCACTGAATATATTTGTCTTATTTTCTCCGCAAGATTACTGGAAGTCATGTTTTGCACCAAAGCTGGAGTTTACACTACTTTTTAGTGAACAGCTGCAGAATTCTTTCCAGTCTTTTGTGGTTGATTTTCTTTCAGGTTCTCTGAATTTCTTTTGTGCTGGCATCTAGGCAGTGCACACACTAGCCACTTACTGAAGTTTACCCAAAGTAAGTTCACTGGCTCTTGTCTTTTGAGTTTCTGTTTTCACACTGGGATAGCAGAAATTAAGCTGTTACTCAATATGCAGCCATCTTGGAAGTCAACTTGTATCTATTCTTAACCAATGTTATCATATTATTATATTTGAAAACTGTAAACGTATTGTTCTTAAAATGTTTTGTAATAGGTTGGAGCTTTTCTGCCTGGACCTCCACTGAAAATGGGCTTCTACCCGGTCTGTCCCCCCCAGTAATCAAATGTCATTAACTAAATAGGTAAATAAAATCACAACCAGGCAGAAAGGGGGCATATTTGCATATGAAGTTCTATATCACTTCTTATTAGAATCTCATTAATCCTTTATTTACGTAAGTTGATTGGAAGCTGTTATGCATGAGCCTAAATAGTCTCCATGAATCATGCCTTGGTTGCGCTAATTGACAGAAAATTCAGATTGCCATGGCGCATGCACATAACTAAGAATACCATCCATAAAGTGATCTATTGCTTTGTTATAATCCTGTGTTTCTCTGAGTTTGTCTTCCTTATGCACTCAGATTTTTGTCAAGCCTTCATTTTTTAAAAAAGTAGCACAAACCTGTACTCTTGCTGACTGCTTTTTAAACCAGGCAAAAGTTATTTATGTTGCTATTCTGTCCAGTCTATCCTTATAAAGATGAGGTCAGCAGAACTGCATGCAGCACTCACAATGGTGTCTGGCACCTGTCTCTCTTTAGGAGGCTAATTTATTTTGATTCTAGTCTTGCCTCTTTCTGTGAATACCAATGCTTTAGCTGCTTTTTTTGTTATTCCTACATTTTCCTTTCTTAATTTTAGATCAGCATATTTGTTGACAGCTACATGTTCCTTCCACAAAATCTTGCATCCCAGATGTACTATTTTGTATTTTTTTACTGAATCTAAGCTGCTGTAAATTTAAATTAGCCTTCTTGTGTAACTGGTATATTGTTTGCCATCAGCAGGACAGCAATATTTTTTTGTCAGACATTCTCTAGTGTTCCTTATCAAGATATCAAAAATGTCAAATCACAATGGATGATACTTGCTGCTCACCATCCGTGCTAGACAATAAAGATTTAGCAAAATTACGGTAGCATTGTCGCCTCACAGTAAGACGCTGTCCGGTTCGATTCTCAGTGTGTCTTTTGCGTGGAGACATGCGTGAATGGGTGTGCCTTTGTTGAAGGTTGTGCGTCAGGGCTGGCAACTCGGTACATAAAAATCAACTGCCAAGCAATAGCGGACCGGAGTTCCGCTGTGGCGACCCCTAACCGAGAAAAGCCAAAAGTCACAACTACTACCTAACAATAAAACCTCTGAGTCTGTAGTCAGTACTGCAAAGTCTAATGTGCAGATTTAAAATGATTACCTCATTATGCATTTGTTCACAAAAGAGTGTATGAAAAGTTTATCAGCAGTAAAATTAATATTCTCCATTGATGACCACCAGTGCATAAACGTCTGCAAACTACCAAGTCATCTTTTTGCACTATTGTATGAACAGTTTGTCTTAAGGAAAATATTAGTGTAACAGATTATTTCCTTTGCTAAAACAAATATTTTTAAGGGTTTTTCAGCTTCTTAATATAATGTATTTGGGCTACAGGCTTTCAGACTTCTGAGTACTGATAATTTTTTTTCTCAACTTCAGCTTCAGAATTAATTTTTTTGTCCTATTGCCTGGTACTCTTTCCACCTTCTAAAGTCTTTAAATTAGTTATTTGCCAGCTCTGACACTTAACACTTTATGATGTAAAGTAGTTTTTTTTGAGCCCATAGATGGACCCTCAGCTATGATGTAAAGTATTTTTTTGAGCCCATAGATGGACCCTCAGCTGCACTTTTCTTTTTGATATATTTCACATGTTAATTATTTAAGTGGTTATGGTTAGTGCAGTGTTTTCTCTTTCTGCAGCTCTTTTTTTCTTAGGCAAATTTCAAACAGTATGAGATTTAGAATGAATTTCCTTACCTTTTTAGGATTTCCATTATTAAGGTAACATTTACAAACCTGAGAATATGTCAGTGTGCGATTTATTTAATGATGTTGAAACGTGTACTGCATCATTTGTATTGTAACGCTTGAAGGTTTGAATGCAAACATAAGGAAAAAGATCACCAATAACATTAATTTCTTCTGTTATTCATTAATTTATTTATTTCCATTTGTTTACTGCCCATTTTCAGTGGAGGTCTGGGGAGAAAAGCTCCAGAGTACATTGTTGTAACAGAATAATATTCATATAAGATGCATAATACTTATAGTACAATGTTCATTTATGATACATGTTAAAACAAATCTCACATGAGCTACATATTGTAGAAGAAAATAAGCAAAGGATTAAAAAATACAAAATTAGTTTAAGGCTGTACCATAAAATATTAGACAAAAATATAAAGATCAAGGGCTAAGAAAGCAATTGCTTAATGAGACAGAAGAAAAAAGTTATATAGGCAGGCAACTAAAAGGAGGAGAAAGAGTACTAGGTAGAGGGTAAGTTAAGTGGGGAATAAGGAGGAGTAGGGATAAATATGTAAGGGGTAAGAGAAATCTAACTGTTTAGTGCAGCTAATCAGGGTTAGTGCAGGAGTGCCAGTTATTATCCATTGTTCACCACCATGTTTTAATGCTCAAGACTGAGCTTATTGTCTTAGACATCTTAGTTTTCCATTATAAGGGCAGATGACAAAAGTAGAACATAGGTACTCCAGTTAACTTTGATGTGTGTGTGTATTGGTGGGTGGTTTGTATATATGGATGTTTAAAAGACATTTGGCTATACTGAGTACCAGAGTTGGATGAAAACAAAATAACACAAGGAACCTCCAGGCTTGGATGAAAGATGATTTATTTTGGCGTCTAAATGTGACCTCAGGGTGTACCTGGGCTTGGCAGACACTTATCTTGATTGTACCATTGCTTTGTGTGTGTGTGTGTGTGTGTATGTATGTGTGTATATGTGTGTATGTATGTGTGTGTGTGTGTGTGTGTGTGTGTGTGTGTGTGTGTGTGCATGCTCGCGCGTGTGGGGTGTACAAGAATGCTAAATGTATATAAGCGTGCATCCTTTGTATTACGACTCTTCTGTGCTCCTAGAGAAAAGTTAAATTTAGCAAATATTAAACTGATTTCTGTAACCTCACTTAATATCTTCTGTGTTTGTAGGAAAATTTTTCTGGTATCAGATGCACTATGATATGCACATTCGGACTCATACTCGTGAGCAGCTGTATTACTGCGCTCAGTGCAACTACTCCTCTGTTACAAAGAACTGCTTGAAGAGGCATCTTATTCAGAAACATAGCAACATTCTGCTCAAGTGCCCAAATGAAGGCTGTGACTACTGCACTCCAGACAAATACAAGCTACAAGCTCATCTGAAGGGTCATAGTAAGCTGGTAGGTAACTGCAGAAGACAGTTATTGTTTTTGTTTGCATTTTTAACATTTCTTTTGTATGTAATTGTTAAAATGTTTTCTTTATCACAAAGTTGCTATTCCCATTCTTCTGGCCTTGATCTAGATTGCTGCCTGTGATAGTATCCTGTTTTTCTTAACACTGACTGTACTGTATTTAGATTGTTAGGTTTTTAGCAATCTTAAGTTATCCTGATACTCAAACACGAAAAAAGGGGTAAGTGTTTTAAAAGCACTTTTCACTGCATTTTTTATTACCTGTTTTACTGATTGTTACTACTTAGCTTCCCTAGAAATCAAGCACCATTTTAGGCTTGACCATGGAACAATATAACAGTTTCTTAGTTGGACCTTCTTCCAACCACAAAAAGAATAAGAAAGACTATTAAATAGCATTTGCCACCACAGCAGCCTGATAGTTTACCTGATCCACAGATGATTGACTCCGCTGCTTCCTCAGACCACTCATCTTTTTCGTCAACTCTGTCTGATGCAGTCTTTACAGCTGCCATGGACTGAGGGTTAGTTGGCAGTGGAGAGCCATTCTTGTCAATCCTAGGAGAAAGGGCAGGGAATGCCTCTGCTTATCCAGAATGTTGTTCTCAACATTGGGGAAATAAGTGCTGGCAATACTGTGTCTGTATCTTCAGAAATTCCTGACAAAAAGAAACAGAAAACTAAACACATGTCTTCTCCAGTATCGGTTACCCTGGACAGGAATCATTTATTAGTCTTAGCTCAGGGTCTTGTGCAGGCTCTTGGCCCTTCTTTTAAAACTGTTTCTGGTAAGAGAAAAAGGGATTCCCCTTTCCATGAAGAGATTCAAGAAACTGAACCTCTGGGGGAATGTGAAGAGACAGATGCAGTTTGTTCTCCACAGATTACTGATTCAGATTCTGAGGAGAGTATGGCATCTTTGTCTACATGTCAGAGATTATCGTTTTCTGAGACAGTTCCAGGATAAAGCAATATTTTCAGCAGGAGAATATTAAGGTATCTCAGTCTTCAAGAAAATATTATGATTTGTTATAACTGGAATTTCTAGATCCTTTTCTTTTCCCTTCAGTTCTGTCTGCATTGGAGGATGTTTTTGATATAGCCTACAATTTTCCTGGCAGCCAGCCTGCTGCCTCTGAAAAGTAGAAGATTCTAATCCCGCTCTTTCTAACAAAGTTGGGAAGGCTTTTGTCAAGTTGGGGAAAAAGTGTATGTGACTGCAACTTTAATTTTTAGGATTCTCAGTTGTCAGGCTTGTATATTAAATTTATCCTGGCTAATTGTTAAAGTATGAGGAATGTTTAAACATCAGTTTCGTCTTGTGAGGAGTAATCTCTTTAGTGTAATTTGTATGTTTTTTTTCCCCAAGTCAGTACTATCTGCTTAAAATGTTCCTATCACTCTGTGCATACCTCCTCCAGAGATGGTGCCACTGTAAATGTTTTGATGAGCTTTGCCTGGTTGCATTCTCAGAACTTCCCAGGGGATGCCAAGAATGAAAGTTTGAGCTCTTCCTTGGACCAAGATCTAGTTTTTGGACCTTCTGCTGCAGAAGTCATCAAAAGTGTGATGAGAGTGGAAAGCGGATTCAGGGGAAACTTTCATTTTTTTCAGTCCTCCACCTCTTAGTTTTCCAAAGAGTTCTTTTCTCCCTCATCTAACTTTAGCAGAATGCAAAATAAATAGTCCCAGCAAAATGCGGTAAATATTTAAAAACAATGACAGAAAGTTGCAAAAAGAAAGTGGGAACCTCCTAGAACAAAGGACAGTCCAATAAGTCAGAATTACTATATGAGACCTCTCTGACAGTCCCTTAATCCACCAAAAAGTCTATCTCCATTTCTGTCTTTGCCAACAGATTGTTTCAGGCAAATGGATTCTGAATGCAAGCCATCTAGGTACAGAAAGCAGTGGGAGGCTTTCCCTGCTTTCTCGGGGATTTCTCCTCATCTGCCAAACTAGACTTTTCTCTTTCTTCTTGTCTTACAGTTTATGCTGGCTCAGGGAGTAATAGAAGCTGTTCCTCCTCATCTATCAGAAGAATGATTTTATTCAGGAATGTTTCTAGTGCCAAAGAAAGAAGATTTTTGCTGAACAGTTCTGGACCATTCCTTCCAGAACCAGTTTGTGATAATGCCCAAGTTAAAAATGTTGTCAGTCCACTATTTTATTATCTCTTCTTCCTCCTCTCTTGAGTCATTTAGTGAACTTCAATTTAAATTATGCATATCAATGCATTCCTATTCATCCAGACTTCAGGCGTTTCTTATTTTTTTTTTTTTTGTGTGTCAGGATCAGATTATCAGTACTCTTCCTTACACTTTGGGTTATCCAGTACTCCAAAAGTGTTCACAAAATAGCTCCTGTAAGAGCCCACTTCAAACTGTAGGGTAGCCACATTAGACAAGTTGCTCATCTCTGCACAGTCTTTTTCAAGGTGTCAGGAATGTCTCTGTTGAGTAAGAGATTTGCACAGGCTGGGATTCCAATTGAACATTTAGAAGAGTTTTCTGACTCCTTCTCATGGGATGTTTTTTGGGGGGTGCCTGCTAGATAGTTCAGTACAGAGAGCTTTTCTTTCACAGGAAAAAATCTGTCTTTACTAAGATCTATTTCTGGGGCTTTATACTCTGGGATCAATCTCTGCCAATGAATTCCTCAGGATTTTGGGCCTCATGCCATCCAAGATTTTCATGATATTTCTTACACGAGAGGGAAAAAATGGTATCTGAAATGTTTGTGGTCCCTGCAACACCCACAGATGTTTTAAATTCCAGGCTTAGGAATTGTAAAATGGGAGAGTATGTGGTAGAGACATCAATTTTCTCAAAATCCAGGTCTACCATTTCCCTCTCCTGTACCAACACAGTCCGTCACAACAGACACCGCAGACTTTGCCAGGGCAGCAGTATAAATGGGCATAAAAGTGAAGGGTCAGCGTAAAAGAGATGCTAGCACTTATAAATCCACAAAACAAGCAGCACCAGAATTGCCCATTCTAAAGACTTAAACCTTGCCTGTGATATAAATAGGACCTGCTTTAGAGACAGGTATGTATCCCAGAGATAATCCTGTTTCTGGAACAGGCTCCCTATCCATGTGAAGCAGAGTTTCTCCCTAACCCAATTCAAGTGCAGCGTGGACAATTGGATGGGGAACAGGAAATTCATCACTTGTTTGGCACCTGTCTCTCTAATGGACACAGGCAACCTGTAAATGGTTCATCTCCCAGGCCCCGGCTTATAAATGTTTCAACTCCCACACCCCTGCTTACATTTATCAAGGGTATCAGAACTTGTCAGTGATTTGGGATGCATTGCTAAGCTTAAAATGGCCCCTGTGGTTGTTAGCCTGGTAAACACCTGTAAACCTGAATGCTGTTATCTCTCTAAATCATCTGAGGTCCTTAGGACCTCCTCAGGTTTTCACAAACAACACTGCAGTGATATGGTACATAAACAAGTAAGGGAAAATTCGATCTTAGCCTTGTGCAGACTAGCCATGTTAGATGTAAATTCACATTACAGTCTCACTCTACAGGCATCTTGCAACCTGTCAGAGCAAAATCATGTAAGCAGAACCTAGGACAGACACTCGAGCATGGAAACTGAATCAGGGAGCTTTCTGTGATTTGTTCCATCTGTGGGAACACCTCAAGTAGATCTTTTTACCTCTTCTCTGAACAATCAGCTGGCAAAATGCAGTCTCCATGCAAGAAGATCTGGACAGTGTATGTCTTTCCTTTTCCTTGGACAGGAATGTTCATGTATGCCTTTACATTGATTTCCGGGATCCTTCTGAGCATTCAGGAGGACTCAGCAGCAGTCATTGTAGTGACTCCCTTGTGGCCTGTGCATCACTGGTTCTTCCTTCTTTTGGAAATGGCCTGCAGCAATTACTGTAAACTTCCTCATAGACTGGATTTACTCACACAAGATCAGGAGTGTTTGATAAATCCTGACCCAAGTAACTGTAATTTACTACTTGGATGATAGGGTTTTAATACCTTGTAGACACTATTTTCTGAGGACATGCAGCAGGTATTGATTGAGACAAACAGGTCTGCTTCTAGAAATTCGGATGTTAACAAATGGAAAATGTGGTGCCAAAAAAAGAACAAGTACACACTCAGCGCTACTATTTTTCTGGTTTTACAGTATTTGTGTGAATTACTCATCTAAAAATTGAACCAAAAGGGATCAACTAAACAGATGTCAATCAAGCACACTGTCAATCAAAATGAGTGCACTTATATAGATATTTAGTGTGTGTGGTATAAATATTTGTCTATATAGATACTTACATACACACACATATATTTTTTTCTGTACACTTTGATTCCATGGTGTCTCCAGATAAGGAAGCAGTAGCTGAATGGGGGTGGGGGTGGGGGTGGAGGTTGTGTAATTTAGCTATGGAATGGAAGTGCTTTATGCAGTCACTAACATTCCTGTAATAAGGATGTTTTTGTATTAGAGCCCCTCACCATGTAAGGGTGGGGGTCCTACACCTTTCCCTTCCTTGTGCATGCCACCATGCATAATCTATGAGGGTTATGGCCACAAGATTAGAATCCCAAAGTTCATATCCTTGTTTCTATTTTAGTGCCACACAGGTGGATACAGTTGGCCAGCCATAATCAGTGTATCTTCCCCTCAACGTGGGAGAGCCAATGCATGCCACTCTTCCCATTGTTTCCTTTCTGATTGTTCCATTGTCCAACTATGTAGTCAGATTGCCAAATTCTGGTAATCTGACTCATACTCAAAGGCTTCATCTGTGTTATTTTGTAATCATAATGTGTCTTTGTTGCCAAATCCTGTAATGCTTCTTTTACTGATATTCAGGTGAAATGTTTACTTCTGCACCAGGTGTATATTTTCTGCAAACCATCTTGGAGGACTTTGGCATGTTTTTGTAGTAATCCTTCTGTCCACTTTGCATCTATCATCATATTTGTATTCACAGCGCACTCTTTCCACTTTTATGGCAGGGAATAGTAGTCTAAAAAATAGTCCCAGTGCAGAGCCCTCTGGGACAGAACCAGATGTTCATCGTGTTTCACTGTTGCAGTCATTACACTTGGGTTATCCTGCTGGCAGGCTACCCGCAGTCGGCCTGAATTCCAAAGTCCTGGTCCGGCGTCGGTTGCTGTCGCCTCTTCCCTGACGTCAGTACACCAGGGGTATAAAAGATGCAGCCAACGCCATTTTCTCTAGTCTTTCTTGCTGCGCCATTATTTGGGCATGACCATCTCAAAGAATAGAGGTGAAGGTAGGTTTGATTCTAACATATACAGAAAACCTACAAACTCTAACTCATTACTTCATTTTAAAAGCCACCACCCTATCTACCAAAAAAAAGTCCTGGTCAAAGGCCTGATGGTGAGACTTCTCCGTATGGTGAGTAATGATTCTACCTTTAGTGAACAATGTACAATTTTGAAGGATATGTTGATTAATAGAGGGTATCCAGCTATATTCTTGGATAATATTTTTTTGGGAGGTCATCAGGAAAAGACAGGAAGGCATTTTTAAGCCATTACTTGGGACAAACGGTGATTTAGTTACCATGAATGGTGAGAGAGACATAGTGAATTTTCAAAGAGCCCTAATATTGCCATATAACATACATTTTGACAGCATTAGGGACATAATGCAACATAACTGGGACATCTCTAGGGCTGACAGTGAGTATGTGGAGAAAATGGGGAAGGACCCTGTAGTGGTGTATAAGAAAAATCTATGCTTCAAAAACATACTTGAAAGACAAAAGCAAAGTCACCATGGCCGCATGTCTAAATGCAGACATTGTAATCAGTGTAGGCATGTAAAGGAAGGTGAAGAAATTTGTATACCCAGATGGGGAGTTGTCAAATTTTGTCAGAATTTGAACTGCCAGAGCAATAATGTTGTATATCTTGCTGAGTGTCAACAATGTTTGTAATTTTACATTGGTAAGATCAAGAGTAAATTTAAAAGTAGGATCTATCAGCACCAATATGACAAACAAGAATGATGAAAGAAATGCTCTTGCAAAACATGTGAGAAAAAATCACACACAGTCTTTTAAATACACTTGTATAGAAAAGGTGGGCTTCGATCAAAGGGGTGGACCTCATGAACTGCTCCTAGAATATAAGGAGTTGATTTGGCAATTCAGGAGTAATGCACTGAAGCCTCCTGGGCTAAATGAGTCTGCCTCGATCAGCAGTGTTTTGAAACTAAAGGCTGAATATGTTTTTTCTTAGATTTGTGTTTATGAGCTTTTTTAGCTATCACAATGCTATTTTTGTTCATACAGTATGTATGTGCTTTTATACACTTATTTTATCAAAGTGTTTTTTTTTTTTTGTAACAAGCAAGGTTTTGAACTATGTAAAATCATGCTTTTTTTGGAAGACTGTATTTTCAAATTGTACAGATGGGAGTGATTTTAGTATCATGTGACTGTGATGTACCTATTTAAACATTTCACTGTTGTTATGTTAGTGTTCTGAAGAAGTTGGAAACAGTTCTGATGAAAGCGCTAAACTTTTATTAAAGTGGAGTTCTGCAGTTCGTGGTCTGCTCTGTTTTATTGTTTTTTATCAGTGTATTTTGTGCTTTTGTGATTTTCCTTATGTAAAATACTACCAAACCCATCAGCAAGGTCAGCATAAGCAGCATGTACTGTTGGTTTTTCATCGAGTTGTGCTGTAGCCTCTTCAAAGTGTGCCCCAGATGTCAAAGGAAGATCTGGTGACCGAGCATGTGAATTTGACAGAGGATTTCACTCTGGATATTAAGTTGAATTTAAGATGTAAAGGAAAAGAAGATTACTAATACTAATTGCTAGAGCCAATCTAATAGAGTTACAAGGGGGGGGGGGGGTAAAAGACAACAGTGGTAGATTTGTGGTTGTAAGGGGTTATTGGCACAAGAGGAGGATTATGCTGGCATGTATTTATATTCCACCGAAAATTGTTGTTATGGAGTTTAAAAGAATTTTCTGAGAAATAATTGTCTTTCTCTAGGGAATATTATTAATGGTGGGGACTGAAACCTGATTTGCAATATCAAGGATATATCATGGGGACCTAGAATGGAAAATATAACAAACTAGGTTAGATTTCTGACAAAATGTATGAGAACATTTAGCATGGAAGATGAAAATTCATTATAAGGGACTCTGATAGAATTTACATATTTCCCAAGGTACAATAACTGGATTAGACTACATAGAAATTAAATTTAAAAAGGCCTCTGTTGTAAAGAGATGAAGTTAAATGAAAATTTAAAACAAGCAACTTATTAGTGCTTAAAAAGAACTTTATTAAACAAATAAAATAAATAAATCCAAAAATCAAGCGCTTTCGTCTCCAAACCATTGGAGACTTTATCAAGGTAGAGCATACCCAACAAAGTAGTACATTTATAATCAAGGAGATAATTGAACTAATCAGCATCAAAGGCTCATGAATAATTCAGGCATTTTTTGGATTGTGATCTGTGTTTGGATTCTACAAAGTTTGTAGAAATTAAATTTGTCGTGAGCATGTGCATTTAATTGAAAGCTTTGACAGACCTCAGATAACTATTTCAGATCTGGCACACCTGCTTTAGATCATTCTTCAATTAAGACTAAGATGAAGTTGAAGGGCAATGAAGTAAAAATGAGAACACTGTCACTTTCCTACTTATTTGTTAAGAAGAGGAATTTAAGGAATATGTAGTGGAAATTATTTGAGAGTTGTTAGGGAAGACAGAAATATCTTCAGATGGGATAACTAGTGATTGGTACAAAATGAAAATGAAGTTTAAAACATGGTAGTAGTAAGAGAAAAGATATGGGAAAAATTAATAGAAATTATTTAGAGGGGATGATAAAGATTAAAGTATTGCAGACTAAGGGAAATCTCACAGAACAATTAAAGGAGCAACTGCAGAGTTTTAAAGTGAAACAATGGGAGTATTTGCATGATATACATGAGTTTAGAAAGGCTGTTGTTCAGTAATTAGTTTTGGTGACCCCCATTGCACAAAAGCTTTAAGTGAAACGTGAGCTTGCAACAAGAAAAATAACAAGAAGCCCTACAGACGTATTAGAGAGAAACATTTTAGAAATGTTATGAAATTTGGTATAAGGCACAAGAATGGAAACAATGAAAAAGCACAAATGGTAGCATCTGCAGAAGACAGTTATGCTAAGGTTAGAGGAAGACGAGGCTCAGCAACTGACAGATAAAATAGTAAGAGATGAGGTAATAATGGTGATGTGTAATCAAGCAACAGGAAAGTTTCTTGTTCAGACAATATTCCTGTGGAAGCTTTGAAGTTGGGAGGGAAGAAAGTGATCAAGATCTGAAAGGTTTTGTTTAATGGCATTTTAAAAGGAGAGGAGGGGAGAAAGCTATCTATCCTTGGAAGAAAGGAAAGCATCTTGGAAGAAAGTTTTGGTGGTTGTGTTACTTAGAGTGTAAAGATCCTTCAGACCCAACTTCATAGAGGCCCATTTCAATATTAAACCATGACTATAAAGTCTTTGTGTGTACTAGCTAAAATACTGGCAAAGGTGTTGTCATAATTGGTAGACATGGATTATTGTAGTTTTGTGGAGTGGAGGCAGATATTTGACAACATTAATAGAACAGTGATCTAGAGGGAAGCAGCGCATAAGACATTTCTGCTGTTGTTGGTGAGTTTGATGCAGTGAAAGAATTCAGTAGAGCCAGCTAGTTTTTATAAGTAGGGCAGTGGTAACATTTGCATTCCCTTGCAGAATAATAGGGTAAATTAGGAGGATATATGGAGGGCCAGTGGAAAGAAATAAGGTGGGAGAGTTCCTTTCAGACAAGTTGTGTTTGAACAGAGGAATTCAGCAGGTGTGCCCTCTTTCCCCTTTGTTTTGTATTCAGTGCCACTGGCAAATAAAGTAATGGACTCGCAAATTCAAGGATATAAACGGCATTGTAATCAAGATAGGTTAGCATTATTTGAGGATGATATTGTTTTGTACCTGATGACACTTGGGTGTTGTTGACCATTTTGAGACAGATTCATGTCTTTTTGTGATATAAAATAAATGAAGCTCAAACAAAGGCTTTAGGGGTAAATTATACACTGACACACAAACTAGTTCATCAATACCACTATTTCTGGGTACATGATAAAATGAAGTATTTAGGTGGATTTATTAACATGGATTATATTATGGCAGCTAAGCATATGTGAGAAAAGATGCAACAAAACTTAATAGAAAAAATCTGACAAGTGGATAGCTCTTCATTATGGATATAGATAGCTAAATGTAAGTAGTGAAGATGTTTTAAGTCACTTTAATTTTATATACAGGTCAGGTATGTTTTCATCAACCAGATAAAAAATTGCACCTGATAATAAAGAGTTGAAGTAGTTTATTAGGGAGGGGAAATGGATGATGGTGAAACGGGGAGCAGGGGTGGGTGTTTGAGAAATGAAGAGATAATATTTTGGATGTAGGTCCTTGGATTGAATAACATTGACAATGCAGAATATTGTATAGTAGCAGAAAATATTCTAAGCAAACAAGGCAAATGGAGAAAGGAGATTTTACCAGCAGGGATGACTGCAAGTAGGAGTATAGAAAACGGGCAAAAGGAATTTGAAACTTGGAGAAAATTAACAAAGGAACCAAGATATTGGGAGCAAATAGCTAAAGAGGAGAAGGGAAATAGAGTGGGATGAGGCCAGGCAGAAGTCTGAAATGCGGGTTAGAGACTGCCTCTTCTACAAGGGACTGATAACAGAGTTTAGGCAAGGAGAAAGGGATATGGGAGCGATAGAGATTTTATTTGAGTCTGAAAAAGAAACTGCTATTGAAATGTGATAATTAGTAGGGAATATAAATAATACTTGATAACTATAAAAAACAATCATAGGAGGTTAGAAAATGTGGGAAATAGAGACTGGAAAGACACAATGGTTGGATATCTGTATGGCTCCCAAGTATGCAAAGTCCATAAGGCCTGAAATTTTTACTTGGAAGCATTTGCTTAAGTATTTTTATACCCCAAGCAGACTTCAGAATGTTTCCATAGATAGCAAATGCTGACGATATGATAGGAAAGAGAGAAGTTATTAGAAACATGTTTTTGGGAATGTAATTAATTGGAAGATTTAAAAACATTCTCTACAAGTATTTTGTCAGAAATGTTGAGGGAGCAAATGGTTGTAACTCAGTATGTTATTCTGTTGAGCTGTGATGTAAGATGTGATTTGCCCAAACATAGTAAGGCCTTACTAAGTTTAATGCTATTGATTGCAAAAAAAAAAATCTAAATCAAATGCAAGTGATGTACTGACTGTTGTAAAGGAGATAAAACAACTTGAGGGGGAACTTTAGAAATGGGAAGGAGAAAATTACAAAAAGATAAATGGAATTTCTGGCAACACTGCATGCATAATAATCAAGAGAATGAATGCAGTTTAAAGAAAGGCAGTAATTGAGTAATTTTTGTAACATTAGAGTGAATTATGAGTGCTTTCTCTGTGTGTGTGTGTGTGTGTGTGTGTGTGTGTGTGTGTGTGTGTGTGTGTGTGTGTTTTATTTATATATATATATATATATATATATACATGTATAATATATATATATATATATATATATATATATATATATATATATATATATATACACATACATGTATAATATATATATATATATATATATATATGTATACAGAACATATAAAAATATAGAAAAAGAGTTAAGTAGACAGCTAGAAAATGAGTTAAACATTTTTTTTCATGCCTAACTCAAGCCAAAGCTACAGAGAGGCTGTTGCTTCTCAACTGCCCAAATAGCTTTGGTGTAGCCAAATGCAGCTTTGTATGTTCATCGTGTGGATCACTGCTGCAGTAGCTTTAGCTATATGAGTTATATCCTGCTAAGGAAATAACATTCAGCCAGCTTCCAAAGCTTTCAATGTACCTTCCATGCATCAAAACTCTTAGCTACAGT
Source organism: Protopterus annectens (assembly GCF_019279795.1). Lineage (NCBI taxonomy): Eukaryota > Metazoa > Chordata > Ceratodontiformes > Protopteridae > Protopterus > Protopterus annectens. The sequence goes on from NC_056732.1 coordinate 1,059,612,457, forward strand.
TAATCCGCCTGAAAGGACTGGTTTGTGTTCCAAACCCTTCCGGGCTTTCCTGCATCCAAAAAGTGCTCCTCTTGTGGGCTTTTGAGGATCAAATGTTGGCTATAATGCTGTTACAATGATGTTCCCTTTGGGGAAAAAATCCACTTTATGATTTTTATGACAGAAATCATATTTTTTTTGTGAAACTTTATTATTTAAGCTAGGAAACAATGTTTTAATGATGGCCATGTGACTTTTAATCACTTTTAAACAATATGGTCAATTTATTCTTTTGCGGTAAAAGTTATTATAAGCTGTTTTAAACTGCTTTTTCTGTGGTAAAAGTTGTGCTGTTTTACTTTAGGGGGCTGGAGTAAGTGTTTAAAGTGCTTTTTTATTGTGCTTTAATGGGGAAAACATTACATTTTTTTTATGGCTTACCTGTTTTATTAACTACTATTGTCAGGCTTCTCTGGGAATTGGGCATTTTTTTGGCTTAACTGTGGAACAGCCTACATGTTCAATAGTTCTTCCTTCTACCAGCCACAAAAAAAAAAAAAAAGAAAACTATTAAACAATCTTTGCCACCACAGCAGGCTGCTAAAGTGCCTCAGTTGCAGGTGAGTGATGCTGCTGTGGACAAAACTGGTTCCCCAGACCATTCATCTTTTGCCCTAGCTCCCACTGGTGTTGTCCCTACAACCACCATAGCCCAGGTATTAGACATGGAATGCTCTTGGTGAGCAATGGAGAGCCATTCTTGTCCATCCTGGGAGAAGGGAATACAGGGAATACAACTGTGCGTAGCCATTCTTAGGGAGATTTTTCCTGGCAAAATTCCGTCTGTTTCTTCCAAACTTCCTGCCAAAAGAAACAAAACCTTAGACATATCTCAACTTCTGTCTCAGTTACTGTGAGCAGGATTGATTTATTGAGCTTAACTCAAGGTTTAGTCATCATTTAAGAGAGTCAAGATTTTGAACTTAAAATGATTGTGAAGGGACAGATTCTCTTTTGCTACCTAAAGTTTCTGATTCAGATTCTGAATAGAGTGTGGCTTTTGCCAAAAAAGTGTTATGACTTATTACAACTGGAATTTATAGAACCTACTCCAATTCCTCCTGTTCTGTCAGCTCTTGTTGCAGCCTTTAACCTGCCTGACAGCCAGTCTGTTGACCCCAAAAAAGCAGATTGCAAAACTGAGTAACTTTATTTAACCAGTTTATCTGATGTTGTCTTCTTTATTCCTCCTCATGATAGGGTCTTGGATCTGACCTTCAGATTCAGCTTGGCCACATTTCACAGACTCTCAAGCTCCTCCCTCTTACCCATAATGCTCTACATCCACCCAAATACCTCAGATTTTGTTTGCCGCTTTAGCGTACCAGACGGCCGATCTTATGCTGTCAAGCCGTGGATAACTTTATTCCAATTTTTTTCTCGTGAATTAGCCTCAGCTAATGGTGGACTCCCTTTCCTTCAGCTGGAAAAATCTGACAGCATATGCATTTCCACCTCTTCCCTTGATGTACAAAGTACTACTGAAGATCAGAGAGGATCAGCCAAGGGTAATCCTGATAGCTCCAGACTGGCCGAGGCAACATTGGTACCCACTACTGAGAAGCATGTCTCGGACACACGCATGGCCTCTACCTCTATGTCCCTTACTTCTAACACAGGACAACTACAAGATCCTACATCCAAACTTGAAAACACTGCAGCTAGCTGCTTGGAATATTGCATAAAACGAAATAACCCAGGTTTATCCCAGAGGGTTAAGGACATTATCCTGGAGGCACGCAGACCTTCCACAAGGAAGACTTATTCAGCCAAGTGGAAAAGATACCTCATTTGGAGTGCAGCAAAGGGAGAAAATGTCTCATTGGTAAACATAGCACACATCCTGGAATATTTAGCAGAACTGTTCCACAATGGCCTGTCTTACTCCTCCGTTAAGATTCATGCATCAGCAATTTCAGCAGAATACAATATGGATCCTCCTGTCTTCTCTCATCCTCTACTCAGGCAGTTCTTGAGAGGAATTAAAAATGTAAAACCTCCAAGGAAACCACCTTTACCTACATGGGATCTCAACTTTGTGCTGGAAAAGTTAACACTTCCTCCTTTAGAACCAGCAGCAACAGCAGAATTACAGTTCTTGTCTTGGAAAACTGCTTTCCTGCTAGCAATCACTTCAGCAAGAAGGGTATCTGAGTTACAGGCATTAATGGCAGTACAACCCTTCCTTATCTTCCATCAGGACAGAGTCTCTCTGAGAACTAACCCTACCTTTATGCCAAAAGTGGTCTCCAGAGTATCATTGAACCAAGCGATTCATTTACCTACATTCTTCCCCAACCCACAGAACAGGGGGGAAAGACTACTACATACCTTGGATGTGCACAGACAATTACACTACTATCTGGACAGAACTAAGACCAGCAGAAAAACTGACCAGCTTCTGGTAGCATATGCAACAGGAATGCAAGGAAAAGCAATTTCAAAACAGACAATCTCAAAATGGATAGGAAATTGCATTCGATTTTGCTACTCTTTTCATGGAAAGACCAGTCCTGAAAATATCAGACCTCATTCCACAAGAGCTACAGCCACCACTACAGCTTTCCTACGAGAAGTGGCTACCAAAGACATTTTAGAAGCTGCTACTTGGAGCTCCGTGCATACATTTGCCAAGCATTATAATCTCCCCTTATATTCTAGATCCCGAGCAGGTTTTGCAACTGCTGTTTTGCAAGGGATCTTAACTACACCATCTTTATCTTAGTGGCTCTTCCCCCAGTTTGGCTATGGTATTCTACCCATATGTTAGGACTGCAGATGCATCCTTGAAGGACATAGTACAGTTTTGTACCTACCATAAATGTAGATGTCCGATAGGTATGCATCTGCAGTCAGGATTACCCACCCTCCTTCCCCTTTGTGGTACTCCTAGGGTATTTACCCCTCTTTTAGCTAGCTGGGGGAATCTATTATGGTATATTTGTTTGTATATATATATATATATATATGTATATATATATTTATATTCTTATATTGTTTGCTCTCTACTGTTTGGAATTATTTGCATTTATCCAAATTTAGCCTTCCTAGAGGGCACCTGGCATCTGGGGCAAGAAACACTGAGGAAAATGGCGTCGGCTGATGCCTTTATACCCTATAAACAGCAGCTATGACGTCGGGTGAAGTGCGACATCAGCCGAGGCCAGACCCAGACTTTGGAATCCGGCCGACCGAAGGGCTGCCTGAGGCAGGACAACCCACATGTTAGGACTGCAGATGCATACCTATCTGACATCTACATTTATGGTAGGTACAAAACTGTACTTTTTGTAAGCCCTCCCTCCTTTATCTTCTTTCAGATAGTGTGCATGTGTTATGTGATCCTTTCCTGCAAACGAACAAAAAAAATCTGCTAGCTACTTTTATCTTTGTTGTCAACTTAAAAACTTGAACTTAAACTTTAAAGCTTACCTGTATTTCTTAGTAGCTAGTTCTGTTAGTTCCTTGTTTCCTTTATGTCTGCTGAGTTGACAATCGTTTTTGGTGGGGTTTTGGTTATGGCTGACAGGCCTTTGCCGGGTGTCTAGTGCTGCATTTCTTGTGGGTATAAAATCCCCAACCAGGATGCCCACAAGTTGTGTGTATATATTTCTTGGAGGCTGACCATTTAAAAACAGATTGCAAGGTTTGTGCTGCCTTTAATCTGCTTGTAGTAGCCAACTGTAGGAACAAATTGATATTAAGGGGACTTCTTCCCTCTTTGGCTCCAGAGGCTCAGACTCCTTCTTCTCCTCTCCATCCACCACCAAAGACTCTAAAAGAGGTCCCTCCCTGTCTCCTTGAGGAACTCTCTTGAGGCAAAGAAGCCAAAGAAATCTTCGGATTTGACTCTCTCAGACCTGAAGAAATTGCCTCCCCCTTCAGATCCATTAACCCCTTCAGATGCAGGGGATATCATCACCATTTCTCTTCCACCCTTGTCAGCTCCAGTGCCTCAGGATCTGAGGGGCTCAGTAAGATCTCCGGCTTTTTCGTCCAGGTCAAAACATTCCCTTCCTCCCTCTTCAGCTTCATCCAGGTCCGCCAGAAGCTGGTCTGAGGCAGATATGGACATGATGATGAGATTTCTTAAGACCCAGATCCAGATGGGGGTAGTCTCGGCTCCATCCCTTGTCGGATCTGTGAGCTACCCTGGCCATACCATCAGGACTTCTTCTCCAATCTGATCTTCAATTTCAGAGTCATAGGATTTGGGACTGCCATGTGTGCTGAGCTCGGTGCAGGGAAAGCTTCCATCCTTGTCACTGAGGATGCCCTTGATTAGCTCTGTTCCACTTCTCTCAGAGCAGAGTGAGCCTCGGAGACATGGTGTTGGTGCTGGGTCCGGGGGACTGGGGTCAGCTCCAGCTTTCTCGAAGCCATCCCTTCCCCTAATCACATCGGTACTCGAAAGTTTGGATCCAATCCCTTCTGGAGGTCGTGGATCTGTGGTGAATCCTGCCTGTTTTCCCTTGGTGGTTTTGGCTTCAGGGGAGACAGAAACAACTTCTCTTGGTCCTTCGGCCTTTCATAGAGTGGAGAGGGTTTTCTTCTGAGTTGGAGATCTGACAACACGTCACCCAATCCACCCCTGTACCTCCATCTGATCCAGGCCTTGCTCCCATTTATTCTGGCATGAGTCTTCCTGTCCCAAGTGGCCTCAAAACTCCCTGTCCAGGAGGGATCCCCATCTTCAAAAACTCCCTGTTCAGGAGGGGTCCCCATCTTCCGACACTTATCCAGAGTATTCAGCTGAGGAAGTTCCTCATAAGAAGACATGCAAAAGGAGGCATGTTTGCTCCCCACTGGAGTCTTTAACTGAGGGCACTGACTTCACTGAGGGGGAAGGATCCCCTCGATCCTCACAAGAAGACATCTGCTTTGGGGACATATTAAAGATCTTGAAGCAGAAAGGTGGGTGGTCTGCCCAACCTCCTTTCTTTGAGGAGTCAATTCTCTTGGAGGTATTTGGGATAGGCCCATTTATGTCTTGGGTGCCCCCCCTAGGCAGATGCCCTGGTTGACTTGGTGTCCCACTGGGCATGGAAGGAACTGGATGCTATTGGGCCCATACCTAAACAATCCGATAGATTATTGGTACCCCCTGCAGATACGAAACATTGGAGTAAGGGTCCCGTAGTTGCTGCCATTGTGGTGGTGGCAGCCACTAACAAAGAGCTGCCAGAAGAAACTGTTAATGTCCATCTTCCCACCAAAGATTCTAGAACACTCGACAGTATTGGGAAGCACATCTGCATGTGTGCCACCTTTGTGCTGAGGTCTTTGAACTACCTGGCTCATTTTACTTGGCTTCAGAAAGATCTGATTAAGGAACTCTAAGCTTCTCACTGAGTCCATGCCTGTGTAGGAATTTAAGAAAGTTTCTCCCATGCTGACCACTCTTTCATCTGTTGTCAACTCATCGATGAGGTTAATCTCCCATACCAAAGAGGACACCTCTCGAGCAGCCGGTTCAGGACTTTCCCTAAGGAGGAATGCCTGGATGAGGGTATGTGATTTTGCAGAGCTCTTTAAGGTGTCATTCATGAATGCCCTTTATGATGGCTCTTCCCTTTTTGGGACATCATTTCGAGATACACTCACCCGCAGTGAAAAGGACTGATTGCTGTTGCAATCACACTTTCTACCCCCCAGAGGTCTTTCTCTAGGAACCAATGTGGAGGCAAGAAAATCTGGTTTTCCAAATGCCAAGGGCCTTTCCAGGACACACGCAGGGAAGCCTCCTCTAGAGGTAAAGGGGAAGGGTTTGATTGTAGATACCACCCTAGAGGCAGAGGGGGTCTGCAGAACCAGGGCTTTATGGAATCCTTTCCCAGTAAGCCTACCAGCACTCCTGAAGTGCTGCCCAACTATCCATTTTTGGGGGCAGTTGGGGGATGACTAGCTTTGCACCCAAAAGCCTGCCCCAGTTGACTGAAAACCATTGGGTGCTAAGCATAATATCCAGAGGCTGTTACTCTTTGTTTTCTCTTCTCCCCCCAAACTCCAAGAGCCTTCCTGATGTGCTACACAGTCAAAGGGACATGCAGTACAGAAAATCCAACAACTGTTGCTGAAAAGTCATCCAAGAGGTCTCAACTGAACAACCAGGTTCGGAACCTTTTTCTGCTTCTTTTTGGTGCTAAAAAAGACAGGGTACCTAAAATCCATCCTGGATCTAAGCAGATTAAATGAATACATAAAGAAGTCAAGGTTCTTAATGGTTATGGTTCAGTTCATTCTGCCACTGTTGCACAAGGACGACTAGATGTGCTTAATAGATCTCAAGGATGCATACTATCATATAAAAATAGACAGGCTGTCCAGGAGATATCTGCACTTTTGGCTAGGAGCCAATCCTAACCAATTCAGAGAACTGCCCTTTTGGCTCACCATACCCCCTGGGTGTTCATCAAATGCATGAAAGTGGTAGCGGCTCACTTGAGGGTCAGAGGATTCCTTGTGTTTCCATACTTCACAGTTGGCTCCTGACTACTCCCATGAGCCATTGATGAATCCAAGCAGGGTTTACTTAATCCAGTTATCACACACTTTGGACATCACCATAAACATGAGCAAATCCAGCCGGACTCCAGTACAGAATCTGGAATTTATAGGTACACAGCTGAACACAAGGGATCAGATAGCTTCTCTTCCTTCACACTAAGTAGCCACTCTGAGAAATCAGGTAGAGGAATTGTTAGCCCAACAGGCCCTCCTTGCTCGATTGGTCCTGCAGTCCCTGGGATCCATGTCAGCAGCTATTCTGTTAGTTCCACTAGCCAGATTTTTCACGAGGGTTTTCCAGTGGACATTAGCGATGTAATAGGCCATCCTCTTTCAGCCGCTATCCCCTCACATCAGGTTGACTCTCATTTGCAGATGTCACCTGAGTTGGTGGATACAGTCAGACAACCTCATTCTAGGCAGACAGTTCTTGAACAAGCCCCTCTGTAGCCACCGTGACCACCAACGTTTCCCAGTTCAGGTGTCAGGGCATTACAATGGGAAGATGGTCCAAGGCATGTGGTCTCCTACTGAAGTTAGGTTGCATATCAGTGTCCTAGAGATGAGAGCTGCCTTCTTAACATTGTAAGCCTTTCAGGACATTCTCCCTTTGGGTACTATTGCAGTACACATCGATAACATGTCTGTTGTCTGGTACAACAAAAAACAAGGAGGACCCCCTTCTTACCCCTTGTGCAGGGAGGCCATGATGGTGTGGGAGTGGGTGATATCTTCTGACTGCCTTCTAGTTACAATGCATATCCCCGAGAAAACCAAGGATTTAGCAGATAGACTCAGCAGATTGCTCCTGATTCCACACGAGTGGTCCCTCAATCCGTCAGTGGTGGACATGACCTTCAGCTGTTGGGGTCAACCTTGCAGTGACCTCTTTGCCTCTTCCCTCAACAACAAATGCAGCAGGTTGTTCACTCTGATCCCTCCTCCATGGGAATCCTCGAGGGATGGTCTAGTCCATGACTGGACTCTGAGTCTTCTGTATGCTTACCCTGCTCTTCCACTCATCCCAAAGTTTCTTCAGAAGGCAAGCAGGTTGAAGAGCTCTGTCATCCTCATTGCCCCCTTCTGGCCCCATCAGGTGCGGTTCCCCTTCCAATGGTCTCATCTGAAATATCCTCCTTAGATATTGAAGCCAAGTCAGGACCTCATTTCTCATCCATCAGGATGCAGCATCTGAATCTTTGGGCCCTCAAATTGACCGTTTGGTTTCTCCACTTCCAACCCTAGTAAGACAGTCCAGGCTTAAGTCCTAGGTCAGAAAAATTCTTCTAGCCTTGCAAAAGGCTTCCACCAAAAAAGTCTGCACCAGTAAGTGGAAGAGATTTATTATTTGGACCATGAGCAGAAAACTGATCCTTTTTCAGCACCAGTTTCAGACATTTTGTTATTTCTTAGTACCCTTTTCAAGGAAGATGCTAACTTCCCGACTATCAAACTTCAGTTAGCTCCTATTTCCAGTTTTCATGCTGCAAGTCAGTCCTGTTCTCTGTTCACTTTTGAGCTATTCAAATCTTTCATTAAAGGTGTTTTCTTATTAAGGCCTCCAATCAAGGACCCATCTCCTCCTCCTTGGGACCTCACTCTGGTGTTGCAGGCTTTGACCCATGGACCCTTCAAACCAGCAGCAAGTTGCAACATGAAGTTTCTGTCCTTTTGGTGACTGTAAAGTCTGCTAAGAGGATATCTGAACTTACAAGCATTAACCTCCAAGCCGTCTTACATTCTTTTTCATAAAGACAGTGTCCTTATGCACCACTCCTTCCTTTATGCCCAAAGTAGGTACCAAAGAACAATATCAGTCAATACATCAAATTACCAGTGTTCTCTCCAAATTTCTCTAGTAAAGGGGAGTATGTCCTCCATCTTCTAGACATTCATAGACAACTCCATTTTTACCTGCACAGGACCAAACAACACAGGAAGTCTAATCGGTTCTTTGTATCATTCTCATCTAATAGACTTGGACAAGCGGTGTCTAGAATTACTTTGGCATAATGGATATTTGGCTGCATTTCATATATTTATTCATCCAAAGGATTGGAATTACCTAGACCTCCCAGGGCACATTCCACCAGAGCTATGGCTATTTCTACGGCTCTCTGTTCTAGAATTTCTGTTGATATTTGCGCAGCAGCGGCATGGTCTAACATTCACACCTTTGTATTGTAATACAAGTTGGATATCGTATCCAGGAGCAGGGCCTCCTTTGGTTCAATGGTGCTCCGGCCTATCCTTCCATGAAGACCACCCAGGATCTACGTATCTGGGGACTCTGACCATATCGGGAGGAGGAATGAAGAAGACAACATGAGATGAAAAGGTTATGTCTTACCATAACTTGGCATCTATGCTGTCTTTCTTCATTCCTCCTCACTTTTCCACCCAACCACCCCCCTGCCTCTTTTCTTCTAGAGGAACTTGGATTAAGAAGGGACTCCAAGCCTCTTCCGCTATTCCTTGTTGTATGGTGATGAATGTTTGAAATCAGAAAACTCAATCAGAGGTATTTGGGTGGATGTAGAGCATTATGGGTAAGAGGGAGGCACGTGAGGGTCAAATCCAAGTCTGTGAAATGTGGCCGAGCCAGATCCGAGACCCTATTATGAGGAGGAATGAAGGAAGACAACATAGATGCCAAGTTATGGTAAGACATAACCTTTTATTGTACACTCATTCCAGATCTGATCATGCAGCTATTGCTTTAATAAATCCAAAAGCTTATAAACATTTGGTTAATACTGATCCCCTCTTCCTCTGACAAGGATGGGAAGGCTTTTAATAGGGCAATCATTTGAAATGTCAGGACCTGTTAGAGCAAGTCCCAAATTACTGAAAGAATGGACTTATATATACTAAGTCCAAGATGCCGTTTCTCAGAAATATTCCCTTTTCTCTAAGGTATGGCGATCTTGGAGTTGGTGTATATAAGTTTTGGAGGTGGAGCTTGCCCCCCTCCCAAAAAAAGAAGTTTAAAGGACAGAAGTAGTTTTTGAAATTCCCTCCTCCAGTCTTTTCAGTCCTTTTTTCCAACTTGTCGATACTTGACATTTTGAGTGCCAACATTTTGGTAGGGAACCTTTTGATAGATTTGGGACAAAATTGTATTCTTCTGCAAAGAATTCTCAAATGCCAAGCTCATTTTAAATTTTATGCTTGCTTCCTTTGAGAATGTGAGGAGTATTTTGGCATCTTTTCCTCTTAGGAGAAATCTGCTTTATGTAATTTCCTTGCTTCTGTTTCTCGGGTGGCTACCCATTGTTAGCAATGTTCATATGATTTTGCTGATGTACTAGAACTGTTATGAGGAGATTTGCTTAACTTTGTTTTCAAAATCTCCTGGAAGATGTCTAATATAAAATTATGAATTCTCCCTTGGCTAGAGACTTAGTGTTTGGACCTTCTGTTGCAGAGGTGCATGCATTATGTTATGAGGAAGGCAAGCTGATTCAAGGGATTTCTCTGATTTTTCAGCCATCCTTCTCCAGGTTTGCCAAGGGATTTTAATACTCTCTCTTCAATCTTCATTAAAAAGCAAAATGAGCAGACTTAGCAAGCTTCTGGTAAGTAAATGTTTATAAAGCAATGACAGGGAATTTCCAAAAAGAACGAAGGCACTCCTCCCAAATCACAAAGTACAATCTAATAAGTCTGAATGACCATATATAAGACTCCCCTCCTCCCACCCCACCCTGGCAGACCATTTGTCTTTCAAGAAAGTCTGAACCTTCATAGCTGTCTTTAGCAACAGATAGTTTCAGATAGATGGGTTCTGAGAGTAATCTATCAAGGTTACAGATGACAGTGGGCGTCTCTTCCCTCCTTTTCAACAGATTCCCCCAGTATCTTTTCTGTCCTTTCATGCAGCATGTGCTCCCCCAGGAAGTGATAGATGCTGTCCCTCCTCCTCAGATAGGAGAAGGATTTTATTCAAAGATGCTTCTAGTGCTAAAGAACATTTCTGGAGACCAGTTTTGAAACTTTCCTTTATGAATCTGTTTGTGATAGCACCTAGGTGCAAATTGTTTCTTCATAGCTGATTTACTCCTTATTCCCCATTTGAGTTTTCTAGTAGCCTTAGATTTAAAAGATGCATGTAATCACATTCCTATAGATCCACATTATTAGTTCCCTGCAGTACCCTTTGGTCTGTTTACTGCTGCAAGAGTTTTCACAAAAATCCTAGCTCCAGTAATAGCCTATTGTATGTTTTTCCTTATTTAGATGACTTGCTTATCTTTGCAGAATTGTTTTCAAAGTGTCAGGAATCTCTCACCAGGGTATGGGATCTCTCTTGTCTGACTCCTTCCCATAGGATTGTTTTCCTGGAGTGTCTACTTTCAAAGAGCTTTTCTGAGTTTTTCTGCTCAGACTACTTCTCTCAGCAAGGAAAATTCCTCAGGATTCTGGGTCTCATGGCATCTGTGATTCTCATGATACTTCTTTCATGACTCCACATGTGAAAAAAAAAAATGGGACCTGAAATCTGTATGATCCCAACATCAACGTCCCTGTCACATATTCCAGTTCTGAGATTTGTGAAAGGAAGATTTTTTTTTGTAGAGACAAAATGTCTAGAATCCAGGTCTCACATTAACCCCTTTCAGCCCCAGGACAGTTGGTCACAACAGACACCTTGGAGTGTGATTGAGAAGCAGTGTTTACTGGGATAAAAGTGCAGAGTCCTTGGAAACGGAAAACCTACTAAAACACAAATATAAGAGACGTTGGCACTTATAAATTCTCTCAAGTCTCCATCATTTATGGTCCATGGAACCTCCTCAAGTGTTTACAAACAATACCACAGTGATGTAGTACATAAATAAGAAAGAGGAACCAGATCTTCCATTCTCTGCAGACTAGCCATGGTAGCCTACTTTCACAGTACAGGCATCTTAAATAATGTCAGAGCAACTCTATTTGGCATACAAGCCAAGTAGGACCAGGACAAATCCCCACAGATGGAAACTGAATCAGGAGATCTTTCAGGAATTGATCCAGCTGTGGGGAACTCCTCAAACAGATCTTTGTAAATACACTCACAGCTATCATTTTGTGAGATTCTGCTCCAGGACTCCATGCAAGAAGGCGACTTGCTGTTGTCTGCCTAAGTATTGCTGATCTGTCTGCATTTGATTTTGGATTGGAGTTATTAGTTTAAGGTTTGGTACTTTCATGTTTTTTTATCTTTACTGTTATATTGCATTTTGTTTTGTTTAGTTTTTCTTTTGGAGTTTTAAGAGGTCTTGGCTAGGGTCAGTTAGAAAATAATCTTTTGCAGACAGTGAATAAAATCTAGCTAATTAGTGGGAGGAGCTGAGAAATAGCGTTTCTCAGTTAAATACAGGTATTTAGTGTCATTTCTAGCTGTAGTGCTCTGTGACTTGATATTCTCTGTCTGCATTTGATTTTTCCCACACACCTGCCCTAGTCCTGTTGTGCTTTTGACCTTGGTGGCTTTTGCGCTGCCCTCCCCTACTATAAATCTGACTTTGGACACTCCTCCCAGTCTCATCTAGTCAGCTCATTCTACTGAGCACTGAGAGTTCAGCTGGGAAGCTCCCCACCCACATATAGTCTGTTAAAATTGAATTATCTTCTGTTTCTTACCTTCCCACTTACTAAAAACTAAAGTAAAATAAAAAACAGTTGGACTTTACTCAACTGCTTTTACTGTAGCCGTGCTTATTCATACCCTGTTTAATTTTTTACTGCACATTGTTAGTGTTCAGTTGCATTTAATCTGCTACCTTTTATTACTGCTTACTAGTGGCCTGATTATATTGTAACTGTTATTCTAAGTCTGTTAGCTCTGGTTTAAGCACTTGGGCTCAAAACTAGTTTTTGAAGATTAAAACTAGTTATTTTGCATTAGAAAGGTTTGTGGTCTACACTGTTCTGGCAGGAGAGGTAGCTTATACCCTTCTGAGTTAGAGATTTCTGGTTGAAGGCTTATTGTGTCTGTTATTTTAAGTATCTTTGTTCTGGTCTAAGCAGTAGGGATCCAAACCAGTTATTTTACATTAAGAAGGTTTGTGGTCTACTCTCTTGTGGGAGGAGAGGGTAGCCTCCACCCTTCTGAGATGGGAATTGCTGAAGAAGGCTTATTCTGCCTGTTATTGCTGATGAAGGCTTATTGGGCCTGTTATTCTAAGTGTATGTTCTGGTTTAAGCACTGGGGCTCAAAACTAGATCTGATGTTGTCAGTTTTCATTCTGTCCTCAACCTATGGAGTTTGGATCAGATCCATTGAATCCAACTCAGCTGTTGCAAAAGCTCATGGCAATCAGAAAACTGTAAAGCTACTCCCTTACCCACAGTGCACCACCCCCAGTTACCTCAAATCCCATTTGCCACTTCTATTGAAAGACATAGTGTTACTGAGCTCTTGAGCAATTCTTCAGATAAGTAAAATTTTTTCCTTCTTAAGTCTTTTTTCTCTTATGATTACCTTCCTTTCCAATCTTACCCTTTATTGTACAGCTTTATCTATTTCTTTTCCCTTTTTGTACTTGTGTACTTCTTGAGTACTATAGTTAGTATTCCCACCCTCTTTTCTTTACACTCTAAGGTGTAATTACCATTTAAATACCATTGATGTAGTCATTTACTCTCCCATTCCTTTTATTATACAAAAAATTCTTCTGTCTTATTTTTTCTTCGGCTATATTGTTAGACTGTTACTGTGTTATTATGGCCGACAAATTCTCAGCTGGGTTTAAAAAATGCACCAAGTGCAGTCATAAGATTCCATTCTGTGATACACATACCTTATGTGTATATTATTTAGGACCACACCACTTACAGGAGGACTGCTCCATTTGCCATTCCTTCAACCCAAGAGCTTTGGTGGAGCGAAAGAACAAGCTTATTCTAAAGGGTTAATTCTTTCTTCTTTTTCTGAGGAATTATCTAGAGCGTCCCCTGAAAAATCAAAAAAGACTGTATCTGCTTCAAGTAGATCTTCAGTTTCAACAAAAACTTCAGAGAAGGCTAAAAAATGCATCTTTCATCTTGGATCCTAAGAAAAAATTTTCTAAATTGTCTGATCTAACATCATACTCTGATCCAAACCAAAAGAAAAAAAGAACTTTTGGATCCAATCTCACCATCAGATCTGAATCTTAAGAGACCTAAAGACCTGTGGGATTAGACTACAAAAATCATTTTATTCGACATTTAAGTCAAAGCCCTTTCCAAGGACTGGATACTCTGCCTTGTTAGACCATGGTCCAAAGGCTTGCCCTTTTGGATCCAGGGTCCTATTCCTCTCTGAGAGTTCTGCCTTTGCAGTCATGGAGAGAGCCTTGTCTGCTTCCACGACAAAGATGGTTCCCTTCCCCTCGGATCCTTATTCTGCGGGCTTGCCATCTCTTCACCTGGAGTGTCATCAGTCCTCTCCACAGGGACAGCTGGTAGCAAAACCCCAGGTCTCCCAGCAGGGTGCTCCAACCTCTTCTGATACCTCCCCAGAGCATCTCACTGAGGATGTCCCTAAGAAGAGAAAGTGCAAGAGGAAGCACTTTTACTCCCCAGAGGAGTTTGTCACAGAATATACAGACTTGGATGAAGGTGAAGGGTCCCCATGATCACCTTCTGAAGATGTTGAGTTTGGAGACATTCTTGAAATCCTGAAGCAGAGAGGTGGCTGGAAATCCAACAGCCTTTCTTCTGAGGAGTCTGTACTCCTTGAGGTGTTTGGTACCAGCCCATCCAACTTCTAGGTGACTCTGCCTGCTGCCAATGAGCTCATAGAGTTGATCTCTTGGTGGGCATGGAAAGCCCCAGACACCATTGAACCAGTCTCCAGGAGACCGGATAAAATTATGACAGCACCAGAAGACAAACAGTTCTGGGCAAAAGGGGTATCCATTGATGCCATGGTCAGTGCGGTGGCCCCAAAAAAGGAACTCGCTGAAGAAAATTCCACTGTCCATCCATTAAACAAGGAGTCTCGGGTGATGGACAGGTTTGTGAAGGATGTCTATGCATCAAGGATCTTTGCCTTAAGGTCTCTGAGCTTTTTGGTACATTTTACCAGGTTGCAGACAGACCTGATTAAGGAACTCTCTGACATCCTTTCAGGATCTGTTTCTGATGAGGTACAGGCATCTGTGACTTCTCAGTTGGCTACCCTGCAATCAGTTTCCCAGTTCTTCCATGAGGCTAATTTCGCACATGGCTGAAGGAACCTCAAGGGCAGTGGGTTCGTGCGTTTCAGTTAGGATGATCACCTGAATGCGCTTATCTGATTTTGCGGAGTTCTTCAAGTCTTCATTTGTCAGTGCTCTCTTTGACGGTATGACTTTCTTTGGCCCCAAAGTTAAAGATAGGTTATCCAGGTGTGAAAAGTATGGGAAGAGCCTGTTTGCCGTGGGCATACGTTTTTCTATGCCTCAAAGATCCTTCTCCAAGAATCAGTGAGGTACTGGGAAAATGTTGTTCAAAAAGTCCCAGGGCCCTTTCCAGGACATTTGGAGGAGGTTTCCCTAGGGGTAGGGGGGAACTCCAATGGTAGACTCCACCATTACTGCAGAGGAGGCATGCAAAAGTAAGGGTTCTGAGATTTGTTTTTCTATAGACCCTTCCAGTGCTTCTGAAAGGAGACCTGATTGTCCCCCTGTGGAGGCAATCTGATGTTATTTATCCCTGCATCAGAGAGCCTGGCTAGAGATAACAGATATGTGGATGCAGAAGATTATTTCCAGAGTTTATGTGATACCTTTCACCTCCAATCTCAAGAAAAATTCCTGATGTTCCACCTGGTCATTGAGAACACGCAGCACTTCAAGTACAAAAGCTGCTCAAAAAAAGAGTCATCCAAGAGGTCACGCCAGACCAGGTAGAATTAGGAACTTAGTCCAGATTAATTTTAGTGCCAGAGAAACAGGGTGCTGGATCTCAGCGACTTGAACAAGGCAGTTCGCACAAAATTCCAGATGGTCACGGTTCAGTCCAATCTACCCTTTTTGGGCAAGATGACTGGATGTGCTTGGTAGACTTTCAGAATGCATACTATCACATAAAGATGAATAGATGATCCAGTAGGTACTTATGCTTGTGGCTGGGAGCCAGTCATTACCAATTCAGAGTTCTACCCTTTGGTCTCACCACAGCCCCCAGGGTGTTCACCAAATGTATGGCAGTAGTGGCAGCTCACCTGAGACTGTAGGTATTCTGGGTGTATCCATATTTAGACAACTGGCTCATTACCACCCCGAGCAGGCATCAAGTAACAGAGGCAAGAGATCAGGTTCTTCAGACATACTCTCATCTGGGGATAACCATAAGTTACAGAAAATCTCATTTGGAACGTACTCAAAATTTGGAATTTATAGGAGCACTGTTCAGCACAATGTCAGTAACAGCTTCAGTGCCTCCTCTGAGTTCAGACCTTAAGAGCACTGCTCAGGAAAATAATCTGCAGTATCAAGGTTTCAGCCCACTTAGTCCTGCAGGCTCTAGGATCAATAGCAGCAGCAGTAACTGTAGTACCTTTAACCAGATTTTACATGAGGATTCTGCAGTGGATGCTAGCCATGCAATGGTCGACACTTTATTAACCTATGTCAACCCTGATATGTACTACTCAGATTTGCAAGAGACAACTCAGATGGTGGGCTCAATCAGAGCAGCTTCTACAAGGCCATCCATTCATTCCCCATCAGCCCAAGGCCATAGTGACCACAGATGCTTCCCAGTTAGGGTCATTGGAGACATTACCTGGGGAAAATAGCCTAAGGCACTTGTCCCCCGAATAGGCTAATTTGCATATCAATGTCCTAGAGATGAGAGAAGTGCTTTTAGCATTGCAGGGCTTTCAAGAAGCTCTCCCTCGGGGATGATTGCAGTTCAAATGAACAACATGTCAGCAATTTGGTACATCAACAAACAAGGGGAAGCACTCCGAGTGTGACAGTGGGTGATCCCATCCAACCGCTTTGTCATAGCAACGCACATTCCGGAGAAATCCAGTGTAATATTAGACAGGCTGAGCAGGTGCATTCTTCTGTCTCATGAATGGTCTCTCAACAAGAATGTGACCGATATGATTTTTCGTGAGTGGTGTCAGCCTTGCTGAAACCATTTTGCTTCCCCCCAATCAACAAATGCAGCAGCTACTTTGCCTTGATCCCCGCACAAGGGGAGTCAACCAGTGATGCTCTATTTCACAATTGCTCCCTCCCGCACTGCTTTATGCCTACCCACCAATCTCATGAATTTCCAAATTCCTGCTGAAAGCTGCCATATTGAAGAGCAAAGTTGTCATCATTGCACCCTTTTGGCCTCAACAACTTTGGTACCCATTCCTTTTGCCTCACATACTCCAGCTACCTTGGATTCTGGATCCTTCTCCAGACCTTCTGTCTCATCTGACAGGCATGATCCATCCAGACATACTCAACCTCAGCCTGACTGCCTGGCTTCTCCAATTACATTAATAGTTAGACAACCTATGCTGTCTTCCCCAGCCCATTGGATACTTTTATCTTCCCATAAACCATCTACTCGTAAACTCTACTCCAGTAAATGGAGAATATATGCTTACTGGGCCCATCAAAATAATGTTGATCCCTTTTCAGCATAGTATCCTAGAATTTTTAGCCTTACTTTCTAAAGAAGGAGCTAGCTCCTCCACAGTTAAAGTCCATTTGGCAGCAGTATCAAATTTTCATATGGGAATTGAAGGTGCTTCTGTTGCCTCCCATAGACTATAAAACTTTTTTGCAAGACACTCTTCTTCTGAGGCCTCCTTTTAGGGATCCTACTCCCCCATGGGACCTCAATCTGGTACTGCAGAAACTTACTCAACCCCTGTTTGAACTTGCAGTTAAATGTCACCTTAAGTATTTTTCTTGGAAAACAATTTTTATAGTAGCTATTACTTCTGCCAGAAGAATTTCAGAGATTCAGGCCTTGTCTGCGAAACCACCTTACTTGATCTTCCATAAAGACAGAGTCACCTTACGAACAAATGCCTCCTTTCTCCCTAAAGTGGTTTCAGAGGCTAATAGTAGTCAGTCTATTAATTTACCAGTATTCTTCCCCAAATGTACTAACAAAGGTGAATACACTTTTCATTTATTGGTTGTCTATGGAAAATATCAGGAAAACTGAACAGTTATTTGTTTCTTTTTCTGACATAAAACTAGGAACACCTGTTGCCAAAGTAACTCTTGTCAGTTGGCTGACTGATTGTATTTCTTTATTTATATAAAACAAATTGGGCATTACATTATCAAAGGCCATAATGGGCTCATTCAGCTAGAGCCATGGCTCAGGAATATCCTTCCTTGAGTCCATCTGGGCATTTAGGTAGCTGGGGGCTCTTTCCCGTAAGCTAAGGACAGAAAGAAAATTGACATCATCAGATAAAGAAGTTATGTACTCACCATAACGTTCCATCTTTATTGTCCATTTTCATTTTTCCTCACCTTCCCTTCCACCAACCCCCTGCCCTAAGAACTCATGGAAGAGTGAGTGTTTTTAAGTATGCCACTTCCTTAGTACATACTTCAGATATAGTCTCCCCTCTATGTAGTTGCAATATTTCTTTCTGCTGTTATTAGTAAACAAGATCTGAGGTAATTGGGGTTGATGCATTGTTAAGGGAGTAGCTCGATGGTTTTCTGGTTGTCACGAGCTTTTGCAATAGCTGAGTCAGAGCCGATGGATTGGATCCAAACCCTGTAAGTTGAAGAAGAATGAAAATGGAAAACACAGCTGGAACGTTATGGTGAGTACATAATTTATTTTTTTATTTACATTAGGTAGGTTTGTGGTCTACATTCCTGTGGCAGGAGAGGATAGACTGTGCCCTTCTGAGCTGGGAATTGCTGATATATGTCTTATTGTGCCTTTATTTGATTAGCTAGAGGGCTAGGTTGTTTTTTGAATATCTCTGCCTGGGGCATTTGGCAACGTTTGGTAACCATGTTACTTGAGAACGAAGAGTGTTCCTGGTCTGTGCTAAACTCTACAAAAGCGAAGACTTGCAGTACCATATCACTTGTTTTGGCACTTGTTTTTCGCTGCATTAATTGAGTGTTTGTGTTGAATATCTGCACTTTTTAACCTTTTTTACAGTCTTTAATTAGAATTGCCTTGGTTCTCACTTTAGTGAGAGTAGGGGGGACCTGAATCATTTTCTGGCCCGAGATTGTGTAAAGGAAATAAGAATGTGCTGTTTTGGATTGGCCGCAGGTCATTGTTTGTGGGGATTTTTATCGAATCTCCTCTGCTGTTTAAGCATTGCAGGTACACAATAATTGGCTCATAACCTATGAGCAAGCTAAGACTTACATTACCATTTCCATTGTTTCAGCACTTTTTTGTTTTTGTATTTTTCGTCACAGCTGCATTAATTGTTTCTGTTGACTTTCTGAACTTTTTGATCTTTTTTACAGTCTTTAGCTAAAACTGTTGCTCTCCGCTCAGGGTCGCCTTGCAGTGGTCTGTATAGATGCTGATATCTTGCAGCTTAATTCCCCCTTGCATACCTCTCAACCTCTTAGTTCAAGAAATCTGGACAAAGCCTGACATAATGGAGGGACAAAGTCCTGAAATTAGGGACAGATTTTAAATATTGCTCTAATAAACTTAGAAAATCATTAGAATAAGAGGATTTGTGTTAACATGCATTTTATGACTGATATGAAGTCTGAAACTCAAATATATGTCATTGTTTAGTGACTTCAGTTCTCAGATCATCCCAGTGATTTGCCAGAAAACCACAAATTTTATGATGAAAAGACCAAAAATGTGATGCAGAAATCTGGGCATTCTGTGAAAATCTGGACAGTTGAGAGCTATGGCCCCTTGTAATCTATGTAGACACGGATCTCTCACAGTGCAAGTTTACCTTAAAATAACCTTAATGTCGAGACAGATTTTTTAACTACTGGAGCATCTAGTTTGCACGTAGCTGAACGTTGCTCATCAAGTTTCTTGTATTCTTGTCCTATTCAGTATTTAAATTTCCCTTCACTCCTCCCTAGGAGATCAGCAGCCATGGATTTGCACCTCCCGACTCTCTCTCTGGCCAGCCTGGTTGAGATGGGTATTCTGAGGCATTGTAGAAATTGCCTCATGTATAGTGACAACCCACTTATTCTTAATAAAACAGATAAAGTATGCAAGAGTTGTAAATGTACTTTAATGCAGGGGACAAAACTCTCTCTCATACAACCAAAACTAATCCTATAGAAGCTGTCATTGATGATTGCATTATGCCTACTGCACAGAGTAAAGACCCTAAGCAAAAAACTACTTATGCTGAGGCACTTACAGGTAGCCTTCATAAACTACTAAGACCTCCTGCACATCACAATCAAAAAAGGGTCCTCAGCCACCATGTAAACACTCTATTAACACTCTATTAAAACACCTTCCACAGCTACACATAGAAGCAAAGTTTCCAATGCCTCTCCTGCTAAGTCCTTAAGGCAAACCAGTGCACAATCAAATTTTGTGGTCATTGGTGATTCTATAGTGAGGCACACAGATATCCCCCTTATCAGACTGAGTAAGGAGAGAGTCATGGTTAGCTGCCTTTCTGGGGCTAGGATCCATCAAGTCACAAGGGCACTCACGTCATTCACCACATGTACCAGTATGATTCTTTCCATATGGGTGTTAATGACCTGAGATGTACCTGCCGTGACAAGATGAAGCGAGACATGATCGAGCTTGCTGGTTCTGTCTCAGGCAGGTATGTGCCTAGCACTGAGCAGCATACTACCTTCTCCAAGGATAATACCACTTAACAACTGAAAATGATTGATGTTAACAATTGGTTCAGCTTCTGGTGTCAGTCCAAGGGGGTATATTATTTGATGCCTGGGTGGACATAGTTGACAGACCACACTGTTTTGCCAGGGATAGTCTGCACTTATCTCCACTAGGATTTCAGATATTGGCAAAGAACTTTTCCACTCCCATAGTCCTTTTTTAGGCAATGCCAAACTGTTAAATCTCCCAATTTAACTGAACGTATGAAAGAATATTTGAAGATGGTACTACTCAGTTTTAGAAGTCTTGACAAGAAACTCTACTCCCTGGAAACCTTCCTTCCCTTGAAGAGTGTAGACATCTGTGTAGTAACGGAGACATGGTTTAAAGTCACAAAATGTACCCTGGAAGTGCAAAGTTATAATGCCTCTCACACCTTTAGAACAGCTACTGCACAGGAGTGAACTAAAGCTGGCGGAGTCTGTCTATATTAAAAATAACCTCACATCTGGACTAGTTAGTGTATGACCCACTGGAACTCATATATGTGCAACTCACCATAAACAGGGTCTTGTATCATACCCTTGCAACCTGTAGATGTACTTCTATATCCCTGTTGCAGTATTCTTTACATAAGTGATTCCTTGCTGAGGACAGCCCAATGTCCAGCCGGGGTACCAAAACCTTAGGAATATAAATACATCATACATATACTACCTGCTCAAGGCATAAGGGCATAAATGTGAGGTACAGATCTACATAAATCAGAACAACTTTGTTACCAGTCCAGATGCCATCATTGATTGCCTGTCTGTATGCTCCTTCTGTGCTGGTTACTGAGCCATATTTCAGATAATTGCTTCATTTGGGTTTCTTCTTCTGTCTTTTATCTTTTATTTTTCTGAGTTTGCAAGTCACACAGAAAGGGAAAATGTCAGAATGATAGGCAGATTCCCCACAAAAATCATCACAAGCAGTGTCTCTTATGTTTGGATTCTTCTCACGACCATACACAGAGTTCTATCTGCCAAGTGTTTGCCCCTCGGACCCTATGTAATCATCTTTCCTGATTGTCAATTTACCTTACATTGTTGGTGCAAAATGCTATGTCATAATCTATGTCATAATATTCCAGTACTGAAGCTCCCCACCCACATATAGTCTGTTAAAATTGAATTATCTTCTGTTTCTTACCTTCCCACTTACTAAAAAGTAAAATAAAATAAAAAACAATTGGACTTTACTCAACTGCTTTTACTGTAGCCATGCTTATTCATACTCTGTTTAATTTTTTACTGCACATTGTTAGTGTTCAGTTGCATTTAATCTGCTACCTTTTATTACTCC
This sequence comes from Protopterus annectens, assembly GCF_019279795.1. Taxonomy (NCBI): domain Eukaryota; kingdom Metazoa; phylum Chordata; order Ceratodontiformes; family Protopteridae; genus Protopterus; species Protopterus annectens. Next base: position 1,059,634,096 of record NC_056732.1, read on the forward strand.
TTACTAGTGGCCTGATTATATTGTAACTGTTATTCTAAGTCTGTTAGCTCTGGTTTAAGCACTTGGGCTCAAAACTAGTTATCTTGCATTAGAAAGGTTTGTGGTCTACACTGTTCTGGCAGGAGAGGTAGCTTATACCCTTCTGAGTTAGGGATTTCTGGTTGAAGGCTTATTGTGTCTGTTATTTTAAGTATCTTTGTTCTGGTTTAAGCAGTAGGGATCCAAACCAGTTATTTTACATTAAGAAGGTTTGTGGTCTACTCTCTTGTGGGAGGAGAGGGTAGCCTCCACCCTTCTGAGATGGGAATTGCTGATGAAGGCTTATTGTGCCTGTTATTGCTGATGAAGGCTTATTGCGCCTGTTATTCTAAGTGTCTGTTCTGGTTTAAGCACTGGGTCTCAAACTAGATCTGATGTTGTCAGTTTTCATTCTGTCCTCAACCTATGGAGTTTGGATCAGATCCATTGAATCCAATTCAGCTCTTGCAAAAGCTCATAGCAATCAGAAAACTCTCAAGCTAATCCCTTACCTACAATGCACCACCCCAGTTACCTCAAATCCTGTTTGCCACTTCCAGTGAAAGACATAGTGTTACTGAGCTCTTGAGCAATTCTTCAGATAAGTTAAATTTTTTCCTTCTTAAGTCTTTTTTCTTTTACGATTACCTTCCTTTCCAATCTTACCCTTTATAGTACAGCTTTATCTGTTTCTTTTCCCTTTTTGTGCTTGTGTACTTCATGAGTACTATAGTTAGTATTCCAACCCTCTTTTCTTTACACTCTAAGGTGTAATTACTATTTAAATACCATTGATGTAGTTGTTTACTCTCCCATTCCTTTTATTATACAAAAAAAAATTTGTGTCTTATTTTTTCTTCGGCTTTATTGTTAGACTGTTATTGTGTTGTTATGGCCGACAAATTCTCAGCTGAGTTTAAAAAATGCACCAAGTGCAGTCATAAGATTCCATTCTCTGATACACATACCTTATGTGTATATTGTTTAGGACCACACCACTTACAGGAGGACTGCTCCATTTGCTGTTCCTTCAACCCAAGAGCTTTGGTGGAGCGAAAGAACAAGCTTATTCTAAATGGGTTCATTCTTTCCTCTGAGGAATTATCTGGAGCTTCCCCTGAAAAATCAAAAAAGACTGTATCTGCTTCTCCAGGTATATCTTCAGTTTCAGCAAAAACTTCAGAGAAGGCTAAAAAATGCCTCTTTCAGAGCTGACTGACTCCTTGGATCCTAAGAAAAAAATTTCTAAATTGTCTGATCCAACATCATACTCTGATCCAAACCAAAAGAAAAAAAGAACTTTCGGATCCGATCTCGCCATCGGATCTGAACCTTAAGAGACCTAAAGACCTGTGGGTTTAGACTGCAAAAATCATTTTATTCGACCTTTAAGTCAAAGCCCTTTCCAAGGACTAGATACTCTGCCTTGTTAGACCATGGTCCAAAGGCTTGCCCTTTTGGATCCTGGATCCTATTCCTCTCTGAGAGTTCTGCCTTTGCAGTCATGGAGAGAGCCTTGTCTGCTTCCACGACAAAGACGGTTCCCTTCCCCTCGGATCCTTATTCTGCGGGCTTGCCATCTCTTCACCTGGAGTGTCATCAATCCTCTCCACAGGGACAGCTGGTACCAAAACCCCAGGTCTCCCAGTAGCGTGCTCCAACCTCTTCTGATACCTCCCCAGAGCATCTCACTGAGGAGGTCCTTAAGAAGAGAAAGTGCAAGAGGAAGAACTTTTACTCCCCAGAGGAGTTTGTCACAGAATATACAGACTTGGATGAAGGTGAAGCGTCCCCATGATCACCCTTCTGAATATGTTGAGTTTGGAGACATTCTTGAAATCCTGAAGCAGAGAGGTGGCTGGAAATCCAACAACCCTTCTTCTGAGGAGTCTGTACTCCTTGAGGTGTTTGGTACCAGCCCATCCAACTCCTAGGTGACTCTGCCTGCTGCCAATGAGCTCATAGAGTTGATCTCTTGGTGGGCATGGAAAGCCCCAGACACCATTGAACCAGTCCCCAGGAGACCGGATAAAATTATGACAGCACCAGAAGACAAACAGTTCTGGGCAAAAGGGGTATCCATTGATGCCGTGGTCAGGGCGGTGGCCCCAAAAAAGGAATTCGCTGAAGAAAGTTCCACTGTCCATCCATTAAACAAGGAGTCTCAGGTGATGGACAGGTTTGTGAAGGATGTCTATGCATCACGGACCTACGCCTTAAGGTCTCTGAGCTTTTTGGTACATTTTGCCAGGTTACAGAGAGACCCAATTAAGGAACTCTCTGACATCCTTTCAGAATCTGTTTCTGATGAGGTACAGGCATCTGTGACTTCTCATTTCGCTACCCTGCAATCAGTTTCCCAGTTCTTCCATGAGTATAATTTCGCACATGGCTGAAGGAACCTCAAGGGCAGTGGGTTTCTGCGTTTCAGTTAGGATGCACACCTGAATGCGCTTATCTGATTTTGCGGAGCTCTTCAAGTCTTCATGTGTCAGTGCTCTCTTTGACGGTATGACTTTCTTTGGCCCCAAAGTTAAAAATAAGTTATCCAGGTGTGAAAAGGATAGGAAGAGCCTGTTTGCCGTGGGCATACGTTTTTCTATGCCTCAAAGATCCTTCTCCAGGAATCAATGAGGTACTGGGAAAATGTTGTTCAAAAAGTCCTAGGGCCCATTCCAGGACATGTGGAGGAGGTTCCCCTAGGGGTAGGGGGAACTCCAATGGTAGACTCCACCATTGCTACAGAGGAGGCCTGCAAAACTAAGGGTTCAGAGATTTGTTTTTCTATAGACCCTTCCAGTGCTTCTGAAAGGAGACCTGATTGTCCCCCTCTGGAGGCAATATGATGTTATTTATCCCTGCACCAGAGAGCCTGACTAGATATAACAGATATGTGGGTGCAGAGGATTATTTCCTGAGGTTATGTGATACCATTTTCCCTTTCACCTCCAATCTCAAGAAAAATTCCTGATGTTCCACCCAGTCATTGAGAGCAAGCAGCACTACAAATACAAAAGCTGCTCAAAAAAAGAGTCATCCAAGAGGTCCCGTCAGACCAGGTAGAATTCAGAACTTATTCAAGATTCATTTTAGTGCCAGAGAAAACAGGGTGCTGGATCTCAGCGACTTGAACAAGGAAGTTCGCACAAAATTAAAGATGGTCACAGTTCAGTCCAATCTACCCTTTTTGGGCAAGACGACTGGATGTGCTTGGTAGACTTTCAGAATGCATATTATCACATAAAGATGAACAGATGATCTGGTAGGTACTTACGCTTGTGGCTGGGAGCCAGTCATTACCAATTCAGAGTTCTACCCTTTGGTCTCACCACAGCCCCCAGGGTGTTCACCAAATGTATGGCAGTAGTGGCAGCTCACTTGAGACTGTAGGTATTCTGGGTGTATCCATATTTAGACAACTGGCTCATTACCACCCCGAGCAGGCATCAAGTAGGGCAAGAGATCAGGTTCTTCAGACATACTTTCATCTGGGGATAACCATAAGTTACGGAAAATCTCATTTGGAACGTACTCAAAATTTGGAATTTATAGGAGCACTGTTCAGCACAATGTCAGTAACAGCTTCAGTGCCTCCTCTGAGTTCAGACCTTAAGAGCACTGCTCAGGAAAATAATCTGCAGTATCAAGGTTTCAGCCCACTTAGTCCTGCTGGCTCTAGGGATCAATGGCAGCAGCAGTAACTCTAGTACCTTTAACCAGATTTTACATGAGGATTCTGCAGTGGATGCTAGCCATGCAATGGTCAACACTTTATTAACCTATGTCAACCCTGATATGTACTACTCAGATTTGCAAGAGACAACTCAGATGGTGGGCTCAATCAGAGCAGCTTCTACAAGGCCATCCATTCATTCCCCATCAGCCCAAGGCCATAGTGACCACAGATGCTTCCCAGTTAGGGTCATTGGAGACATTACCTGGGAAAAATAGCCCAAGGCACTTGTCCCCCGAATAGGCTAATTTGCATATCAATGTCCTAGAGATGAGAGAAGTGCTTTTAGCATTGCACGGCTTTCAAGAAGCTCTCCCTCGGGGATGATTGCAGTTCATATTAACAACATGTCAGCAGTTTGGTACATCAAGCACTCCGAGTGTGACAGTGGGTGATCCCATCCAACCGCTTTGTCATAGCAACGCACATTCCGGAGAAATCCAGTGTAATAGTAGACAAGCTGAGCAGGTGCATTCTTCTGTCTCATGAATGGTCTCTCAACAAGAATGTGACTGATATGATTTTTTGTGAGTGGTGTCAGCCTTGCTGAAACCTATTTGCTTCCCCCCAATCAACAAATGCAGCAGCTACTTTGCCTTGATCTCCCCACAAGGGGAGTCAATCAGTGATGCTCTATTTCACAATTGCTCCCTCCCGGGCTGCTTTATGCCTACCCACCAATCTCATTGATTTCCAAATTCCTGCAGAAAGTTGCCATATTGAAGAGCAAAGTTGTCATCATTGCACCCTTTTGGCCTCAATAACTTTGGTTCCCATTCCTTTCCCCTCACTTACTCCAGCTACCTTGGATTCTGGATCCTTCTCCAGACCTTCTGTCTCATCTGACAGGCATGATCCATCCAGACATACCCAGCCTCAGCCTGACTGCCTGGATTCTCCATTCCATTAATAGTTAGACAGCCTATGCTGTCTTCCCCAGCCCATTGGATACTTTTATCTTCCTATAAACCATCTACTCGTAAACTCTACTCCAGTAAATGGAGAAGATATGCTTACTGGGGCCATCAAAATAATGTTGATCTCTTTTCAGCATAGTATCCTAGAATTTTTAGCCTTACTTTTTAAAGAAGGAGCTAGCTCCTCCACAGTTAAAGTCCATTTGGCAGCAGTATCAAATTTTCACATGGGAATTGAAGGTGCTTCTGTTGCCTCCCATAGACTATAAAACTTTTTTGCAAGACACTCTTCTTCTGAGGCCTCCTTTTAGGGATCCTACTCCCCCATGGGACCTCAATCTAGTACTGCAGCAACTTACTCAACCCCTCTTTGAACCTGCAGTTAAATGTCACCTTAAGTATTTTTCTTGAAAAACAATTTTTATAGTAGCTATTACTTATGCCAGAAGAATTTCAGAGATTCAGGCCTTGTCTGCAAAACCACCTTACTTGATCTTCCATAAAGACAGAGTCACCTTACGAACAAATGCCTCCTTTCCTCCCTAAAGTCGTTTCAGAGGCTAATATTAGTCAGTCTATTAATTTACCAGTATTCTTCCCCAAATGTACTAACAAAGGTGAATACACTTTTCATTTATTGGATGTTTATGGAAAATATCAGGAAGACTGAACAGTTATTTGTTTCTTTTTCTGACATAAAACTAGGAAAACCTGTTGCCAAAGTAACTCTTGTCAGCTGTCTGACTGATTGTATTTCTTTATTTATATAAAACAAATTGGGCATTACATTATCAAAGCCATAATGGGCTCATTCAGCTAGAGCCATGGCTCAGGAATATCCTTCCTTGAGTCCATCTGGGCATTTAGGTAGCTGGGGGCTCTTTCCATAAGCTAGGGACAGAAAGAAAATTGACATCATCGGATAAAGAAGTTATGTACTCACCATAACGTTCCATCTATATTGTCCATTTTCATTTTTCCTCAACTTCCCTCCCACCAACCCCCTACCCTAAGAACTCATGGTAGAGTGACTGTTTTTAAGTATGCCACTTCCTTAGTACATACTCCCGATATAGTCTCCCCTCTATGTCGTTGCAATATTTCTTTCTGCTGTTATTAGTAAACAAGATCTGAGGTAATTGGGGTTGGTGCATTGTTGGTAAGGGAGTAGCTCGGGGGTTTTCTGGTTGTCACGAGCTTTTGCAACAACTGAGTCAGAGCTGATGGATTGGATCCAATCCCTGTAAGTTGAAGAAGAATGAAAATGGAAAACACAGCTGGAATGTTATGGCGAGTACGTAACTTCTTTTTTTATTTAGGTTCATAGGTTCATACTAGGCTATCTGCCCTAGGGCATTTATAAGCCTAGCCAGAGTGTGTTTGGCTTTCGCCACCCATTTTAAATTAATTTTGCTATGCCCGTTTTCGAGGTTAGTATACTGTGCCTGTGTCTAACAGTGACACAGAAGTGATACCTGGGGTAAACCCACGATCTCCCATCCACTCATCCAGATTCCTCTTGAAGAGAGTCAATGAGAGACTCTGCCTAACCTGGACTGGGATTTTATTCCAGAGTGAAAGGAGCCTCTGGGTTATGAATCTGTCCCTCCAGCATGTCCTATTTATTTCAGTGCTGAGGTTCAAGTCTCTCGGCGTGAGCTCGATGGGATTTGGATTTTCTGAGGTGCAGCATGTCCATTAATTCCGAGTTGGACATGGCTTTATATATCAGGCACAGATCTCCTCTGAGCAGGCAGTATGCCACTGAGTAGAGCTGGAGTTTCTTTAACTGGGCAGCATATGGCATCTGTTTGAGCCCTTTGATCCTCTTGGTGAGGTACTTTTGGGGTCTTTCCAGTTGCTGCAGGTGTCTGGTAAGGTACATCCCAAAAGGGGCATTGTACTCAATTATGGGCCTGATGAGGGATGAGTAAAGAGGTACGATGAACTCCCCTGATCTAGATGTGAATCCCTTCATGATTAGGTGGGCTATATAAAATGTTTTTCTAACCACTTTGGCCACGTGGTTGTCAAATGAGAGATTGCTATCAACTTGGGTCCCCAGGTCCCTAATTACTTCTTCCGTACTTAATGGATTACCACCTATGTGGTAATTTGTGGGCACTTTGTTTTTGCCAAAGGGGATGACTATACACTTTTTGGCATTTAGCTTGAGGCCATGGCTGTGGCACCAGTTGTCTGTTTCTGTGAGGCCCTTTTGGAGGATGCTTTTGTCGGCTGTAGAGTCGATTATGACACCCAGTTTGCAGTCATCTGCGAACTTGGTCAGCCACAGTCCTTCCGTGTTGGCCTGTACCTTCGAGAAATATATACCGAACAAGAGAGGTCCCAGGACTGAGCCTTGTGGGACGCCACTTGTAACTGGTTTGGAGTCTGACATGGCTCCAACAATTCTAACCATGTGGGTTCTGTCCTTGAGACAGTTTGCAACTCATTTAGTGACATAGGGGTTTATATTTAAGCTGGTGAGCTTATCTATAATGCCCGAGTGGGGTATTGTATGGAAGGCTTTTGCGAGGTCCAGGTAGGCTGTGTGGACCACCTTCCCCTCGTCAATGGCCTTGGTGACTGCTTCAAAGAAATCGACCAGGTTTAAGAGGCAGGATCTGCCCTTAAGAAAGCCGAACTGGGTAGGATCCAGTGTCTGTAGATCCCAATATCTTTATTTTTGAGGTCCATGATGATCCTTTCCATAGCTTTGCAGACCAAGCTAGTCTGGCTTATGGGGCGATAATTTCCAGGATCCGTTGAGGCACCACCTTTGTGGAGAGGTACCACTGTTGCTGTACGCCACTCTTTGGGTACATATCCTGTAGTAAGGCTGAGATTGAACAGTAGTTTTATGTTTGGGTTTAGCTCTTCTTTGAGTTCAGGTAGGATGCAGCCTGGGACACCGTCTGGTCCCATTGATGCTGTGTTTTTTGCTTTGGAGAGGGCGGCTCTTACCTGAGCATCTGAGATGTCAGGGAGGCAGCACTCTGCTGGGATAGATATTTGCCCTTTTGGTGGGGGGGGAGGTTTGCGCTGAACCTGTTAGCTAGGATGTTGGCAATGTCTGTGGGTTCAGTGTATTTTTTGGTATTTTGGACTAATTCTGAGCATATCTGGGAATTCACACCCAGGTTTCTAACATAACTAAAGAAAGCCTTGTGATTATCCTTAGTGTCCTGTGCAATTTTTCTCTCTAAGCTGGCCTTAGACAATTTTATGAGTGCCCGTAGTTTTTTGCTAATACTGATCAGAGATGCCTTCCCTTTTTGGGATTTTGTTCTATCATGTAGTAGCTTCCTCCTTCTATTGTATAGTTTGTTTGTGGCTGGGGTCCAGCAGACAGGACGTCTGCCTTTGGAGGATTGGGTCTTGGTTTTATTTGGGATTGCATGATCCATGCATTCCTGAAGGTGTTCATAGAATGCGTTTATAAAGGATTCTGTGGTCTGGGCCGTATTTTCCACAGGCCCGGGGGCTTTGAAGGATTCCACCTCGGTTTTGAGGAGTGTGAAATTTGCTTTAGAGAAGTTTTTCACTGTGGTTTTCTGGGCAGGGGGTGGGGTCGGGATGTGAATATCCAGTGAGATTAGTTTATGGTCTGATCTTACCAGTGAGGGATAAACTTCTGGTATGGAGCATAGAGTCCCCATGTTGGTGATGATCAGGTCCAGTATGTTTTCCCCTCTTGTGGGAGTGGTAACAAGTTGTTCCATAGCATTTGAGTTTATAAATTCTAGGAACCTTTGGGCCAGGGTGTTGGATCTAGAGTAATGCTCCCAGTCTATGTTTGGGTAGTTGAAGTCGTCCAATATAATGGTGTTTGGAGAGACCTTCATATTTTCCAGTGTTCTCAGGAAGGCCGAGTGGGGTTCCTGGGTTTGGGAGGTGGTCTGTAGCAGGCTATAAAATGGAAGGCAGTTTTACCCACTGTTAGTTGCACATGGATAGTCTCTGATGCTTCGTGCTGTGCCACCAACCTGGAGGTGTGGGTATCTTTGTGAATATTGATACTCCCCTCCTTTTGTGGTTCGGTCCAAGTTTTGGGGCCGAAAAGCATGGTATGAGGTATAACCTGGTAGTGCTGGGGTGCTCTCGGGAGCCTTGAACCAGGTTTCTGTTACTGCACAGATATCGATGTTCTCCATGCTAAGGAGAGTTTCGAGTGCATGCATCTTGAGGTTTAGACTTCTGGCGTTGAGTAGCATTACTCTTAGTTTCTTATCCCTTGTGATACCTATGGAGGTGGGTTTGTCTTTTCAGCCTTGCCTAAAAAAGGCACTATGGGGGTAGCAAGAGCCTTTGCCAATATCCAAAAGCCCAGGGGTGACATTTATATTTACATTAGGAAGGTTTGTGGTCTACATTCCTGTGGCAGGAGAGGATAGACTGTGCCCTTCTGAGCTGGGAATTGCTGATATACGTCTTATTGTGGCTTTATTTGATTAGCTAGAGGGCTAGGTTGTTTTTTGAATATCTCTGCCTGGGGCATTTGGCAACGTTTGGCAACCATGTTACTTGAGAATGAAGAGTGTTCCTGGTCTGTGCTAAACTCTACAAAAGCGAAGACTTGCAGTACCATATCACTTGTTTCGGCACTTGTTTTTTGCTGCATTAATTGAGTGTTTGTGTTGAATATCTGCACTTTTTAACCTTTTTTACAGTCTTTAATTAGAATTGCTTTGGTTCTCACTTTAGTGAGAGTAGGGGGGACCTGAATCATTTTCTGGCCCGAGATTGTGTAAAGGAAATAAGAATGTGCTGTTTTGGATTGGCCGCAGGTCATTGTTTGTGGGTTTTTTTATCGAATCTCCTCTGCTGTTTAAGCATTGCAGGTACACAATAATTGGCTCATAACCTATGAGCAAGCTAAGACTTACATTACCATTTCCATTGTTTCAGCACTTTTTTGTTTTTGTATTTTTCGTCACAGCTGCATTAATTGTTTCTGTTGACTTTCTGAACTTTTTGATCTTTTCTTACAGTCTTTAGCTAAAACTGTTGCTCTCTGTTCAGGGGCGCCTTGCAGTGGTCTGTATAGATGCTGATATATTGCAGCTTAATTCCCCCTTGCATACCTCTCAACCTCTTAGTTCAAGAAATCTGGACAAAGCCTGACATAATGGGGGTACAATGTCCTGAAAATAGAGACAGATTTTAAATATTGCTCTAATAAACTTAGAAAGTCATTAGAATAAGAGGATTTGTGTTAACATGCATTTTATGACTGATATGAAGTCTGAAACTCAAATATATGTCATTATTTAGTGACCAGTCCTCAGATCATCCCAGTGATTTGTCAGAAAACCACAAATTTTATGATGAAAAGACCAAAAATGTGATGCAGAAATCTGGGCATTCTGTGAATATCTGGACAGTTGAGAGCTATGCCCCCTTGTAATCTATGTAGACACGGATCTCTCACAGTGCAAGTCTACCTTAAAATAACCTTAATGTCGAGACAGATTTTTTAACTACTGGAGCATCTAGTTTGCACGTAGCTGAACGTTGCTCATCAAGATGTCCTTCAAGAATGCAACTGCAGTCATAACATATGGGTTGTATTGCCTCAGGCAGCCCTCGGTCAGGTTGTCCTGCCTCAGGCAGCCCTCAGTCGGCCGGATTCCAAAGTCTGGGTCCGACATCGGCTGATGTTGCATTTCTTTCCAACGTCAGGGCGGCTGGAGTATATAAGCATCAGCCAACGCCATCTTCTTCAGTCTTTCTTGCCGCACGGTGCCCGAAGCAGAAGCAGTTCGCAAGTGCCGGTCGGTCAGCTCCTGTATTCTTCGAAACCGAAGTCATCAAAAAAGCTAAGTACCCCGTTGGGGACCTTTTCTTGCCTCAGCCGATGTCAGAAATTACTGAAAAAGTAAATAATTGTTTGTCTTGTGGTAAACAAATACCTCATAATGATTTCCATTCTTACTGCCTCCCTTGCCTTGGCCCAGACCACGACGTCTCGGCCTGTGTCGCCTGTGCTCGCTTCAATAAGTGCACTCTCAGGCACCGAGCGGAGTTCGCAGAAGACTTCTTTGGCGACAAATTTCATTATAATGCCGTCGGAACAACCGACAACGCAGACTCCTAAGAAACGAAAAGACCGGGACCGACATCCTCGGCCCGCGTCTTCCACTGACACCACGACTAAACTAACCGCGAGGACCCCGGTTTCCTCTGAGTCGGTTATTCCACCGCTCCAAACCGAAGACACCGCTTTACCGATACCTCCGATACCGGAGACCACTCCGACGCCAGTCATTGATTTTCCTCCGGATACCGAAACCGAGGAAATGCCCTCTCATTCAACTGGAGCACCTTGATAATTTATACATTTCCACCTCTGCCACTGATGACCACAGTGTTATTAAAGATCAAAGCAGACAAGCCGAAGGGGATCCTAATAGCTCCAGACTGGCCAAGACAACACTGGTACCCACTACTACGGAGCATATGTCACAACAAAACTTGGGCCCTTCCACAATGGCCCCAACTTCTGACTCAACACAACTTCAGGACAGTTCATCCCAACATCCAGACGCTACAGCTGACAGCTTGGAAAATCCCATAAATAACCTTGATTTACCTCTCTCCAAGGAAGTTCAGCGGATATTAACAGAAGCCCGCAGACCATCCACCAGAAAAGTTTACTCAGCCAAATGGAAGAGATTCAGCATTTGGAATACCAACAAGGGTCATGATGCCTCATTTTTGAGCATTCCTCTCATCCTGGAATACTTGGCAGATATGCTGCATAAAGGACTTTCATTCTCTTCCATAAAATTCATGCTTCAGCTATCTCAGCTAGATACAACACTGACCCACCTGTGTTTTCACATCCTTTGTTAAGGCAATTTCTTAGAGGAATCAAGAATATAAAGCCCCCAAGAAAGGCACCAGTACCAGCTTGGGACCTCAATTTTGTTCTAGAAAAATTGACTTTACCTCCCTTCGAGCCAGCAGCTTCTGTGGATTTACAATTTCTTTCCTGGAAGACAGCTTTCCTGTTGGCCATTACCTCAGCAAGAAGGGTTTCGGAATTACAGGCCTTAATGGCAGTACCACCGTTCATAACCTTTCACAGAGACAGGGTCTCCTTACGAACCAACCCTACCTTTCTGCCAAAAGTGGTATCTAGGGTTGCCTTAAATCAAGCAATTCACCTGCCTACTTTCTTCCCTAATCCTGAGAACAAAGGGGAAAGACTGTTGCATACCTTGGACATACACAGACAACTTCGCTACTACCTAGACAGAACCAAGACCAGTAGGAAGTCTGACCAGCTTTTTGTAGCTTACGCCCCTGCAGTACAAGGAAAAGCAATTTTTAAACAGACAATTTCAAAATGGATTGGACATTGCATCAGATTCTGTTATTCCTTCCATGGAAAGAGTGTGCCAGCCAATGTCAGACCACACTCCACCAGAGCTACAGCCACCTCTACAGCCTTCTTAAGAGGGGTGCCTACAAAAGACATTCTAGAAGCTGCTACATGGAGCTCCGTGCATACATTTTCCAAGCACTACAACCTCCCTTTATATTCCAGATCCAGAGCAGGCTTTGCTTCGGCAGTCCTGCAGGGACTGATAGCTACACCATCCCTTTCTTAGAGCATACCACCTCCCCCAGCTAAGCTTTGGTATTCAACCCATATGTTATGACTGCAGTTGCATTCTTGAAGGACATAGTACAGTTTTGTACCTACCATAAATGTAGATGTCCGATAGATATGTAACTGCAGTCGGGTTTTCCCTCCCTCCATCCCCTCTATGCCGTGGGTCCACTCCTCTCCCTGTTATCCTTAGCTGGGGATATCTGTTATGGTGTATCTGTTTATTGCTTATTTGTTGTCTGGAAACCTATTTTTGTCTTCCAATTTGATTACAGCATTCCTTAGAGGGCACCTGGCATCTGGGGCAAGAAACACTGAAGAAGATGGCGTCGGCTGATGCTTATATACTCCAGCCGCCCTGACGTCGGAGAGAAATGCGACATCAGCCGACGTCGGACCCAGACTTTGGAATCCGGCCGACCGAGGGCTGCCTGAGGCAGGACAACCCGACCGAGGGCTGCCTGAGGCAGGATAACCCATATGTTATGACTGCAGTTGCATATCTATCGGACATCTACATTTATGGTAGGTACAAAACTGTACTTTTCTTGTGTTCTCGACCTATTCAGTATTTAAATTTCCCTTCACTCCTTCCTAGGAGATCAGCAGCCATGGATTTGCACCTCCTGACTCTCTCTCTGGCCAGTCTGTTTGAGATGGGTATTCTGAGGCATTATAGCAATTGCCTCATGTACAGTGACAACCCACTTATTCTTAATAAAACAGGTAAAGTATGCAAGAGTTGTAAATGTACTTTAATGCAGGGGACAAAACTCTCTCTCATACAACCAAAACTAATCCTATAGACGCTGTCATTGATGATTGCATTATGCCTACTGCACAGGGTAAAGACCCTAAGCAAAAAACTACTTAAGCTGAGGCACTTACAGGTAGCCTTCATAAACTACTAAGACCTCCTACACATCACAATCAAAAAAGGGTCCTGAGCCACCATGTAAACACTCTATTAAAACACCTTCCACAGCTACATATAGAAGCAAAGTTTCCAATGCCTCTCCTGCTAAGTCCTTAAGGCAAACCAGTGCACAAACAAATTTTGTGGTCATTGGACACAGATATCCCCCTTATCAGACTGAGTAAGGAGAGAGTCATGGTTAGCTGCCTTTCTGGGGCTAGGATCCATCAAGTCACAAGGGCACTCACGTCATTCACCACATGTACCAGTAGGATTCTTTCATAGTCCATATGGGTGTTAATGACCTGAAACGTACCTGCCTTGACAAGATGAAGCGAGACATGATCGAGCTTGCTGGTTCTGTCTCAGGCAGGTATGAGCCTAGCACTGAGCAGCATACTACCTTCTCCAAGGATAATACCACTTAACAACTGAAAATGATTGATGTTAACAGTTGGTTCAGCTTCTGGTGTCAGTCCAAGGGGGTACATTATCTGATGCTTGGGAGGACATTTGACAGACCACACTGTTTTGCCAGAGATAGTCTGCACTTATCTCCACTAGGATTTCAGATGTTGGCAAAGAACTTTTCCACTCCCATAGTATTTTTTTAGGCAATGCCAAACTGATAAATCTCCCAGTTTAACTGAACGTATGAAGGAATATTTGAAGATGGTACTACTCAGTTTTAGAAGTCTTGACAAGAAACTGTACTCCCTGGAAGCCTTCCTTCCTTTGAAGAGTGTAGACATCTGTGTAGTAATGGAGACATGGTTTAAAGTCACAAAATGTACCCTGGAAGTGCAAAGTTATAATGCCTTTCACACCTTTAGACCAGCTACTGCACAGGAGTGAACTAAAGCTGGCGGAGTCTGTCTATATTAAAAAGAACTTCACATCTGGACTATTTAGTGTATGACCCACTGGAACTCATACATGTGCAACTCACCATAAACAGGGTCTTGTATCATACCCTTGCAACCTGTAGATGTACTTCTATATCACTGTTGCAGTAGTCTTTACATAAGGGATTCCCTGCTGAGGACAGCCCAATGTCCAGCCAGAGTACCAAAGCCTTAGGAATATAAATACATCATACATATACTACCTGCTCAAGGCATAAGGGCATAAAGGTGAGGTACAGATCTACATAAATCAGAACAACTTTGCCGACAGTCCAAATGCCATCATTAATTGTCTGTCTGTATGCTCCTTCTGTGCTGGTTACTGAGCCATATTTCAGATAATTGCTTCATTTGGGTTTCTTCTTCTATCTTTTATCTTTTATTTTTCTGAGTTTGCAAGTCACACAGAAAGGGAAAATGTCAGAGTGGTAGGCAGATTCCCCACAAAATTCATCACAAGCAGTGTCTCTTATGTTTGGATTCTTCTCACAACCATACACAGAGTTCTATCTGCCAAGTATTTGTCCCTCGGACCCTACGTAATCATCTTTCCTGATTGTCAATTTACCTTACATTGTTGGCGCAAGGTGCTATGTCATAATCTATGTAATAATCTTCCAGTACTGAAGTTCAGCCACCTGCCAAGAAAAAGGCCAAAAAACTCAAGTCTTATTCAGCTGCTGTCCCATCTTCCCTGGACGTCTCTCTCTCAAGGCTGGTGAAAACCCAGAGGATCACCTCGTTGTTCCTCTGCCATGACCCTGTCAGAGACCAGCATGGATCTGACTTCATGCATGTCCTAGTAAGCTCTGCAAATGTCCACCCCAGATATTGAGGGGGATCTTCGGCTGACTATTTCTGAGGGACAGAAGGGGATACCACAAATACTAGTTTGGGAGGATATACCTACTACACTGAGTGTAAGCAAGGGCCTGGGTGTTTAGGGCAGATGTCCCTAAAAAGAAAAAGCAAATCTCATATAACTAGATATCTTTTAGCCCTTCTTTCTCAAGCTTTTCAGGCAGTCTCTGACCTCCCTGATTCAGAAGGAAAGGTCTTAGCCCTTTGTCTACTAGGATCTACTTTTCAAGCGGCTTGCCTCTATTAAATGTAGTTATGATGCAGCTGATGCCTCTTCTAGGACTGCTGCCTTTGATTCTGTTCTGAGATGTTACTCTTGGCTTTGTCTCTAGCTCTTACCTGATGATATTAAGACTAAATTGTTGGATGCTTCTCTTGATAATAAGAACCTTTCTGGTTCTGCTGCTGAGCTTTTTAAGTCGCTCCATGATAAAGTCAAGGCCTTGCAGGAATTTCAATATATTTTGATGTCTGCTTTCCCTATGTTCAGAGGAATTATCCATGCAAATCTGCTTTTGTACACAGACAATCTTGCCCTCCTCCTAAAGGTAAGAAGGGCTCTAGGCACCTTGCTAAGTCTACCCAGACTCCTACTTCCCAAAGGCCTCCTTTTCAAGACAAGCCAGGTTGTATCCGACAGTTTGCTTCCCCTTTCCTTAGGTCAGGTTCCCTTATCCCTTCATTTTTCCTCTGTCCATTGTGGAACTCCATTCCTCCTTTTCTGGGCATCCCTCAACCTCCTCGTGAACAGCTTCCTTTCTTTCCAAGAACTGCTTCAGGGCCTTTTAAATCAGGGCAGCATTCAAGTTATACTCCCTGCCCAGGAAGGGAAAGGGTTTTATTCCAGGATGTTTCTGGTTCCCAGGAAGGAAGGCACCTGGAGACCCATTCTGGATCTTTCTAAGTCCACTACCTTTCTAATAGTCCCTTTCTTTTGGATGTTGTCCCTTCAAACCTTGCTCCCTCTCTTTCTTCCCAAGGCTTTCTTTGTATTCCTGGACCTAAAGGATGCTTATCTTCACATCCCAATTCATCTCCTTTTAAGGTAGTTTTTATGTTTCTGTCTTTCTGGCTTGCCCTTTGGCCTTTCTACTGCCCCAGGGGTATTCATCAAATGTCTCATTCCTGTCAGTCCTGGTCCCCTCTCAGGATCATGTTTTGCTCCTTTGCGTGATCCAGACCATTTCCATGCTGGCATCCCTGTCTCCACCCAAGGCTGTCTCTCATCACATTTTTTCAATTTTTTTTTCCTCCGGCTTCAGTCACAGCCAGAGATTTCCTCAGGGTTCTAAAATTTGTGGCCTCTGTCATTCCTATGCTACCTCTAGCTAGACTGCATATGAGTAAACTACAATAGTTCTTAAAGTCAGTGTGGTTTCAACTCTGTCATCCGCCAGGTTTTCTGGTTACTTTCCTTCCATGCCTCAAACTCGTGTTTCATTGGTGGATTCTTCAGCTTTCTGTCAAGCCAGGACTTCCTTTTCAACCACCAATCCACCAATCCCATCTCAGGAACTTTTTTAAGTTGCCTCAGATTGGGGGAAGCTTCCTTCACTTCCCCCAAAGTTCAGGGTCTCTGGCTTCCTCAGCAGAGGTCAGATCACATCAAGATAAAGGAGATGAGAGCTCTCCTTTTAGCTCTTCAGACTTCTCATTCCCTTTTTCTTCCAGGGCCTCTCAAAATCTTCACAGACAATACCACAGTGATATGGTATAACAGAAAGCAAGGGGGACGCAGTCCTACCTTCTTTGCAGACTTGCTGTTCGAGTCTGGGAACTAGCTGTCCAGTATTGAGTGTCTCTTCAGGATGTTTATATTCCTTCAGAGCAAAGTATGGTGGCAGGCGCTTTGGGCAGGTCCAGTATACAGGCTCATGAATGGATACTTCACTGAGATGTGTTTCTGAACATTGTCCATTGGTGGGATACTCCTTAGGTAGATCTTTTTATCTCCCCTTTGAGCAGACAACTTTCTCTTTTCTGTGCCAGAGTTCCAATTCATCTGGCCTGGAAGGTGGATGCCCTATCTTTTCCTCGGAAGAGAATGTTTCTCTATGCCTTCCATCCCCTTCCTCTGATTGTGAGGGTCCTGTATAAAATCACGCAATACTCCACAAAACTCTTGCTGGTGACTTCCGTTTGATTCAGACAGCATTGGTTCCCCCTTCTTCATCTAGCCTGGGCAATCACCACAAGTTACCTCATAGGGTGGACCTTTTTACACAACACAGGGGGTCCTCTGATCAATCCTCACTTGTCCACTCTTCAGCTGACACTGTTGGTGATAGGGTTTTGATCCCTTTTAGGCACCTTTTTTCTGAGGACATGCTTAGGATTTTGCAGGAGGGCAGGAAAGCCACAACCTGAAAATCACATGGAAGAGATTTTCTGTTTGGTGTCATTCTTGTAACCAGGGCCCATTTTCTGTGGCGATCCCTCTGGTTCTCTCTTATCTGTGTGAATTGCCCCATGCTGGGTTAACATATTCTTCAGTTAAAGCTCACCTTTCAGTTATTTCTGCTTGCATACCTTTGACTTCTCCTCTTGCCTCTAGGTTTGAGGTCAAACAAATTCTTAAAGACATCCTTCATATTAGGCATCCCAGAAAGCCTATTCCACCTTCCTGGGACCTCAGTTGTGGCCTTGAAAAATTGACTCAGGCTCCTTTTGAGCATGCAACTTCAACTTTCTTACAACATTGTACTTAGAAGACTGTTCTTCTTTTGGCCCTTACTTTAGCTAAAAGGGTCTCTGAACTCCAGGATCTTATGGCTTTTCATAGGTTGGTACTAGGCTATCAGCCCTAGGGCCTATACAAGCCTAGCCATAACAATTCCCTGGCTGTTTCTTCCCACAGTATTTACTTCCCTGGACCCCTGTCTAGCAGGATGACTGACGTGATCCCCAGGGTGAATTTCCTATCTCCCATCCAATCAGCAAGGTTCCTTTTGAAGAGGGCCAAAGAGGAGCTCTGCTTGACATGTACGGGCAGTCTATTCCAGAGTCTGGGGAGTCTCTGGGTCAGGAACCTATCCCTCCAGCATGTTTTGTTCATTGTGATGACAAGGTTTATATCCCTGGAGTGTGTGTTTCTGAGGGATTAGGATTTCTTTAAGCGTAGCATGTCCAACAGCTCTGGATTTGACATGGCCTTGTATGTTAAGCAGAGATCGCCTCTGATTAGACGATATGTAACAGAGTATAGGTGGAGTTTTTTTTAGACGGTCAGCATAGGGCATCTGCTTTAGGCCTGTGATTCTTTTAGTGAGGTATTTCTATGGCCTTTCCAGTTGTTGCAGATGTCTTGAGAGGTACATACCAAATGGAGCGTTGTATTCTATAATGGGTGTAATGAGGGATGAGTACAGTGGGACAATGACCACCTTTTTTTCTGGATGACAAACCCTTAGTGATGAGGTGTGCTACATAAAAGGATTTCCTGACTGTTGTGGAGATGTGGTTATCGAAGGTGAGACCACTGTCCACCTGTGTCCCTTTGTCTCTTATCACACTTTCAGTGTTTAGTGTACTACTACCTATGTGGTAATTCACGGGTACATGTTTTTTCCCAAAGGGGATAACTGCATTTCTTTCTGTAAGGCCCTTTTGTAGAATATCCACATCATTTGGGGATTCAGTAATGGCTCCCAGTTTGCAGTCATCTGTGAACTTTGTTAGCCAGAGTCCCTTAGTGTTGGCCTGCACTTCAGAGAAGTAGATGCCAAACAAGAGCGGTCCCAGGACTGAACCCTGAGGTACTCCACTTGTCACTTGTCTGGAGCTGGATTTGGAGTTGGCTACTTTTACAGTGTGGGTTCTGTCATTAAGCCAGTTGGCAACCCATCGAGTGACATAGGGATTAATGCCCAGCTTAGTAAGTATATCTATGATTCCAGAGTGGGGATGGTGTTGAAGGCCTTGGCGAGGTCCAGATAGGCTGTTCCTCCTGTCTTAAGTTTTCATAGGGACAAAGTGTCTCTTCATTCTAATCCTTCTTTTATGTTCAAAGTGGTTAATGATTTCTCTCTTAATCAGTCTATTAACTGACCCTCCTTTTTTCCTTTTCCACAGTCTGCTAGTGAGAAGGTTCCTCACACTCTGGATTTGCGTATACAGCTCGGATATTATTTGAATAGGACTAAGGCTGCTTGAAAATGTGAACAGCTTTTTGTTTCCTTTCATCTCAGAACCCTAGATTTAACTGTTTCAAAGCAGACCATATCCTTCTGGATCTCTAAGGTAATTTATTTTTCTTATTCCTGTCATGGTAAGTCTTTTTACCTCTGTAAAAGCTCATTCTACTAGGGCTGTTGCTTCCTCTGGTGCTTTTTTTTCAAAGGATTGGATACTAATTCTATCCTTGAGGCTGCTACTTGGACTTCTGTCCATTCCTTTACTAAGTTTTACAAGTTGAATTTTGTTTCCAGAGCAAGAGATGGCTTTGTCATAGCTATTCTGCATGGTGTTCTACAGGGCTTTTCTTGGTCTTGAATAGGGAGCATATGTGTGACGTATGATGTCTATATATTACTAAGGTTTTGGTATACTGGCTGGATGTTGGGCTGCAGTTGGTAGGAGAATCTCGTATGTAAAGGGTATTGCAACAGTGAAGAGAAGGACATCTACTGTTGTGGTAAGATTTTTCACAACTGTACTGATGTTCTTCGTGTTTCACTGTTGCAGTCATTACATTTGGGTTATCTGCTGGCAGGTTGCCCTCAGTCGGCCGGAATAACAAAGTCTTGGGTTCTGCATCAGTTGTTGTCTCCTCTTCCATGACATCAGGTCGTCAGGTGTATAAAACATGCAGACAATGCCATTTTATTCAGTCTTTCTTGCCGCGCGGTTCCCGAAGCAGAAGCAGTTTGCAATTGCCGGTCGGCTGACTCCTGAAATTTTCGCATTCAAGTTTCAGTACCGAAGTCTTCAACTAAAGCTAAGTACCCCGCTGGGGAAACTTTTTCTTGCTCCTTACCGATGTCAGTAAAAGTTAATAATTGCATTACTTGTGGGAAGCAAGTACCTCATAGGGATTTTCATTTGTACTGCATTCCTTGCTTAGGCCCAGATCATAACGTGCCTTGCTGTTGGTTTTGTGCTAGATTTAACCAACGCACTATTAAGCGTCGGTATATTTTTGCTTCAAAATATTTTGGATCCAGATTTAATTACCCTGAAATGTCATCGGTTAGCAATCCGACTACCGGAGTTAACAAAAAACGCAAAGAAAAAGGCAGAGACAGACTGTCGAGGTCCAAAACCGATGACGAAGCTTCTCCTAAGCCAGTCGCCGGTACTCAGTGAGGCGCTTTCGCAGCCTCTGATACCCACTACTTTTGAATCGCAGGCCTCTACTGAGACCCATGCGGAGTCCGGTATGCCGCGAGATTCTCAGAGTATTGAACCCGTGGATGTCTCTCCCTTGGATTGGTCTGGAGCCGCTGAGTAGGCACCGGCTTCTGGGGGTGTTTTCAGGCCACAACATTTTTATAGAAAACCGATGCCAGCTTCAAAAACAAGATCAAAAACATCTTCCAAGTCTAAAAAAAGACGCATGAGCCACATGCTCAGGCCCCTATGCCTAAAAAACAGATGATCAAAATGGCTGAGGACTTAATTACCTCGATCGGGGGTTCCCAACCCCAACCCCCCCCCCTGCTAAGAGGCCTAGGCAAGGCACTGATTATGAATCTTCAGATCAGGTTTCCATTTCTTCTGATTCCTCTTCTGATCAGGAATTTTTCTATTCCACCCTATGAGAATTCAGATGCAGAAGAATCAATCCCATCTGCTTATCCTCCTGAGGATTATTCTTTTGGCGAAACCTTGCATAATTTAAGGGAACATTTTCATTGGGAGAGTCAGGATTTCTCTGAATCAAAAAAGAGGCTTAGGGATTTCCTTCTTCTTCCTCAGCATAGGCCTTTGGCTATACCTCCTGTATTAGACATTGTTGATGTGTTTTCGGAATCAAGCATGGCTCCTGATTCCCTACCTCTGGCTCCTAGTAAGCCAGACAGATATTACAGGGTTCCTGACTCCCACAAATTTCTATTCAAAAATCCTGCTACTGATCCTGAGACTATCTCACAGGGTCCCAAAGGTGTAAACGCCTTTACAGCCAAAAATCCTACCCCCTCTGATAGAGATTCCAGGGCGCTGGATAGATGGGGAAAGAAGGTTTATACGTCTGCAACCTTGGCAATTAGGGCCTTAAACTGCCAGTTTCATATGCTTAAATATCAACAGCATGTTATGGGCTTATTGAAACAGAAAATGATGTTGATTTCTGATTTTGTGTAAAATAAAGAATTACAGGAATTATTGCATGCAGTAGAACAGGTTGGAAAGCATACTTTGCAATGTGGTTTTGATTCCTTGGAGGCCTCTTGCAGGGCCACAGTTACTGGATCTGTGATTAGAAGGCATGCCTTGCTCAAGGAGCAAAATCTGCCTGATCATGTTAAAGCTAAATTGTTGGATTCCCCTTTACAGCATGATACTCTGTTTGGTAATAAGGCAGAGGAGGTTTTAAAGAAAATGGAAGACAAAGCTAAATCTATGAAAACTGTAAAAGATTTTTTACAAATACAGCCACCCAGGTTCAGTAGGCACTGGCCTACTAAAATCTGGTCCTTTCCTGTGTCCAACAGAGCCTCTCAAGGCAAATCCAGGTGCTCAAAAGGCTCTAGATACCTATCACAGGGTTTTTACAGGTCAAAGCAATGGGGTGCCTCCACCTCCAAATCTGGAGGAAGCAAAGCACAACCCTACAGTAAGCAGTCTCAATGACTTCCCTCTACCTCCACCAAGCACTTATTTTTTGGCAGCCCCCTTGGGGGGAAAATTAGCACTTCGTGCTCAAAATTGGAAGATGTTCTTCGTGTTTCGCTATTGCAGTCATTACATTTGGGTAATCCTGCTGGCAAGCTGCCCTCAGTCGGCCTGAATTCCAAAGTCCTGGGTCCTGCGTCAGCTGCTGTTGCCCCTTCCCTAACGTCAGTTCGTCAGGGGTATAAAAGATGCAGCCGATGCCATTTTCTTTAGTCTTTCTTGCTGCGTGGTGCCGAAGCAGAAGCAGTTCGCAAGTGCCGGTCGGCCGACTCCTGAAATTTTCGTGTTCGAGTTTCAGATCCGAAGTCTTCAGTAAAGCTAAGTACCCCATTGGGGAAACTTTTTTCTTGCTCCAGACCGATGTCAGAAAAAGTTAATAATTGTATTTCTTGTGGAAAGCAAATACCTCATAAGGACTTTCATTCTTACTTTATTCCTTGCCTAGGCCCTGATCACAACGTTGCTGGTTGTCGGTTTTGTGCTAGATTTAACAAACGCACTATTAAGCGTCTGTATGATTTTGCTTTAAACTATTTTGGACGCTGGTTTAATTATCCAGAAATGTCATTGGATAGCCATTCGACTACCGGAGTTCACAAAAAACGCATAGAAAAGGAGAGAGAGAGACAACCGAGGCCCAAAACCAACAACGAAACTTCTCTAAGCCAGTCGCCAGTTCGCTGATTTTCAGTGAGGTGCTTTCGCAGCTCCTGACGCCCGCTACTTTAGAGTCGCAGGCCATGCCACTGGAAACTCAAGGTATTGGAGCCTCGGATACTATTCCTTCAGATGGGTCCGGAGCCGCTGAGCAGGCACCGGCTTCTGAGGGTATATTCAGACCTAAGCATCTTTACATTAAACCATCCTCAGCTTTAAAGACAAAGACTAAAGCACCTTCTAAAGCAAAGAAACAAACTCAAGAGCCACGTGGACAGGCCTCTATGCCCAAGAAACAGATGCTCAAAATGGCCGAAGACTTAATTACCTTGATCAGGGGTTCCCATCCCCCTCCTGATAAGAGGCCTAGGCAAGAGACAGACTATGAATCTTCAGATCAGGTTTCTATTTCTTCTGATTCCTCTTCTGATCAGGAATATTCTCTTCCCCCCTATGAGGATTCTGATGCTGAAAAATCCATACCTTCAGCTTCTCCTCCAGAGGACTATTCATTTGGGGAAACCTTGCATACCATGAGAGAGCATTTCTACTGGGAGAGCCAAGATTTTTCAGAATCTAAAAAGAGGCTCAGGGATTTCCTTTTACTACCTGAACACACAGGCCACTAGCCATTCCACCTGTGTTAGATATTGTAGATGATGTGTTTTCGGACTCTAGTCTTACCCCTGACTCCTTACCTCCAGATCCTGTTAAGCCTGACAGATATTACAGGGTTCCTGACTCTCATAAATTTATTTTTAAAAACCCTGCTGCAGACCCAGAAACTATTTCACAGGGTCCCAAAGGAGTTAAGGCTTCTGCTGCAAAAAGCCCTACCCCCTCTGACAGAGATTCTAGGGCACTGGATAGATGGGGGAAAAAAGTTTACACATCTGCTACCTTGGCTATAAGGGCCTTAAACTGTCAGTTTCATATGCTCAAATATCAGCAACATGTCATGGCATTGCTTAAACAGAAAATGTTATTAAACTCTGAATGTGCAGAAAACAAGGAAATGCAGGATTTATTGCATGCAGCTGAACAGGTTGGAAAGCATACTTTGCAATGTGGTTTTGATTCTTTGGAGGCCTCCTGCAGGGCCGCAGTTACAGGTTCTGTAATTAGGAGGCATGCTTGGTTAAAGGAACAAAATCTGCCTGATCATGTCAAAGTTAAATTATTATTAGATGCACCTTTACAGCATGATACTTTGTTTGGTGTTAAGGCAGAGGAGGTGTTACAGAAAATGGAGGACAAAGCTAAATCCATGCAAACTGTCAAAGATTTTTACAAGTACAGCTAACTAGGTTTAGTAGACACTGGCCTACAAAGAGCTGGTCCTTTCCTGTGTCAGACAGACCTCAAAGGGGCAGATCCAGCCGCCCTAGAGGCAGATCCCAGGTGCAATGTTCCTACATATCAAAGCAATGGGGTGCTTCTACCTCCAAAGTTGGAGAAGACAAATCACAACCATACAGGAAACAGTCCCAATGACTTCCCCCTGCCTGCACCATGCACATATCTCCTGGCAGCACCCTTAGGGGGAAAATTAGCACTTTTTTCTCAAAATTGGCACATTATAACCCAGGACAAGTGGGTTCTAAATATCGTGTCACAAGGGTACACGTTCCATTTCCATACCCTGCCGAAGGCAAATGACTGGCCAGATCTGCCAAAAATCAATGGGCAGAGGCACAAAAACAAGTCTCATCCCTCATGGACATGGAGACCATTCAACAAGTACCAGAGCAAGAGCAGTGGACAAGGATTTTACTCAAGACTGTTTCTGGTACCCAGAAAGGACAAGACTTGGAGACCAATACTGGACCTATTTATTCTGAACACATTCCTGGATATACCAAAATTCAAGATGATGACTTTGCAGCAGCTTCTGCCCATGCTGGGCAAGAACGCTTGGCTGGTGACTCTAGACCTATAGGAGGCATACCTGCATGTCCCAATCAGACAGTTATGCAGAAGATGCCTCAGATTCAAGGCTGGCTCAATGCATTACCGATTCTCTGCACTGCCCTTTGGCTTATCTACTGCACTCAGGGTCTTTACAAAGTGCCTGGCACCAGTAATTGCATTCTGCAGGCAAAGAGGAATACAAATATATCCTTACCTGGACGACTGTCTAATTCAACCAGAGAACAAGGACATTCTTCTGCAGCATCTGACATTTGTGAAAAGATTTCTAACATGCCTAGGGTACACAGTCAATGAAAAGAAATCAAAACTAGTACCCTTTCAAGAGATAATATTCCTGGGTGCAAGTTTAAATGCAACTGCCCAGTTGGCTTATCTCACGCCAGACAAAGGCAACTGACTACCTATTTCAAAATGTTGGCAACAAGGGCTCAGTTATCTGCAAGAAAAATTCTACAGGCTTTGGGCTTCATGGCATCCTGCATCCTACTAATTCCATATGCAAGACTGCATATGAGGAAACTTCAATGGTAACTAAAAAGTGTTTGGACTCAACATTGCCACAGCCTGCAAACAATGGTTGCTCTCATTTCCTGCCTACAACAGGAGTTTCGATGGTGGGCAAAGGCTTGTCACCAAAACAAGGGGCAGCCATTCACATTACCCACAGCCAGGCAGACACTGACAATGGATGCATCGGATTATGCCTGGGGGGCCCACTTGGCAGGAAGATGCATTCAGGGAACATGGTCCTCAACCCAAATGCATCTACATATCAATCAAAAAGAGATGCTAGCTGTTCAGAATGCCTTGGCAGCCTTCAAGAACCTACTTCATCCGGGACAACTACTGATAAAGTCAGACAACACCATGGTCATGTGGTATGTAAACAAGCAGGGGGGCACACATTCTTACCCCCTTTGCAGACTAGCCATGACTTTCTGGGACACAGCATTAACTTACCAAGTACATCTGCGGGCACAGTTCCTGCCAGGAAGGAAAAATACTCTGGCAGACGAACTAAGCAGAAACCTCATGTATCCCCACGAGTGGCAGCTGGATCCACAAGTCTTCAGCATGATAACAAGGAAATGGGGATGCCCGGACATAGATCTGTTTGCCTCCCCTCATAACTACCAACTAAAAAGATTCTACACAAGGACTTATCACAGCCAAGCATGGAAAGTGGATGCTCCATCTTTCAGCTGGAAAAACCTATCAGTATATGCCTTTCCCCCACTGCCTTGCCTCCCTAAGGTACTCCTAAAGGTCAGACAGGAGAAGCCAAAAATGATACCGATTGCCCCAGACTGGCCCCCAATCCTAAAGAACTTGTCTCAATGCCCAGCTTGGACCTTACCTCAAATACCTCATCTACTGTCCCAGCAAAACAATCAGATCTGCACAGCCAACTAAGAACTTTAAACCTGGCAGCATGGCAGATAATGTAGTCATACAAAACACACCTCTCAGTAAAGCTGTGATGGATGTCATCTTGGAGGCCAGAAGGCCTAGTACTAGAAAATCTTATGCTGGAAAATGGAAGAGATTCTTGCTTGGAACCAGGCACAAGGAACTGATACAGCTGTGCCAAGTATTCCTCAGATTTTACAATACTTAACTGAGATGTTGGACAAAGGCCTATCTTTGAAAAGACAACAAGTGGCACAGTGCAAGCAAAACTGAAACTCTGGACCACAATTTCTGCACCAACAACAAACAAAGTTTCAACGATTTTATTTGAAAATGAGCGCTTTCGGTAGAGAGCAATCTCCCCACCTTCATCAGATAATAACTTTGTTTAAAACCACTCCTTATATATACGTAGCTTGTTGTCAACTATTAAAATTCATGCCTCTGCCATTTCGGCTCATTACAATACAGAGCCACCAATATTTTCTCATCCTTTATTAAAACAGTACCTCAGAGGAGCCAACAATTTAAGGCCTCCAAGGAGATCACGAATGCCTGCATGGGACCTCTACTATGTCTTTGAAAAACTCACCTTGCCTCCTTTTGAGCCAGCTGCTACTGCTGATATAAAGTTTTTATCTTGGAAAACAGCTCTGCTCCTAGCAATAACTTCTGCAAGACGAGTTTCAGAGCTACAGGCACTCATGGCTGTGGAAACTTTTATCATTTTCTATCCAGACAGGGTCTCTCTGAGGGCAAACCCAACATTTATGCCTAAGGTGGTGTCCAGTGTGGCTCTTAACCATACTCTTCATCTGCCAACTTTTTATCCAAATCCACAGAACAAGGGGGAGAGAATTCTGCATTCTTTGGACGTACACAGACAGCTTTGATTCTACTTGGACAGAACCAAAGTTTTCATTAAGACAGAGCAATTACTAGTGGCATATGCTGCAGGATCACAAGGAAGGGCTATCTCAAAGCAGACTGTTTCAAGGTGGATAGGCCACTTTATTCATTTCTGCTACTTACACCATGGCAAGCCAGTGCCTAAGGGCATTAGGCCACATTCAACCAGAGCTGCAGCCACTTCAGCAGCTTTTCTCAGGGGAGTACCAACCAAGGACATTTTAGAGGCTGCTACTTGGAGTTCAGTGCACACCTTTACTAAGCACTATAATCTGCCACTCTACTCTAAATCCAGGGCAGGCTTTACCACTGCAGTTCTGCAGGGCCTCATAGCCGCTCCTAATGCTGTTTAGCTCCAGCCTCCCATCCATAGTTTTGGGACTCTACCCAAATGTAATGACTGCAACAGTGAAACACGAAGAACATAGTACAGTTGTGTACACTTACCATAAATGTAGATGTTCAAGTGTATTCACTGTTGCAGTCCAGGTTACCAACCCGCCATCCCCCTTTCTTCTGATGGAACCTATCTTCCCTTCTCTGATTTATACAACCTATGTGGTGTATTTTCTGGTAGATGAAGGTAAAGTTTATATTGGTGTATTTATATAGATATATATATATATATATATATATATATATATATATATATATATATATATCTATATATATAAATTTTAGCTACCCCTTTAGGAGGCACCTGACATCTGGGGCAAGAAAAACTAACGAAAATGGTGTCGGCCACATCTTTTATACCCCTGATGACCTGATGTCAGGGAAGGGGCATCAGCAGCTGACGCTGGACCCAGGACTTTGGAATTCAGGCCGACTGAGGGCAACCTGTCAGCAGGATTACCCAAATGTAATGACTGCAATTGTGAATACACTCGAACATCTACATTTATGGTAAGTGTACACAACTGTACTTTAATTACCCAGGACAAGTGGGTATTAAACATAGTATCCCAGGGGTACAGATTTCATTTCCATACTTTGCCAATTCCAAACGGTTGGCCAAATCTGCCACAAAATCAATTGGCAGAGGCTCAGAAACAAGTTACGTCCCTCATGGATATGGGGGCTATTCAGCCAGTACCAGAGCAGGAAAAAGGACAAGGTTTTTATTCAAGACTATTCCTGGTACCCCGAAAAGACAATCCCTGGCGTCCAATACTGGACTTATCGATTTTGAACACGTTCCTGGACATTCCAGAATTCAAAATGCTGACTTTACAACAGCTACTGCCTATGCTGGGCAGAAACGCTTGGTTAGTGACTCTAGACTTAAAAGAGGCATACCTGCATAGCCCAATAAGGGAATTGTGCAGAAGTTACCTCTGCTTCAAGGCAGGTTTTTTGCGTTACCAATTCTCTGCACTGTCCTTTGGCTTATCTACTGCACCCAGAGTCTTTCCAAAGTGCCTGGCACCAGTAATTGCATTTTGCAGACAAAGAAGCATACAAATTTATCCTTACCTGGATGACTGTCTCATTCAAGCAGAGAACAAGGATATTCTTCTTCAACATCTGGCATTTGTAAAAAGGCTTCTAACATGCCTAGGGCACACAATAAACGAAAAGACATCACAACTGGTACCCTCTCAAATTATTACATTCCTGGGTGCAAGCTTGAATACAACTGCCCAGATGGCTTACCTTACGCCAGACAAACAAAGGCAACTGACAACATACTTCAAACAGATGGCAACAAAAAAACAGTTATCTGCAAGACAAATTCTGTGGGCTTTGGGGTTCATGGCATTCTCCATTCTACTAATTCCATATGCAAGACTGCATATGAGGAAACTTCAATGGTACCTAAAAAGTTTATGGAGTCAACATTGTCACAGTCTGGAAACAATGATTCCTCCCATTCCCTGCCTACAACAGGAGTTTCTTTGGTGGGCAGAGACATGTCACCAAAACAAGGGACTGTCATTCACTCTACCCCCTGCCACCCAAACCCTAACTACAGACGCATCAGACTATGCTTGGGGAGCCCACCTGGCGGGGAGATATATTCAGGGCATATGGAGCCCAAAACAAATGCATCTGCACATCAACCAGAAAGAGATGCTAGCTGTTCAGAATGCTCTGACAGCCTTCAAGGACTTACTTCATCCAGGACAGCTACTGATAAAGATGGATAACACCACAGTTATGTGGTACATAAACAAGCAGGGGGTACACATTCCTATCCCCTTTGCAGACTAGCCATGGCATTGTGGAACACAGCCTTGACTTACGGAGTGCATCTTCAAGCTCAATTCCTGCCAGGAAAACAAAATACTCTGGCAGACGACCTAAGCAGAAATCGTATGAACCCGCACGAGTGGAAACTGGATCCACAAATCTTCAGCATGGCAACACAGAAATGGTGGAGCCCAGACATAGATCTATTTGCCTCTCCCCAAAATTATCAACTGGACAAATTCTGCACAAGGACTTATCACAGACAAGCATGGAAAGTGGATGCCCTATCCTTCAGTTGGAAAGACCTATCAGTCTATGCCTTTCCCCCTCTGTCTCTTCTCTCCAAGGTCTTACTAAAGGTCAGACAGGAAAAAACAAAAAATGATCCTAATTGCTTTGGACTGGCCTCGCCAGCACTGGTACCCAATTCTAAGGAATATGTCTCAACTCCCTCCATTGTACTTGCCTCAAATAACTTATCTACTGTCTTAGCAGAACAATAAAATTCTTCACACTCAGCTCCAAACTCTGAACCTTGCAGCATGGCTGATCATTTAATCATTTAAACAACACCTCTCAGTAAATCTGTGATGGATGTCATTTTGGAAGCCAGAAGGTCTAGTACTAGAAAATCTTATGCTGATAAATGGAAGAGATTCTGTGCTTGGAACCAAGCACAAGGAATGGGCACAGCAAAGCCCAATATTCCTCAGATTTTACAATACTTGACTGAGATGCTTGACAAGGGCCTATCTTTGTCTTCAATAAAAATCCATGCCTCTGCCATCTCAGGCTCATTACAACACGGAGCCTCCCATCTTTTCTCATCCTCTGCTAAAACAGTATCTTAGAGGGGCCAAAAATGTAAGGCCTCCCAGAAGATCACCAACTCCTGCATGGGACCTTAATTTTGTGCTGGAAAAACTCACCCTGCCTCCTATTGAACCAGCAGCTACTACGAATATAAAATTTTTATCTTGGAAAACAGCTTTTCTTTTGGCAATTACTTCAGCAAGAAGGGTTTCAGAACTACAGGCTCTCATGGCTGTGGAGCCTTTTATTACATTTTACGCAGACAGGGTGTCCCTCAGGACCAATCCTTCTTTTAAGCCTAAGGTGGTATCCAGTGTGGCTCTTAACCAAACTATTCACCTGCCAACATTTTACCCAAATCCGCAGAACAAGAGGGAGTGGATTCTGCATTCATTGGACATACACAGACAACTATGATTCTACTTAAACAGGACCAAATCTCTAAGAAAGTCTGAGCAACTACTGGTGGCATTTGCTTCAGGATCAGACGGGAAGGCTATATCAAAGCAGACTATTTCTAAGTGGATAAGCCACTGCATTCGTTTCTGCTACTTACACCATGGTAAACCTGTGCTCAAGGGAATCAGGTCACATTCCACCAGGGCTGCCTCCACCTCAGCAGCCTTTCTCAGAGGAGTTCCAACAAAATACATTCTAGAAGCTGCTACTTGGAGCTCTGTTCATACCTTCACAAAGCATTACCATTTGCCTCTTTTCTCCAAATCCAAGGCAGGCTTTGCCACTGTAGTTCTGCAGGGCCTTATAGCTGCTCCTAATGCTATTTAGTTCCATCCTCCCATCCATAGCTTTGGGATTCTACCCAAATGTAATGACTGCAACAGTGAAACATGAAGAACATAGTACAGTTGTCTACACTTACCATAAATGTAGATGTTCGAATGTATTCACTGTTGCAGTCCGGGTTACCCACCCGCCATTTCCCTTGTCTATAATTTCTCTTTTCTTCACTATATTCTAAAGCCTTTGTGGTGTATTTGCTTTTAGTTGAAGGTAAAGTTTATGTTGCTAAAAGTGCATTTACATATATATTACTGTTTATTTATTTTATATATATATATATATATATATATATATATATATATATATATATATATATATATATATTTTTTTTTTTATTTTTATTTGCTCCCCATTTGGGGGGCACCTGACATCTCGGGCAAGAAAAACTGAATAAAATGCCATTGGCTGCATGTTTTATACCCCTGACGACCTGACGTCATGGAAGAGGAGACAGCAACCGACGCAGGACCCAAGACTTTGTTATTCAGGCCGACGGAGGGCAATCTGCCAGCATATTACCCAAATGTAATGACTGCAACAGTGAATACACTCGAACATCTACATTTATGGTAAGTGTACACAACTGTACTTTCCCCTCCATGTCCAGAAAACTCATACTTTCTATCTCAGTGTACCAGAGTCCCTCACCATTCAATCCAGTATGATCTTCATGGGGGATCTCAACTACCGGTCTATAGATTGGGAATCCTACACCACTTCTAATGCACAAGCCTAGCAATTCCTAAACTCCATTAATACCAATGTCCTGGAACAGTTGGTCCATTCTCCTACCAGGAGAGCAATTATCTTTAACCTTGTACTCACAAACATGGGA
This sequence comes from Protopterus annectens, assembly GCF_019279795.1. Taxonomy (NCBI): domain Eukaryota; kingdom Metazoa; phylum Chordata; order Ceratodontiformes; family Protopteridae; genus Protopterus; species Protopterus annectens. The sequence goes on from NC_056732.1 coordinate 1,059,665,451, forward strand.
GAGTGATGTTCTTTACACAATGTAATGTCCTTGCTCATCAGATCTGACCATAAGGCAGTATTGCTTGAAATAAAAATTAAATCCGGTGATTCAGTGAAACCAAAAAACTTTAGGAAGTATTCCAAAGCTAACATCTTTGTACTAAGTGACATTTTGGCTAAATTCCAAGCACCCCCAAATCCACTAAACACCTTAGCATATGCAGATCTACTGATAAAATCTCTGTGCAGCCATATTGATAGCTGCATAGAGCAAGTTGTCCCCACTGGTATTAAGAATAAGACAAACTAAAAAGATAAGCCACCCTGATGGAATCATAAAATCAATTGGTTATGCAACAAAAGAAAAAAAAATCTTAGCTAAGTGTAGGAGGAACAAAGCCCAGCATACTAACCCCCCCCCCCCCGACTAATCTTAACAGCAGTTAAGAGGCTTAATCAATACTTCAAAGGTTACATTTGAAGAAAAATAGATTTTCAGGCAAAGAACAACCACAGAGCATTCTACAATTATGTCCATAATCTCAAGAGAAATACACAACAATGGTCAGAACTTATGGTAAATGGCATCACCCACACTGAACTGGAGGTCATTACCAACCTTTTTGATGACAGATTCAGCTCAAATTTCTTGGCCGTTCTCCCCCGCTGATAGTCCAAAGGAGATGCAGCATACCTCAATTCCCCCCAACCATTACTAGGGAACAGGATCTTCATTGCACTTTCCAGGGCCAAAAACACTGCATCAGTGAGCCTTAATATGCTGGAATGCTTACTAAATAGTATTAAACATGATAATTAATTGATATACATATCAACCAAGCCATTAAGTCAGTCAACAAGAAACTTGGGACCCTATATAGAATTAAAGCCTTCCTTACCCCGAATGCCAGGGCAGCCACAGCCCGTTCACACCTTCTCTCTACCCTACTATATGCCTCTCCTGTCCTCACTCACCTTAACAAATCTGATCTGGCCAAGCTCTCATCCTGCTATAATCACATTGCCAGGTTCGTTACAGGCCTACCCTACAGAACACACCACTGTACTAACCTGAAAAAGCTTGGATGGATAGAATTCCCACACCTTCTTCACCAGTCCCAACTCATAGAGGCCTTCAAAATCCTTAAACAACCTGAGAATACCCCAGCACTAAAAAACTTAATGACTCCCTACTCCAATCTAAGCTGCCTTCGCTCAGCAAACAGACTCCTTGTCCAAACAACTAAATCTCTCAACCTAGGTGGTGACGCGCTATTTGCCAACACCACTGGTAAAATATGGAACTCTTCTCCCAAATAACATCACGTTTGCAACTTATTTAAGTCAATTCAAAAATAGTCTAAAACTCCACTTCAAGTCACACTGGCTATGTCCTTGCTCAAACCCAGACTAGCTCTGTGCCATTAACTAAAACATAAACAACTAGCTAAGATGATAAGTACTTTGTATACTGTGATAAAGAAATATGTATCCTGTCTAACTCTATGTCATTATACTGCCTACCGTCCTTGCTAATATGTTATTAATGTTACATTTGTAGTAATCTCAGAAATAGTAATGGCAGTCTTGTACTTGTATGTAAATAGCCTATGTTTTTGTTAAGTTCTTTCAGCTCATTTACTGTACCTAATTATCAATGTAACTCTGTTGGAGCTTTTCTCCCCGGGCCTCCGCTGAAAAAGGACATGTATCCAGTCGGACCATCCCGGTTAACAAATGTAAAATAAATAAAATAAATAAATAAATAAACATGACCTCTCTGGTCCACTTGAATCACTTTTCAATGGGAGCCCACAGTCAGGTTTTGTGCCGAAGGAGCGGAAGATGGCTACAGTCATTCCTCTGTACAAAGGAGGTCCAATTACTGATCCAGATAACTACAGACCCATAAGTCTGACCAGCCTCTTATGTAAGGCCATTGAAAAAATTATCATGGACATAATAAATGAGGACATAGGTAACCTGCAAGTGCTGGACCCATCACATTTCAGCTTTGTTAAATGGAGGTCATGCCTATTAAATCTGGTGGACTTCTTTGAGAGAGAGTCACCAAGGCAGTGGATGAGGGCAAGATTGTGCTCACAGCTTACCTCAACCTGGCCAAGATGTTTGATACAGTACCCCACTCAGGCATTATAGACAAGTTCACTACATTTGGTGTAAACCTTTTATCCCCCACTACATATTAAACTGCTTCACTGATAAGACCCAGGAGGTCAAAATAGGTGAGGCCAACTTCACCAAGAGACCAGTCATTAGAGGAGTCCCACAGTGCTCAATACTGCACCTGCTCCGTTTTTGGATCCATTTCTCTGAATTGGAAGCAGACACTGAGGTTTGTGGATGACTACATTTTCAGATGATAAGCTGGGGGTTATCAATGACTCTCCTGCACACACTAGTATTCTTCAGGTAGGCCTATCTCTGAGTAACAAATGGTGCCAAAGCCATGGTCTTAAATTCAGTTCTAAGAAATGCCTAATTGTACCCTTTGGGAAGTCAAACATCCTAGTTAATTACCATGTTGATAATATGCCCCTAAGACTCGACCTAATGGTCAGGGATCTAGGTACTCGTGTATGCAGTAGCCTTAACCTCGACTAACATGTAGCCACAGTGGTAAGGAAATCCTTTTATGTTGCGTAACTTATAAGTAAGGGCATGGCATCTAGGTCTAAAGAGGTCCTTATCCCTCTGTACTCTGCCCTTATCAGACCAGTCATAGAGAAAAGTGCTTCCTTCGTTATGTTTCTGGCCAGCCATGTGCAGCAGCTAGAGCGACCTCAGAGATTCCTTACAAAAAGAATACAAGGCGTAACAAACCTGGCTTATGCAGAGTGCCTTAAAGCCCTTTCCCTATACTCAGTCTCCTATAGACTGCTGAGGGGTGATCTATGCTGGCTTACAAGACACTGACAATCTCCACACTTATGAATCTCCTGCATATTTGTAAATCACACAGTACCAGAAATACAAGGTCTAAGTACCTGAATTTTTGTCTATGATTTAAACAGAACAGGCTGGAGAGACAGATATGTGTCCCAGAGACTGCCACTCCTATGGAACAGGCTTCCCATCCACGTAAAGCTGAGTTTGTCTATTACCCAATTTAAGAGCAACCTAGACCACTGGATGAGGAATAGGAAATTTAGACCGGACGTGGCACCCATGTCACTTATGGACAAAAGTAGCTTATAAATGCATGACCCTCAATGTTCTGTTTGGCTACATGATTTATATTCTTTCAGGAAATATTGGCTTAAAATGGAGCCCCTGGTCATTAACCTAGTAACAATGTATGAATCTGTGATGGCTTGGAAGACGGACACTTTTTTTTCAGTGGACAGGAATGTTCCTGTATGCTTTTTCCATCATTTCCACTAATATCCAAGATCATTCTGAAGATTGAGAAGGACTCTGAAGAGATCATTGTGGTGACTTCCTTCTGGCTCAAGCAACATTGGTTCTCTATTCTACTGGAAGTGGCTAAGAGGGCGAAGGCATAGCCAGCTGAGCAGGAAGAGCAGAGCCAGCTTTGGTGTAGGTGATGATTAAACAAAGCTTTGACTCTGTTAGCCTTATCTGTCTGTTTTAAGTATGCAGGGATTTTATTCCAGAGTTTTGACACATTGTGAAAATAGATGTTGAATGATTTACTGATACACAGATGGAGTTTACTGCTAGAACAAGGGTCTTTTCTAGGAGAGTAGTAGAGTGTTCTGTAATGCTGGGCATTTATTGGGGTAATACAAGGATGCATGTGGAGTTAATGTTTGACATGCTACTAACGAAGAAAATATTACCATTATTGGGATATATAATCAGAATGTACTCGAGGGTACTGATATATGGATTGAAAATGATGTTGGTAGTATAACATCTGTTGAACCTGAGGAAATATGTGAATTATCAAATGTAGTGGTTTTGAACTGTGATAATGTTAATTAATACTAATGATGTTGGATGATGTTACATCCCAACAGGTTGTCTTTAATCTTTCAAAATATAAACTGGCTGAGGCAGAATAATCCCTTTTGTCATATGGCATTAAGTTTATTCCTGCTGCTATGGATGATGTAGTTAATGCTGTTCTGGGGCTTTTTTCAAGAAATTTGAATTTAAGAAACATGTATGTTAGGAATAATGAACCAGTGGCTAGTTATCTCAAAAGGACTAGTACATTCATACCAGTTAATGACCCTCTTATCTCTGTGTTTAATGAACTTTGTGAGAGACAGATTTGTGAGATTTATACGGAAAATGGTCCATCTAGGTCATATAATTTGAGTAGGTCAGAGAATGAGGCATTGAAATCACTATGTGAGAACAAGCACATTATCATAAAATAAGCTAATAAGGGAGGTGCCATAGTAGTACTTGACATGGATTAGTATATACAATCAATGTTAGATCTTCTTAGTGATGAAACTACCTTTAAGGTGGTTAATAATAAAGATATAGATGATATGATCAGCAAAGTTAATATGTCCATCTATGATCTTCATTTAATGAATGACATAGATCTTGACGCTTTTCACTATTTAAGTGTACCATGTCCAACAATTCCTGTGCTCTATGGATTACCAAAAATTCATAAATCCCTTGATAAGCCACCCATGAGACTGATTGTCTTGAGTGGTGGTTGGGTTACAGAGCCCCTTTCTGTCTATTTACAATGTAAATTGAAAGAATATTTGAGATTTGTTCCAAGCTTTATAAAGGACAGTGGTGATTTATTGTCCCAACTCTATAACTGGTATGATGGTAATGATAGTTATGATTTCTGTATGGTAACACTAGACATAAAGTCTCTATTTACTGTAATCCCTAATGCCTGTGGAATTGAATATGTGAGAAAAATAGTCCACCAGCATGGTTTAGTTGAGGGTCGAACAGTTGAGACATTATGTGAGTTACTGGACCTAGTTTTAATGAATAATGTCTTTGCTTTTTATGGATGGATTTATCATCAGATATCAGGTACTGCTATGGGTACAGCGATAGTGAATACCTCTGCCAACTTGACTTGGAGTATATGGGAGGAAAATTTTGTCTATGGGAATAATAACCCATATGCTATGAATATCCAATTTTATAAGTGTTTTGTGGATGATATTTTTCTCATTTGAAAGGGTAATGTACTGGATCTTCATGACTTCTTTACATACTTGAATGAAACTGTTGTGTTCCTTAAATTTAAGATGCAATTCTCTGAAGACAGGTTAAATTTCTTAGATATAAAATTGATCAAGACAGAATCTGGACTACAGACTAGTATATAGGAAAGAGGTCCAGGTAAACAAATATCTTCACAAGAAGATCATGCATGCTAAGAGAACTTTTAAAAGTGTCCTGAAAATACTCTGAGCTAGTAGACGGAATACCAAAAATAGAGGTGTGTAATGAACAAATGCAGGACATGAGTAGTAATTTCTTGGCAAGAGGATATAATGTGTAGAAAATAGAAACTGCCAAGAAGGATGTGATAGGTTTAAGGAACTCTACGGACAGACCGTATTTTTCTGCTACTGATACTTCTGGTATTGATAACGCTGGTACTATTGGTGGACAGCCACTTAGATATCTGATGACATATAGTAGAATGAGTGAAACAATTGAGAATGTCTTAAAAAAGAATTGGTTTATTCCAAAATCTATACCTGGAAATGAAAAGTGTTACCCAACAAACCTCTATTTAGTTATCGTAATTGTAACAATTTAAAGCAACTTTTATGTTATAAGGAGTTTTCATTAAATAATCCGGCAAAAGTTGGACTTTCAGAAGAAGGGTACTTTTCCATGTTATAATTGTTCATGCTGCACAAATATAAATCAAAGTTCAGAGTTTGTGCATTCTGTTAGTGGAAGAAGGTTTACCTTTCACTGTACAGCGACATGTAACACCTCTGGAATAGTATATCTTGCCACTTGCACGCAATGTCCAGGTTTCTATGTGAGGAAATCAGCAAGAAGACTAAGGGATAGAATCCTTGAACATAGGTCTGAGATTAGAAGGAATATAGGTACAAATTCTTTGGCTCATCATGCTTCTATGATGGGTCCTACCCATGAGTTTACCTTTCGGGTCATTTATGTTATTTACTCAGGAATAAGACAGGGTGATCATAATAATAATATTGACATGAAAGAATATGAATGGATCGTGAGACTTGAAGCAGATAGAGCTCTTGGTGTAAATATGTTACACTAAAACCAGTTTTAAAGAAAAAACAAAGGAAGATTAGGAAAAAATAGTAATAACAAAAAGTTTTTCCTGTTTGAATAAGGCTCCCCCACAGCTGTTATGTCTTTAAGAGCTCCTGGTATAAATAAACAGGTTACACTAAAACCAGCTCTGAAAAAATAAAAAACGAAGGAAGACTAGAAAAAATAGTAATAATAAAAAAATTTTTTTCTTGTTTGAATAAGGCTCCCCTACAGCTGCTATGTCTTTAAGTGTTAGCCATGTGTTACAATTGAGTTATGGCTGTGGCATGTGTTTTTTGTATAAATGTTTTGCTTTTAACCTTTATTTTATGTAAGACACTGAGGAAGGATAGTTTGCTATCCGAAAGCTTTGTCAGTTTTAATAAACTTGTTATTGGCTTGACAGTGCGGAGAGAATACTTTCTATTTTTTGCTGTTTGCTTCGAGTTTCTTTCTCTCCACTCTACCACTGGTTCTACATTTTATTGTAGATGATGATTAAACAAGGTTTTGACTCTGTTAGCCTTATCTGTCTGTTTTAAGTATGCAGGGATTTTATTCCAGAGTTTTGACACATTGTGAAAATAGATGTTGAATGATTTATTGATACACAGTTCAAGTTTATTGCTAGAACAAGGGTCTTTACTAGGAGAGTAGTAGAGTGTTCTGTAATGCTGGGCATTTACTGGGATAATACAAGGAGATTGTGGGTGGTGGTTGGTGTATATAGGTAAGCTGATTAGGGAGTTTGAGCAAGTTAATTGTTTTAATGAAACAAAATGGTATGTTTTGTTAGAGAAGTTGGTTGTAAATGTAGCTACTTTGTAGTAGGAAGAAGTCAGATTAGTTTTATAGGTAGTGTTGATGTTTGTAAGAATGGGGAAGCATATAATAATAAAGGAGGGAGCTAGGTTGAAGCTAAGGTAATTCTAACAGTATCTGTTGGGTATTGCTTGACCATACAGAGGAAGCCAAGTTTTTGGAGAGTTTTCTTGATGGGATGAAGTATGTGATGATAAAACTTGAGATTGTAATTGATTATGACTGGTAGTTTAGTTTAAGCTTAAAGAAATCCCAATCCCTCAGAGACACATGCTCCAGGGATCTAAACCTTGTCTTCACAATGAACAAAACTTGCTGAAGGGATAGGTTCCTGACCCAGAGACTCCCCAGACTCTGGAATAGACTGCCCATACATGTCAAGCAGAGCCCCTTTTTGGCCCTCTTCAAAAGGAACCTTGATGATTGGATGGGAGATAGGAACTTCACCCCGGGGATCACATCAGTCGCCCTGCTAGACAGGGGTTCATGGAAGTAAATACTGTGGGAAGAAATAGCCAGGGAATTGGCTAGGCTTGTATAGGCCCGATAGCCTAGTACCAACCTGTGAACCTATGAACCTATAACTTACAGATTCTACTTTGCAATTATTTGAGGTAATATGAAATGTGTGTTTCTGGTTAATGTTTTGTTTTTGGGTAAGTAACATAAGTTTGATTATTTGTGTCTGGGGGGGGGGTTTAAATTGAGTTAATGTTTTTAAGCTGGAATTCAGTGGTAGTGAAGGGGTGCTGGGTGATCTCCTGTTACAGCAAATAAGGGATGAATCAGCATCATCTTGTACAAAATAACATGATTAATAGTGGTGCGGAGTTTATTTATGAAAATGTTACGTAAGAGTGGGCCAGATATTGACCGTTGGGAACACCAGCAGAAACTGAAATGAGAGATTTTGCTGTTGTCTGCTAGCAATTGGATTGATAGCTGTGGTCCAGATGAGGGAGGAAAAAGTGAGACCTAGAGTTGCAAGTTCAGAAAGGAGCTTTTGGTAAAATACAGTGCTAAATGCTTTGGACAGATCAAGGAAAAGAGAAGAAACTGATTTTCCCTCATGCCTTTTTTGGCTGATTATGTTAGTGAAATTTTGAAGAGTGGTAGCAGTGATAGTTTGGTCTAAACCTGTGCTGGGTCTAGGAGAAGAGGTTATGCTTAGTTATATGTTATGAAAAGTATAGATAAATACTTTTCCCAAAAATTTTTGAGAGCTGTGGTAAGTTTGCAATGGGTGTCATCATCAACCCATTTTTTTCCCCATTTTCTATATGGGGTCAGGGTGTTATGTCAACTGACGCCATCTCTCTCTATTTAATTCCACTCTCCTGCCTCCTTCAACACTCATGCCTGACTGTTGCAGATCTTCTCTCACACAATCCAGCCACCTCTTTTCTGGATGCCTTTATTTCCTCTTGCCTTCTTCCTGTTTGTCCCAAATCTTCTTCACCAGATTGCCTTCTGCTTTTCTGCACATGTCTGAACCGATGTAATCTGTTCTCTGTGACCTTTACTGCAATTGAAGCTACTTTGGCTTGTGCTCTTATATCCTCATATCTTCATCTGTCCCACAGTGTGCACTGTACTACCCATCTCAAGCACTCTGTCATTACAGTCCAGATTTCCATACCATACAGTAGTTCTACTGTAGTACCATACATTAGTGCTGGTTGCACCACTGTTTTGTACACCTTACTTTTCAACTTTTTAGCATTCCTCTGTTATATACTACACCTGACACACTGTGCCACTTGGCTGCATCCCCTCTGATTATGTCTTTGACCTCCTCAGCCACCCCTCCCAGATACTTAAAGCTGTTAACCTGTTCTACTATTTTCCTTTGTATCTCAATTCTCAGCTTCCTCTGAACTCCTCTATTTGCTGCCATTACAACTGTCTTAGCTGTACTCAGTTTCATCCCATGTGCCTTCAGTTTTGCACTCCATTCCCCTATCCTAATCTGATGTTCTTGCTCAGAGTCTACATGTAGTGCCACATCAGCTGCATGCAGCAACTCTGTTGATCTGTCCGCTCTGACCTGTTTGCTAATGTAGTCCATCACCATTATGAACAGCAGTGGGCTCAGAGCTGAACTCTGATGCACACCCACTTCTACTGGGACCCCTCTGCGAGACCGAACACTATTTGTACTTGTGTCATTGGGTCTTTATATAAGGCTTGCACTAATTCAGTCAATGTTCCTGGGACTTTGAACCACTGTAGGATTGCCAAATCAGCATACTTGGGACCTTGTCATATGCTTTCTCCAATTATAGGAATGGCCAGTTGGACTCTTTTCTCATCTCTAGCTTCTTCTCAACTGTCTGTCTCACTACAAATATCGGGTCAGTTGTGCTGCATTCTGATCTGAATGAACAGTGCATCTCCCATCTTACTTTCTACTACTCTACATAGTCATTTATCAGTCACCCTGTCCAGAACTTTCATGCAATTTGACAGGAGTTTGATACCTCTATACTGCCCCCAGTTGTGAATGTCCCCTTTGTTCTTGAACACTGACACTAGTATGTTTATTCTCCAGTCATCTGAGTTGCGCCTTTCTCTCCACACTGCTGTGAATACCCTCAAGAGCCATATCTCCCCTATCTCACCCAACATCTTTATCATAGTTGCTGTAACCTCATCTGAGCCTTCCCCTGACTTCATTTTCCTTAATGCTGTTCATACTTCTTCTAGGATGGGTTTACTCCTCTTCTCTCATAGTAGGTTGTGTCTGTGACAGTACAGCTTCTGTGGGATTTTCTTCATTCAGAAGCTGCTGGAAGTACTTCCATCTGCCTTTGATATCCTGTGAATTGGTGAGCAGGTTGTTGCTGGCATCCCTTATGAAGGGTGTCCCAACTATCTTCTTTATCTTTCTGTCTTTGCCTTGCAACATGTAATTTTTTAATACCATCCACTGATTTTACCATCCACTGATTTGCTTTCCAGTAGCTGGTAGAGTGCCTCTGATGCCTTGTTCTATGCTATTGCAATGCCTTTCTTAACTTCTTTGTTAGCCAGCCAGTATTCCTTCCTAGCCTGGTCTATCTTTTCTGTCTCCCACTTTTTCCTTCAATCCTTAATTTTGATGACTTCCTGGACTTCTGCATTCCACCACCAGTTTTCCTTATGTATCTTATTTTCATACTTGGCTCAGCTGCATATCTGTTCTGCTGTCCTCACACATGCTGTTTTGAGGAGCTGCCATTCTTCATCAGTGACACCTATTTCCTCCTCTTCTTGAGGTGCTAGAGCCCTGAGTAATTCCTTGAACTGTTGTGCTTTCTCTGTAGTCAACTTCAAGGTCTTCAGCCTGGTCTCTGTTGACCCTAGAGCCTTCTCAGAGAACTGCTTGCAGGTGACTGTGGCAACCAGTGATTTATGTTGTGGGTAAACTGTTTCACTGAGGATGACTTTGAAATCACTAATTTTATGCCAGTGTCCTCTCCTTACTAGGAGGAAGTCTACCTGAGTTGCATGTTGGCCACTCTTGTATGTCATCTTGTGACTGTCCCTCTTTCTGAACCATGTATTGGCTACAAAAAGTGCCATTTGCCAGAGCCAGAGAGAAGTCTAGAATTGCCTCTTCTCCTTTATTCCTTTTGCCCCACCCGTGTGGACTCAGGTAGTTGTACTATCATGTTCTGTCTGTCCTGATATGTGCATTCAAGTCACCCATTATCAAAACCAATTTGTGTTGTCTTGCTTTTTCTAGCAGGTCCTGCAACTGCTGTCTGAATGCACTGTTTACCTCACTATCGCAACCCAGTTGTGGGACATAGGGAAGTATTCATAATGTCAGCTTATCATTAAGCTGGAGTCTGATTGCCATGAGTCTGTCACTAATTCTGATGACATCCCTTACTGTCTTCTGAAGCCTTTCCCTCATCACAATTCCCACACCATTTCTAGCCTGTCCTAATTCTGATGACATCCCTCACTGTCCTCTAAAGCCTCTTCCTCATCACAATTCCCATACCATTTTTAGCCTGTTCTAACTCTGGACCACAAGCCAAGTGGCTTTACACTGCCCTTCCACCTAGCCTCCTCATTATCATGTTATCCACTTCCAAGCTGCACCCTGTTGGTGAACCTACATTGAGTGTAGCAATTTTTAGTTCATGTTTGGTAGGTTGATTGGTTTTGCATCCAGTTTTCACTCAACAGAGTTATCCCAGGTAACCCAAGCTAGGCAACTGGACACCTGCTGGCAAGTGGCTTATTAACCCGGGGCTGCTGGACTATATGGCAGGCACACAGTGGCCAATAGGGGCACATATACCCTCCCATCATTAGCATGGGTCCCTGGTGTAGGCCAGAGTAGGCTGAGTCCTCAAATATCCAAGCCCATTTAACGACATTAGTCAACATGACTGAATCATTTTGAGTCACATTTTTTCACCATTAGTGGCTAACCCTGCCAAAGCAGGCAATCTGTGTGTCCATGTTCTCCAATCATGAGAATACTGCACACCACAGTTGATGCCCAAAGTGGTTGGGTTATACAACTCTTCCCCTATAGGATACCATGTAGAATCTGTGCCACTGCCAGCAGCTCCATTCTTTGATGAGTTTGAGATGGAAAAACTCAGCATGATTTTCTGAGGTGGCAGGAACCCCTCAGAGATGGGTTGGCTGGAGGTCAGGATGGAACCTTGTGCATAGGAGGCTGACACCTTGGCTGTTATGCCAACATGTCTTGCAATGGGGGTATACTATGTTAATTCAGTTAATGGTAGCCTTTTTGTGAAGGGATATGATAAAGTTTTTTTTTTCCAGATGGAGGGAACATACTTTTTATGGAGGCAGAAAAGACTATTGTTTCTGCAGCAGTTTTTAGATATTTGGTGAGAAGGTTATCAGTAGGTTGTTGGTTTTAGTTTAAGTAATTTTCTGTCAGTTGAGGTTGGGATAGGGTGAAAACTAAATGACTGCAAATTTCAGGAAAAGGGGGAAGCTGAAGAAGTGGGTGGTTACTACTAATGAAAAGAACTGTCTGGATAAAATTACACTAGACATGGTGTGGTATTTTCACTGTGGATGACCAGAATAACTTGGGATTATTATGGTGTTTGTATTAGAGGCTGTTGTAATATGATTTCTTGTTTAATTTAATATGAAATTTAGCTAGGCTTCTGAGCTGTCTAAAACTTTGGTAGGTATACTGTGTTCCCTTTTTGTATCATTCCTCCCAGACTTAGTCTCTCTGCAGCATGAGCTGTTTTGGTTCTTTTGTGAACTATGTGTTGAATTAGATTTTACCATTTTTGTCCCATTTGGTGCTAATTCATTTAGAATTTTTTTGAGAAGGTGTAGTTGAAATGAATAATTGCTTCATCTTGGGGCAGTATTCTTAAAACGTTACAGTTGCAGAGATAAGATCAATGTTTGGCAAATTTGGTGACATTACATATTTGGTTGTAGATAACTTGTTTGGGTAAACCATGTATGTGATGTTGTCAGTCTCGCCTTTATTCTCACTTGTGGGTCAGAGCCAATTTATCAGATCCATCTCGGCCATTTCTCCAGCTCGAGGTCTTCAGAAAAGCTTGTGGGACTCGTTCTTTGCCCATAATGTAACTCCGTAGTTACCTCAGATTTTGTTTGCTGCACAGCGAAGAGGTTCAACAGCTATAGCTCTGGGCTAAATACTTAGTTTTTTGATTACATTATTTAGTAGAACATTATCTTTTTCTTCTATAAGTATTTAAATTAGTTTTTCTGTTTTACTTCTTTCCCCAGCTCTTTCCCTTATTTGGCATCCATTTTAGTTAGAGGGTGTCTAAGAATGTCCATGTTTTAGTTAGAGGACGTTCCTTATCTTCTGTCTTCTTCTTTCCACCTTCTTATATTAAACAAAAAGAAAATAGTAGTATTAGTATATTTCTATATATTTACCTAAAATTTAGAGCTCAAATTTACTGTGTGTGTGTGTGTGTGTGTGTGTGTGTGTGTGTGTGCGCACGCTCGTGTGAAGTCCATTTAAGTTAGAGGATTTGCTCTACATTTGGAAGTGACTGACTATTTTTTTGTCTTTCCCTCTCTTCCTTAGTCATGTCACAGAAACAGGAAAGTAAGCCCTTGGGCTTCAACTATGTGAAAAATGCAGTAAGTAGATACCCCTTAGCAATTCACACACCCTTATGTGTGTATTGTTTGGGGTATCTTCATCTGCAAGAGTCTTGTTCCATTTGCACTTTTGCCACAGTTTCAACCAGCAGGTATTAACGGAACGTAAAAATGAACTCATTTTGAAAGGCCTTTTGAAGTCACCTTTCTCTGAGTTTGTATCTCCCAAATCTTTCAACAAACCTACTTGTCAAAGGAAAAATAACTTCAAAATGATCAATACACGTCAGGTTCAGGTTAAGGCACTTTAATCTTGCAGCAAGGAGACAAAAACGTGCTAATACAGAGTTTGTCTAACTAGAATCAGGAAGTGAAACTACTTTTATACATTTCTTACAAGGTATTGCCTACTAAGCTGACGTAATAAATCACAAGTTCTTTCAATATTATTTCTCAGCAGCTGTTTGTCCATGATTTTCTGCTGGCATATCAAGTTTACAAAAAACTTCCTAAGAAAAACAACGTGGCCTTGATGACCACTGATCAGATACAACTTTCCCACTATGCAATGTTACCATTCAAGGTACTATGGCTAATTCGAGCACAAAGCAATTACAGATTACAGTTAATTTCTTCAAGCAGTCTTTGTCTGATGTATCTCTTCTTTTCCGCAGCTGTGCATGTTCTCATAACATAAACAGGGCTGATTGTTCATATTTAGTCACATTATAGAAAACAGTATTGTTCTATTCATTCACTATTCATTCATTTTTCTGACCTAGCAGATAATCACCTGCTTCTCAGTACATTTCCAAAAGGCATAAACATGAATTTTGCTGTGCTAGCAAATACTAGGTCAGAGAGCATCTTGCAGTTTCAGAAAGCATACTGCAGTTTGAAAAAGCATCTTATAATTTCATACAGAATTAAGCTGTACATAAAATAGAATGAAATGTGTTAACCCTTTTAGCTTCTAATAAGCACTAAACATATACATTAATACATATTTTTCTAACATTTCCCCCCTGTTAATACTTTTATTCTATTTTCAAAAGCATAAACAGTTGCTTCTTCTCCTAACCTCTTTCCATTTAGAATTTGCAGTTAAGAGAGTCATTCAGTTTAAACTTATGAAAGTGTTTCACTCTTCAACAGTTCTTCAGTTTCAGTACTTTGATATAAAGTCTCAGAAACTGACATGTCTATAAAATCTTTGATCAATCTTTTCATGCAAGGAATACCACAACAAACGCACACTCCTAATAGGAGTAATCTTACACAAATGGCAATCAGGATGTTCATTGAGATGCTACCCCACCCCCCAAACAAATTCTGGAAAAAGTCCGTCAGTGGGTTTGGGCCTGGTTTGGTCATGGCCGACACTTGCTGAATCACCTCAAGATGGATGTTTGTCTCATGCTGGTTGTCAGGAATATATGAACAGAACTCCTCTTTTATTAAAGCGCACGTACCACCTTTCGCTGCTAGGGTGAAGTCAAGAGCCATGCGATTTTGAAGCACCACAGTTCTCATAGCATTCAGTTCATCAGTCATTAACTCGAGAGCAGAAAAAGTTGCATTACTCATTACTTCAAGAAGTTTGGACAGTTTTCTCAGCTCCCAAATCAACTTCACTGCACCATATGCAGGGGCTATACTTGCCCACGATATGATAGTGTCACTCAAGTCCATGTGTGTCAGTTTGTCTTTATTTTTTATGGAATTATGGTTTCTCCAGCCTGCTTCGATTCGTCCCACTGGATTTTCAGGCCTTCTGATTGGATTTCCGGTTTTCTTGGTGACCTCTCTGACATTTCGAACCTTTCCCTGAGGCAAGACTGCAGTGTGTCGTATGGCCGGAACCAGGTAACCCAAAACACAACTGCCGGACCAGTTCTCAGGTAACCATTTGTATACCTTTTTCCCACAAACAAAATAACAATTCTCTACTTTAGTATTAATATACACTTGGCTTGCATGAAACATTTTCTTATCAATGATAGATAGTTGTTTTAAACGTACAGGATTACGCTGTATTTCATCAATAGTCTTATGAATCGACTCGAGATATGAGTCATAGTTTGTATCACAGATATAACCTGCATTATTGGCTTTGGTATAACATTTGTAAGGAATAGTCACATTACAATTACTCCAACCTACCTGAACAGTATCATTTTTGTAAAAACATACAATTCCCTTTTGTGTAACAGGTAGGTACAATGGTATTTTGTCTTGTGATTTTACAGTTGTAGTATCAAAAAGCAAATTTTCCCAGGTCTCATTGACCCGTAGGGGGACAGCAGTCATTAATAATCCCCCGTATGCTGTTGGTATAGCTGTGCAGACCCAGCAATTTGAACCATTAAATGTTTCAGCATACACATATTTAATTGCTTGGTAAGTGTTAAGGTTCGGATGCCAGTCTATGAATGATTCATGTTTATTCAATTCAGCTCATGTGGCTGGAAAAAGGAAAGGCCACAACAAAAAGATTAATGTTATCAATATGGTCAACAGAATGATCATGCAATACTTCTGAGGTTGTTCTGCATTTCTATTTGCTCCGTATCTGGTCATTTTGTTCTTGTGTAACAGTAACAAGTTTTTTGTCCAGTTCAAAGTTTTTAACCAATTTACAGTGTGTCGGATGAATCCAGGATACTCGCTCTGCGATCTTGACTGCAGTGGGTGTTGACAGTAGCACTTGGTACGGCCCTTCCCACTTCGGTGTGGTCCAATTTCTTTTCTTAATGACCTTCACCCAGACCCACGTGCCTGGGACTACTGCTGCTTCCAATGGTCTGGTTTGTTCTTTATCTGAAACAGAATTCAACTGCAAAAGTTGTTTATTACTTAGAAGTCATCCCATGTATTCTGCAAGTGAACTGTCAGCCTCCTGGTCTGCAGGCATGAGAGGTTTCCACTGAGGTATATAATATGCCCTCCCAAACAGTATTTCAGAAGGAGTTAACCCCTTTTGCATTTGGAACAGTTCTCATGCTCAACAATGCCAGAGGCAGGCAGTGCACCCAGTTCTTCTGTGTCTCGCTAATCAATTTCCTAAGTTTATTTTTCAAAACTCCATTATGCCTCTGTACTAATCCTGCGAATTGGGGGTGGTATGCACAATGGTTCTTTAAAGAAATTCCGAAATAACGGCTCAACTGTTGTATGGTTTGATTTAAAGTGTGTGCCATTGTTACTGTAGATCTTTTCCGGTATGCCAAATCTAGGAATAATTTCTTTAACGAGGACTTTTGCAACAGTAGCTGCATCTGGATTTTTGGTCAGAAAAGCTTCCACCCATTTGGAAAACATATCTATAATGACAAGACAATATTTCTTATTTTCATATTTGTTTAGTTCTATGAAATCCATACATATAGTATGGAATGGGTATGGTGGTGTTGGGAAACTCCCTTGCTTAGGCTTCAGTGCCCCCTGTGCATGATGCCTGTTACAAACATGGCATGCTGCACAAAATTTTTTTTGTGTAGCTTGTAAATCCATATGCAGTGTACACTCGGTTCACTAACTGTTCCATCCCCCCTGTTGAGACATGGCACTGCCCATGGCTCAACAAAGCTGCATATCTAAACAAGTTAGACGGCAAAATTGGTTTTCCTTCTTTGGAGATGTACAGCCCTTTCTCAAGAATTGCTCCTCATTTTATCCATTTCTGTTTTTCTACATTTCCAGTAAGTGTCTGCATTGTTTTTAAATCTAAAATCTCAGAAGGTTGTAATTCCTCACTCAAAAGAAATACTTCTGAAGCTGAAGCTGCCTGCTTTGCAGCTGTATCAGCTCTCGCATTACCCTTTTGAAATCCTATCCTGTTGCTTAGTATGAGCTACGCATTTACAAATAGCTACTTTCTGAGGTAACTGAATAGATTCTAACAAGTCTAAAATAAATTGCGCATGATTAATCGGTTTACCAGTAGATGTTATCATTCCTCTATTTTTCCACTGTTGTGCAAAAACATGTACAGTAGAAAAAGCGTAGTGGCTGTTAGTAAAAATGTTCACACATTTACCCTTTGCTAAGGTACATGCCCTTGTCAAAGCAATCAATTCTGCTGCCTGTGCAGATAAGTTGTGTGGTAAAGACTTTGCTTCTAAAATCTCAGTATCAGAAACTACTGCATACCCCACTAGATTCTGTCCTGTAGGACCCCTTCTGCATGAGCCGTCCACGTAATATGTCACCTCGGCATCACCCAAGGGAACATCCGTTAGATCTTTTCTAGGCAGTGTCTTTTGCTCATTCTCCTGCAGGCAGCTGTGTGGTGTGCCATCTGCATGGGTCAGAAGCAAGGTAGACAGGTTTAAAGTTGTACATCGTTCAACTGTCATATGAGGTTGGCTCAAGAGTATAGTCATACAGGAAAGATGTCTAGCAGGAGAAAGATATACTACTTTTTCTTGCAGTAAAATAATTGTGACTGCATGAGACACTCTCAATGTGAGAGGGTGGAACAACACTACTGAGGCCGAAGCCTGTACTGACATTGCAGCTGCAACTACTGCTTGTACACAGTGGGGCAGGGATCACGCCACTGGGTCCAGCTGTGATGAATAATAAGCTATGGGGCGTTGCTTAACCCCATGCTGCTGTGTTAACACTGATGTCATGTAACCTTGCTTACAATCTACAGTTTGGAAAAAACGTTTATGATAGTTTGGTAATCCTAAAACTAATGAGGATGCTATCAGTTGTTTCAGTTTGCAGAAAGCTGATTCTGCTTCTGGTGTCCATTGTAATAAATCTTGTGCTGCCATAGGCTTCTTATATATTAAGTTGGTCAGTGGAGCAGATTCCAAAGCATAGTTTGGAATCCAACTCCGACAGAAATTAGACGTGCCCAGGAAGGACATCATTTCCTTCTTGGTAGTCGGTTTGGGTGCTTGTAAAATTGCTATTTTTCTATCTTCATCCAATGTTCTGCCTTCTTTGGATATTACATATCCCAGGTATTTAACCTGTTTTCTCCAAAGCTGCAATTTGTTTTTGTTTGTGTCCTTGAGTGGCTAGAAATTGTAGTAATGCTATGGTATCTTCCCTGCATTCTTGCTGGGTGGGGGCTGCCAGCAGGATGTCGTCTACATAAAGTAGAATTTGGCTGCCTCTTGGTGGGCTAAATCCTGCCAAGTTGCTTGCCATCTCTTGTGCAAAATATTGTTGGGCTTTCACAATACCCCTGTGGTAGTCGCGTGTATGTGTACCTTTTCCTTTGAAATGTGAATGCAAACCAATGTTGGCTGTCGGGGTGTATCGGTATTGAAAAGAACACATTGCTAATATCTACCACAGAAAAGTACTCCTGTTGAGGTTTTAAATCATTCAACAAGGTGTGTGGATCTGGCACCGTAGGTGCTCTAGGTATTACTGCATCATTAACAGCTTGTAAGTCTTGGACCATACGCCATTCCCCGTCTGCTTTCCTAACAGGAAATAAGGGTGTGTTACATGGTGAATCAGGAGATTCTACCAGTGCTCCTTCCTTAAGTAAAGCTGCTATTATAGGTTTGATTCCTATTTCCGCATCCTTCCTTAAGGGATACTGTCTCTTTTGAGGTCTGAATGCTGATTTTGGAATAATGGTAACTGGTCCTGCTGTACAAATTAGTCCTACATCTGATTTCCCTGTTGACCAGAGAGTTTCTAGTATGCTGCGTAAAGCTTTTTCTTCCTCTTCTAGTAAGAGTGCTAATCAGCTGTCCTCGCTAGACTGCAAGTGTACAGCTGGGTGTGTCTGCGTTATCCAATTTAGCTTCTGCTTTTGTACTCCCTGTTTCGATAATTCTAACTCTGTTTGTTTTTCCCACTTTGTGACTTTTTCTCCAAGTTCTGCCCATTTCACATTCTTGTCTTTAGTTAAACTAACATGTGGTAATCGATTAGATTTATAGAGTGCAAAGAATTCCTGGGGCAATGAACAGCTAACTACACTGTTCCCTTCTGTGTCCCAGTACAGATTACGTAATACTAATCTGTTTGCATGGTTTTTAAACAGTTCTTGCTCATATTCCTTATCAGGTCCTGGTGTGCTACAATAATACAAAGTACAGTGCAACAAATGCTGTTTATCAGTGTCAAGGGAGGGGAACTTACTGATGGCTACGTTCATCAGTTCTTCGGTTACTGCCCCTGGACCAGTCGTGACTAAGTCCTGGCTGTACCAATAAAATGTTTCACCCTCTGGTCGCACCACAAAAGTATCCATTTGTCGCTGTGCTTCCATACCCTGCATAGGCGGTACTACTGCTATGCCAAATATCTGCATAAGATCTCTGCCCAAAAGGTTCACTGGGCATTTTGCAGAAACAACAATTTTGCTTTTCTGGGTCATCCCTGAAACAGGGTCAGTTATTGCTATGTTATGGGAGAGTGGCTCCTGATACAGCTGTCCATTAGCTGCTTTCACTAATATGTAATCAAGTGATTCTGAATTTTCTGGCAGTTTGAAATGATGTATCAGGGTTCGTGAAGCCCCTGAGTCACACAGGAATTTAACTTCCCTCCCCTCTACCAGAAGTGTAACTTCCGGTTTTGTGTCTGCTAAATAGAGCTCTAGGCTCAATAATGCTAAGTCCAAAATTTCACTTTCTTCACCATCGGTGATTTCTTGTACTTCCTCTATTTCTTCTATCACATTCTCTACTCCCTCTATCACATTTGCATTTGTCTTTTCTTGGTTATTCCCTTCTAGTGATTCTTGACTATCATATAGTCAGTCCTCACCCTCTTTATCTTCCATGGCTACTTTCTTGTTTTGCTTGCAATCCCTTGCTAAATGTCCCTTTTTTCCGCATTTAAAACACTCACCTCTTTTCTTTCTCTCTTCAAACTCTTCTGATCGTTTGTCAGATTGTTTGTTTCCCTGGGCATTTTTCTTGCCCTTTTTCCCGGACTGTACTACATAAACTTCTGCTCCGTTTTCTACAGAAAATACTTGGGCTTTCTTTTTCTTTTTACTATTAAAATGCCTTTCGGCATGCCTAGCATATTCAAGTAGTGACTGTAATCTACTTGTACGATGGTCTACCATGTGCTTTGTAATAAAGCTGCTTATAGGCAAAATACTGCCTTTCAAAAATGCATTCTTTAATTGCTGCTCATATGGGGAATCATGTGTTTGATCTTCAAGTACCTGCATTCCACAATGGTTATTAAAACACTGTAATAATCTAGCATAATGTCTGTCAACAGTTTCACCTTCCTGTTGAATGCATTGATTAATGCAAGTCCAGTCTGCCCTAGGCTTCCATTTCTCAGAGATTCGGTCTGTCAGACCTTTCACTCTGTTATCCAGTTCTGTGTTACTATGTGGGAGTGGCTTATGTTCTACGTCATGGGGATTCCAGTTGCCACTGATCATGTGCCAATCTGGACCTACGATCTGTCTGACTACTTTTTCTACTTCTTCTCCATTCAAATGATAACTTAACCTCATGCCTTGTAAGTCTTCTAAGAATTTTCTAAAATTAACTTTTGGATGGGGAATTCCCTCTGTGGCTTTCCGGATGTCTTCCGGTGTCCACGGTCTATATACTAGGAGAGTCGGGTCCTGTCCTACTTGTCCTGCCTGCAGATTTGGTACTTCTATGAGTGGACTTATCTCTTCTTCACTCATAGCTCGTGAATTTTTGTTTATTTCATATAACTCAGTATCCCCTCTTAAGTTGCGTGTTCGAGACCTAGTCTCGATGGGATCTCTAACATACGGTCTTGGCTTTGCGGTAACAGCCGGGTATAGCGGAGGTGGATCAGCTTGTCCACTCGCTTCATATTCTGGTGCAGGAAGTGTATGGGGTGGAGGGGCTGATGCTATCACCAAATTATTGTCTTCTTTATCTAGAAACATAACTTTTGAATTATTACTTTTCTGTTCTCTTCGGTTTGCTTCCTCAATCCACCTGTGTGCCTGAGGAATACCCAGTTGACGTCGCCTTTTTACCTGACCTTTTGCATCAGTTTTAAGCTGTTTGACAAGTTTAATAAGCGAGGATTTTTCTAATTTACCATTAAATTCATATTTATTAACCCATTTTGTATAGTATCTAACATTGTCGGCACACTGTAATTGCATTTATTTTGCATCTTCAGTTAGCGGTGGGTTTTGGGAACTTTTTGTGCACTTATTACCCATATTGTTCTGATTGTTAAAAAATGTTACATAACCCTTCTTATTCTCACGTGGTACCACAATTTTTCTATTTCACAGTTTATCTAGAATAACTGTCTTACCTATTCTGTTTCCCTGATCTATGACAAGACTGCAATCTTTCTGTCCCTGACTTGTACAACAACAAATCTCCTGACAGATATTTCCAATCAAGTCCCTGATCTAAAACACAAAAAAGATAAATCTCACCTTACCTGAGCCTCCGTGATTGACCCACTCTTGGTTCATACAGCAACTTGTCCTCCAGTCGCAGATCAGAAAAGTGGCTGGCCTCTTTTGAACAACAATTCAGTCGGAGGTCTTTCAAAGCAGAAGAACCGATGTGGTTTCTTCCCCGTACGCTTTCATGCCACCTGGCCCATCTGACCTGAGGCAAAGTGAGAGTTTCTGGTCCGGCGGACCAATCTGTCAAAGGAAAAATAACTTCAAAATGATCAATACATGGCAGGTTCAGGCTAAGGCACTTTAATCTTGCAGCAAGGAGACAAAAACGTGCTAATACAGAGTTTGTCTAACTAGAATCAGGAAGTGAAACTACTTTTATACATTTTTACAAGGTATTGCCTACTAAGCTGACGTAATAAATCACAAGTTCTTTCAATATTATTTCTCAGCAGCTGTTTGTCCATGATTTTCTGCTGGCATATCAAGTTTACAAAAAACTTCCTAAGAAAAACAGTGTGGCCTTGATGACCACCGGTCAGATACAACTTTCCCACTATGCAATGTTACCATTCAAGGTACTATGGCTAATTTTGAGCACAAAGCAAGTAGAGATTACAGTTCATTTCTTCAAGCAGTCTTTGTCTGATGTATCTCTTCTTTTCCGCAGCTGTGCATGTTCTCATAACAAGAACAGGGCTGATTGTTCATATTTAATCACATTATAGAAAACAGTATTGTTCTATTCATTCACTATTCATTCATTTTCCTGACCTAGCAGATAATCACCTGTTTCTCAGTACATTTCCAAAAGGTATAAACATGAATTTTGCTGTGCTAGCAAATACTAGGTCAGAGAGCATCTTGCAATTTCAGAAAGCATACTGCAGTTTGAAAAAGCATCTTATAATTTCATACAGAATTAAGCTGTACATAACATAGAATGAAATGTGTTAACCCTTTTAGCTTCTAATAAGCACTAAACATATATACATTAATACATATTTTTCTAACACTACTAAAATCCTTCATCGGAGCAGAGATCCTCGTCGGAGCTGAAGCAGAAGGCCACTAAGTTAACGGATCTGAAGGCTATATTGGAGCAGACTTTTCCTACTGGTTCCAAAACTCCTTTGGAGATGGAAATTTCATTGCCAACTGCTACAACATAACATAGACATAGGAGCCAACCTCCTTCTATTGAAAAGGTTTCTTCTCGGCTCCCTTCTCCACTACTAGCTACAGCAAGGTCATCTACCCTGTCCACTAGGTTTACCAGAAGTCTATCTGATGAAGACGTGGATAGTGTTGTAGAGAGACTTTTGAAGACACCTGCTTTGTCCAAACTGCTATTGGGTCCAAGCCCAAAGAAATCAAGTCAGACTCAAACCCCCTCTTCTGTTACAGTTCATCCTCTGATCCATCCTCCTGCCTCAGAGCCAGAAGATTCCGATATCCAGGTTGTGTCAGTGTCTGGTCCAAGACCCATGCCTTTCTTGGATCTGAGTCTGCCCTGAGTGTCTCTATGCCTTTGGAGCAAGAAACCTCTAGGAGTTGAACATTCATGTTGGGTCTGCGGAGGCTTTTCGGATCTCTTTGGACCTGGTTATGCCTCTGGGGGCCTCAGCATGGGTCATTTTGGCTCTTACCTCTGTTTCAGAGCTGCTCTCTTCTGCTCTGGAGATTCCTTCAGATCCTGGGAGTCCTTAGGAGCGGGGAGGGACTGCCTTTGAGGCAGTGAGGCGGGTGTTGACTACTTTGCAGTCTGAGATGCAATCTATTTCAGTTCTTCCTCCCTCTTCAGTCAGGGTGTCTTTGTCTTCTCACGTGCCTTCACCACAGGTCCACAGAGACGTTAGTCCACAGGATGTACCTCAGGGTACTGCCACCTCTTCCAAAACCTCTCCAGAGTATCCCACTGAAGAGGTCCCTTGGAAGAGGACATGCAAGAGGAAGCATCTCGACTCTCCGGAGGAGTCCATCACATCTGACACCAGCCTCAATGAAGCAGAAGGGTCCCCACAATCACCTCCTGAAGATGTCTCCTTTGGAGACATCCTAGAAATATTAAAACAGAGAGGTGATTGACAGTCCTCCACCCCTTCAGCTAAGGAGGGCCTTTGCATCTTGCCCATCAAGTGCTTGGGGGACTCCTCCTTTCGACGAGGTTGTGGAATTAAGTTCACAAAAGGCTTGGGAGACCCTGGACACCATAGACCCCACTCCTAGGAGGCCAAATAAGTGCATTACTGCCCCAAAAGAAAAAGAGTTTTCTAACAAAGGGTGTAGAGGTGGATGCCATGATTGTGGTGGTGGCCACTAGGAAGGAACTGTCTGAAATGAGTTCCTCTATCCATTCTCCTAATAAGGACTCCAGGACTATGACACATCTTTTCATCAGCGACCTTTGCTTTGCGGTCTCTGAATTATCTCACCCACTTCACCAGACTGCAGAGGGACCTGATTAAAGAATTATCAGACTCCCTCCAGGAGGCATAGCTGATGCAGTGGCAGAGAAAATCAGTGCTCAGATTGCCACCTTGAATTCAGTTGTCAACTCGTCCATGAGACTCATTTCTTATGCAGCAGATGGAACATGTAGGGGAGCAGGGTCAGGTATCTCTTTTAGGAGGCATGCCTGGATGTGCCTTTGTGATTTCGTGGAGCTCTTCAAGTCTTCCTTCATTAATGCCCCTTTTGACGGCTCCTTCCTTTTTCAGCCAAAAGTGAAGGAAATGCTCATCAGGTGTGAACAAGAGGGCAAGACCTTGTCTGCCATTGGAGTACGTTTTTCCACTACTACTAGACCCTTTCGCAAGGGTCAAAAAGGTAGTGGGAAAATGTGGTTCAGAAAATCTCAAAGGTCTTACCAGGACACACAAGATGAAGGTTCCCCCAGAGGCAGAGGGGGGGAACAGTAACAGAAGATGCTGCCCTTGTGACAGAGGAGGCCTGCAAAACCAGGGCTCTAGAGAATCTATCTTTGGGAGACCCTTCTAGCACTCCTGAAGGAGTGCCTGATTGCTCATCTCTGGTGGCAGTCGGGGGTTGATTGTCCTTGCACCAAGAAACCTGGCTAAAGATAACAAACAACAAATGGGTGTAGGACATACTATCCAAAGGATACATCATTCCCTTCTCCATTCCGGTCCCCAAAAACAAAGTGATTCCAGATGTTCCACCCAGTCAAAAGGAACAAGCAATAATAGAAATTCAAAAGTTGCTAAGAAAAGTAGTTATCCAATAAGTCTTCACAGACCAGAGAGGATCCTGAACTTTTTCCAGATTCTTTTTAGTTCCAAAGAGGACAGGGGGACTGGAGGACCATTTTGAATCTTAGCAATCGGAACAAATCTGTAAAAAAGAACAAGTTCCGGGTGGTGACATTGCAGTTGATACTTCCATTCCTGGACAAATTCAATTTAATGTGCTGTTAGACCTTCAAGACACGTACTAATATATTCGAATGGACAGGCGGTCCAGGAGTTTCTTGCGCTTCTGGCTAAGAGCCAGTCACTTCCAGTTTCTAGCTCTGCCCTTTGGTCTCACTACAGCCCCCAGAGTGTTCACCAAATATATGGCAGTAGTAGTGGCTCACTTAAGGCTCAAAGGATTTTGTGTGTTTCCATACCTGGACCACTGGCTCATAATCTCCCAGACCAGGGATCATTTACTCCAGTCAAGGAATTATGTCCTTCAACTCTGCTCCTCTCTAGGCATTACCATGAATTACAAAAATCTGCGCTAGAGCCATCTCAAAGTTTAGTGTTCATAGGAGCAGAGATCAACACTACCACTCAAATAGCAAGACTTCCACAGGACAGAGTGGACGACCTTCATCATTTTGCCAGAATACTAATAAAGAAGTCGAAAGCCATCGCAAAACTAGCTCTCTAGGTCCTAGGGAAAATGGTTGCATCCATCATACTAATTCCTCTAAATGACCTTCATGTGAGAGTACTCCAGTGGTTGCTGTTTGGACATTCCAAGATTGACCATTGTGCAATGTCCCACAAGATTATGATAACCAACACCTGCAAAAAAGATCTTCAGCAGTGGATTTGCTCAACTTTAGTACCTCAAGTTTGTCCCTTTATTCCTCCTCAACCTCTAGCCATGGCGACCACAGACACTTCCCAGATTGGGGGGGGGGTCATTTTCCTGGGAAGACAGTTCAAGGCATCTGGCAAGATCATGAGGCTCATCTGCATATAAATGTTCTAGAGAAGAGGGCAGTGCTTTTAGTGTTGCAAGTATTCCAGGACTCTCTTCCTCTGGGGATGATAGCAATCCAGTTGGACAATATATCCATAGTGTGGTTTATAAACAAACAAGGGGGAACCAGATCGTACCCACTTTGTCAAGAAGCTCTCAGTGTCTGGCATTAGGCAATAGCCTCCAACTACTTTCTGATAGCAACGCACATCCTGGGGAAATCCAGTATCATTGCAGACAAGCTGAGCAGAGCCATTCTATGGCCGGACGAGTGGTCCCTCAATCAGAAAGTTACAGAAATGATCTTCCAGAAATAGGGCCAGCCTTGCTGCATCCTCTTTGCATCACCCAACAATGCCAAATGCAGCAACTACTTCACCCTGATCACTCCTATGGCTATGGGGGAGTTGCCAAGGGATACACTTGTTCATGATTGGCCCCCGGGACTTCTTTACACCTTTCCCCCGATTCCTCTAATTCCAAAGTTTTTCCAGAAAGTGAGTCTGTTGGAGACTACTGTTATCCTAATTGCTCCCTACTGGCCTTGTCAAATCTGGTTCCCCTTTCTTCAGCCTCATCTTTAAGATAAACCCTGGATTCTGGGCTCACTTCCGGACCTTCTGACACATTCGTCAGAAATGGTTCTTTCCAACCTACACAACCTGAAATCGACATTTTGGCTGCTCCAGTTCCCCTAATTGGAGGTTTTCATCCCTCTCCTCCCCAGTAAAGTATATTATATTATCGTCTCATAAAACATTTACTCGAAAACGTAACAAAAGCAAATGGAGGAAGTTTGTTGTATAGGCAAACCGTAATAAAACAGATCTTTTTACAGCTCCAGTTCATTCTGTTTTACAGTTTCTGTCAGAGATCTTCAGTGATGGAGCAGTGGCAGCTACAGTAAAAGTTAAACTAGCTGCAATTTCTAATTTTCATCGAGGAGAAAATGATCATCCTATCATGTCACACAGACTTTGCAAAGCATTTCTAAAGGGTACTGTTATGTTAAGACCTCCATATAAGCATCCAACGCCCCCTTGGGATCTCAATTTCATCTTATCTAATATTACTTTTCTACCTTTTGTTGCCCTCAGCTACATTTGACTTGAAATATCTGTTCTGGAAAACTCTGTTCTTGGTGACTATTACTTCAGCCAGAAGCCTTATCCACAAAACCTCCATATCTAGTCTTCCAGAAAGACAGAGTGTTGTTACGCACTAACCTATCCTTTCTACCTAAGGTTGTGAAGGAAAATATCCTTAACTAATCTATAAACTTTCTAGTTTTCTTTTCTAACTACCAAAATAAAGGAGAGAATTCATTGCATCTCCTAGATGTTCACAGACAGTTACATTTCTATTTACATAGAACTTTGGAGTTAGGAAAATCAGATCAGCTTTTTGTCTCATATTCTGATACAAAAAAAGGTCAACCAGTTTCAAAAGTCACTTTATCTAGATGGCTGTCATTATGCATATTCCACATTTCAATTTTAAAAACAGAGCCCTCCTAAATGTGGTTAAAGCTCATTCCACTAGATATGTGGCCACGTGTGCAGCTTTTCAGGCTAGATTACCATTGGATAATATCTGTGCTGCGGCCACTTGGGCAAAACCTCATACCTTTATTACTCTTTACATAGTGGATTTGGCCTCTCAGAGTAGAGCCTCCCTTAGTTGCATGTTTCTGAGGAATATTCTCCCATGAGCCACCTAAGAGTTTAGTTGCTTGGAACAAGTGAGAATAAAGGCGAGATTGACAACATCACATAAAGAAGTTATGTTCTTACCATAGCGTTCCAAACGTGTTGTCCATCCCGTCCTTTATTCTCACAACCCTCCCTCATTAACCCCTGCCTATACTCCTGGTGGACTGAATAACACAATAGGGATTCAGCAGGACCATATAGCCTCAGAGAATATACCTTCTCAGCCTGATACTATTTCATAGTCATATGTATAGGTATAGATCCATCCATCCATCCATCCTCAACCCCTTTTCCCATTTTTACACATGGGGTCTGGGTGTCACTTCACACTGACAATTATCTTGAGCCAAGTTGTACACTGCCGGGGGGTTAGCCCTGCCACAGTAATTCATTTGCACCACTCACAGATGCACACACTCTCACCTACGGCCAATTTAGAATGTCCAATCCACCTACTGCATGTCTTTGGAATATGGGAGGAAACCGGAGCACTTGGAGGAAACCCATGTGACCACGGGGAGGACATGTAGACTCCACTTAGAAGGGTCCCCAGCCAAGAATCGAACCAGAGAACCTCTTGCTGTGAGGTGACAATGCTAACTGCTGCACCACCATGGCACCCTGTAGGTATAGATATACCCTCTCATATATATCAAGAAGCTGCTAATATATATTCTTCCATGTGCTGTTGGGGGAAAACAAGATCTGAGGTAACTACGGGGTTGCGTTATGGGTAAAGAATGAGGCCCACGAGCTTTGCTGAAGATCTCGAGCTGGAGAAATGGCCGAGACTGATCCGATGCATCAGATCAGA
Source organism: Protopterus annectens (assembly GCF_019279795.1). Lineage (NCBI taxonomy): Eukaryota > Metazoa > Chordata > Ceratodontiformes > Protopteridae > Protopterus > Protopterus annectens. The sequence goes on from NC_056732.1 coordinate 1,059,693,657, forward strand.
CCCACAAGTGAGAATAAAGGACGAGATGGGCAACACACATGGAACGTTATGGTAAGAACATAACTTCTTTTTTTGTCTTCTGACATAGTTTAAGAGGTGGTCACTGGAAGTAACAAGTAAACTTCCACAGGATGTTATATTGTGGGGTTTGTTTGTTAGAATCAAGTCCTGTATGGTCTGCCAGTTTTTGTTAAGTCTGGTTGAGGTGTTTATTAGTTGGATGAAGCCATATAAATTGATGAGTATTTAGGATTGCCACTATTTAAAGATTTACATTTATTGTTTAGGTCTCCCAATGTTTGTGTCTTTCGGCTTTTCCAAGTTGGGGGCCGCCACAGCGGAACTCCGGTCCACTAATGATTGGCAGTTGACTTTTACATACCGACTTGCCAGGCCTGACGCACAACCTTCAATGAAGGTGTGCCCATTCATGCATGTCTCCACGCAGAAGACGCTCTAGCTGAGAATTGAACCGGACAGTGTCTTACTGTGAGGTGACAATGCTACCGCAGCACCACCACCGCGGGTACTGTTTAGGTCTCCCAATATGAACAGTTAATGGAGGTGTTTTCTAATATCCAGTGTAAAATATTTTCTGATGTGGTAATGCTATTACCTGTTGGGATATACTCTAAACTCTTGGTTATCCGGCACCCATGGGAATTGGTAGATGCTGGATAAGTGTAGTTTCTGGTTGCTTGAGAGTCACTACTAAAAATAGACCTGACAAATACTGTACCCTATACTATACCATACCATACCATAAACACTATTGGTTTGATTTTAATACTGAAATACAGTAATTAAAAGCCTGGCTATAATAATACTATTTCAGACTTATATTTCTGCTAGAAAGCATGGCATGTAGAACAGTTTTCATTAGCACGCTGAGTAGATTGGAATTGAATGAACTGAATAGAGAGAGTGAATGCATGTATGAATGCAGAAGTGACTGTGTGAGAGATATATGAAAGCTGAAGAGAGTGTGTGTGAGAGTTCAGAGAGAGAAAGAGTGAGTGAATACATGTATGAAAGCTGAAGAGACTTTGTGTGTGTGTGTGAGAGAGAGAGAGAGAGAGAGAGAGAGATCAGAGAGAGAACGTGCAATCGAATGCAAACTGACTTAGTGAGTATGGAGCGAGTGTTGACATTTTAGCGATTTGACTTGTTTGGTTTGACTTGTTCTCAGGTTGGGGAGAGAGGGAATTTATTTGTATCTTCCTTTTTAAAAGTCTAAAACTCCAAAAACATAACGTATGTTTCTACAGGGGGGAACCAAAGTGCAACCCATGAAAAACTGAATTGTTCATACTGTGCTATAGTTCTTCAATTTTTTTCTGGTTGCCTGAGTTCCGGTTAACTGAGAGTTTTACTGTATATAGCTGTGGTACATATGGATTTTCTTTCGATAATTTTGGGGGTGAAAAAGCTGATGTCCGCATTACTGGATTTTGAGATATTTGTCTAGGCTCTATTTATTTCTACAATGTTTTTATAAATAATGTCTATTTTACGTTTTCCACTCCATTCTAAGTATATTGAAGCCTGAGGGAATCATTTCATTTTTGGTAATCTCTTGTTTTAGCAAAGTTTTTGTGGCAACTAGAAAGTCTGGAGAGTAAACAAGTAGACATACATCATGTATGTCTTGAATTCTGTTGCAGTTGTTTCTGTGATTAATGTTAAAAATTCAATCCTTAGTCAAGGATCTGGGAACCTATGTCGACAACAAACTGTCCCTTGATCACTATGTATCCACTATTGTAAGGCAGTTCTTTTTCTTTGTACAGTTTTTATCTAAAGATATGGGGTCCCGGTACAGGAATGCAATCATTCCTCTGTTATCAGCTCTAAGGCCTCTCATTGAATATAATGCTCCATTTGGTATGGACCTGTCCAAACACTTATCAAAACTTGAGTGACCACAATGTTTTCTTACTTACAATAAATAAAGAGCCTAAATCACAAAAAACTATGCAGGCCATCTCAAAGCCTTGTTCCCCTTCTCATATCATACAAGCTACTAATAGACAACCCCTACTTTGTGTGTAGATTCTCAACAGACCCTATCCTGTCAGATGTATTACGCATTCTCATGTTCAGTGGTGGCATGAGCACCCGCCCAGGAGATCTCTCTCTCTCTCTCTCTCTTTTGCAGCATAAATAGAACATGTTGGAGGGATAGGCATGTATTACAGAGAACACCTCTTCTGTGGAGCCATCTTCTACTTCACATAAAGTAAAATACTTCTGTTGCACTGTTCCAGTATAATTGAGATGACTGGATGGAAAACCACAAATTCTCCCCTAGTTTAACATACAGTCCCTCATGGATAGGGTCAACAAGTAAATGCCCCAACATATCCTTGCTGTGCCTAGCTCTGGGTTATTCATATACAAAATACAAGGGCTAAAAAACTACCATAGCAATAGACTTCTTAAGAACCTCACCGATATATAGTCTAGTAAGCTCCTATTAACTTAAAAGTGAGGTTAGAGTCATTAGAAGAGGGGGAATTTATTTTGGGAGCATATGGAAGCATTTTATGCCAAGGGTTTGGGTGTGATGAATGGGTGTTGCATGGTTTACAGGGTTTAGGTAAATACCTCCACTAACTTTCAGAATGAAAGTGGGGAGGGTAGAGGTATGGAGATGTGTGTATTTAAATTTTATTTTGACTAAAGGAGCTGCATTCCTAACCTTCATGTATTTACAAAGGAAGAGATCTGATCATGTAGATTTATACAGGTGAGGAGATATAGTCAGAGAAGAGAACAGAAGAGAATAGGGTATTGTGGTGTACTGTATGTGGGTTAGTGATTGAAACAGGGAATGGAAAGAAGGTAATATGGTAGGTAGTCAGATGAGTCAGTGTCGTGTGTGTGCAAATAAGTAGTGAATGAGTTGGTGTTATTGTGATTCATAGGGTAGAATGAGTAGAGATTTAGTAAGATGTTTGGAGTTCTAGTTATGTAAATACAGAGATCCGTCATCAGGTGGTGGTGTTGAGAATTTATGGAATGTGTTTGATGGAAGTGATGCAAGATGAGCATTATAAAGAAGAAGAGATTGAGTAGTCTGGTGAATGATAAAATGAGATGTTTTTAGGTGAAAGGAATGAGTGTAGAGAAGACGGTCTTCAAATGTTGAGCAAGTAAAGAAGTTGAGAGAAGTTTGAAAGTGGAATGATAGAGTGGTAAGAACAGAACGAGTAGGGTGATGTGAAAGAGAGAGAATGTACAAGTAGTTGTGCTGAAGGACATGAGTGGAAGGAGGGTAAGCATATGATGGTGTTGTAACTGACAGAATAAAGAGGGTGAAATGTAATGGGGGTATGAGATATTTGTATTACTTGGGAGTGATTATTCTTTTTTTGTTGTTGGAATTTAGCTGATGTTAAGTTTTATATTTTGTTGACCAGGTTAGTCCCACAAGACATCAAGGTGATAATTATACAGGCTAAGAAAAAATTGTCAAGAACATCATGGAAAATCTTATATTCTTTGTGAAGGCTGGTAGACAAGGGTGAAGGCTGCCAGCCTAGCCAGATAGAATTTTGCAGATACTTCTGTCATTTGTAAATATGAATGTAAACTGCAGGCTTGTTGTCTTAAATATAAAGAAATACTGTTACATGTGGAACTGGAAATAAATGTAACAACAGTGCACTCTACTGACCAAAGTAAAGCACGTGGTGACCCTTTAAAGTAGGAGTGGTTCCGAAAAGTCTAGATGAATAAATTATTTCTATTGTTTTAACCAAGAGTTAAATTGCTCGATTTAAACCTGCAAATGTATTTTTATTGCTCTGTTCCTGACCAGCTGCAAGATAACAAAAGGGAGATGTTAAGAATGTAAATGCAGTTAATGTGTAGCCTGGGAATACCAGGAAAGTGTAAAAGTATGATGTAATGTTTATCAGAACTACAATAGCATTTTAAAAAGAGAGAATCAGAAGGCATTAAGCATTTTTGTCTGGATCATCCAACTCTCACAGCACTGCCTCTTGCTCACATGTAAGTTATCTTAGACTTGTGTTTTCTTGTAGAGATATCTAGAACTAGAAAGTTTAGACTAAGTATTTTTCTGTGATGTCAGAACTGTACTACTGATTTATTTTAAGTATTTCTGTGTGATCTCTGAACTCTCGACTAGCACTGACTGTGTAGTAGAAAGTATTGTCTTGTGGTTTTAATTATTTATTATTAAATATTTTAAAACCTTTTAACTGTGGCTGGTTTGTGTAGAGATAAGTTAAGCTCTAGAGTATGTTGCATGTATATAAGGATCCTATGCCAAGTCACTCTAATAAGCCTTGAGACTGTTTAGTCACATCTACCAATTGGATAATAATATTGCACAGTAATAATTGGACACTCTTTTAAGGGCCTTTGAGTAGCTGATAAATATTAGCTGAGTGTGGCAGTAATTACTACCTATAGTCTGTGTAAAAGGGGCACAGCTGGAGAACCTGTGCCAGCCTTCCCCAGAAGTGTCTGTGTGGTTGTATAAACTGTTATCTCAAAGTGTGTATGTGTCAGATACTTGGGCAGGGACACGAAGCACTGGTTGGACAGAGAGGGTGCTGAAAATTTTAGCTTGCCCAGCTAGGCTGAAATCTGGACCCTATAGCTGTGCCAGTGGGGAGTCTTATTGGGGACCTGGGGAGCAAGGGAGCGACCACCCCCAGACAGACTGTGATCTCTGTGTGCTCTTAAGGAAAATTGCACTTTACTGTATGTATTTGCTATTCTTTCCTCATATATGAGATGCCCTCTCTGGTGTTAGTAGTGAGGATTGAGGCTCCTTGATTGCTGGGCCAGGGCACAGACATCACATGTTAATTGGTGGCAGTGGTTGGGATATCTGCACATATTAATTGGTGGAAGTGGTTGGGATTTCCACATCACATATTAATTGTTTGACAGCGGTGAGATATCCACATCACATGTTAATTAGTTGGCAAATACTAATTGGCTTGTAGTGGTGTGGGTAGAGCGAATCCTTTAGCATGTGTACAGTGAGCTTTGAAGGTGTTTTGTACTCTAAAACAGCCACACAGTGAATACTCAGAGTTCAGATAACAATTGTTTTATTTCTTTTGTTAGCTTAGTTAGTCAGGGTGAGCAGGCAGCATGTCAGCAGAGGAGTATGGAAAGCTGACAAGGCACTAGCTGCTGGAGATGTGTCAGGCTAGGGGACTGGTGCATGGAAACCTGACTAAGGCAGACCTTTTGGCAGCCTTGGTTACAGTTGCATCAGAAAACAGCAACCAGGAGGACAGTCAGACTGGCAGTGGAGATATAATTCCCTCGGAGAATGGACAGCTCAACCTTTCTGCAGTGGACTTAAAAATCCAGCTGGAGCTAAAGAGACTTGAGTTGGAGGCCAGGCATGTGGAATTAGAAGCAAATGAGAGACTGTGACGTTTGCAGGCTGAGGAGAATGAGAAACTGTTACATCTGCAAGCTGAGGAACAAGAGAGGCAGAGGCAGCATGAGAAGGAGATGCTGACTCTTCGCCAGAGTCACAAAAGGTCAGTAAATTTCTTCTGCAGTTTAAAAAGGGGGATAATTTTGATAGTTTCATTTATATGTTTGAGAGGGTATGTAAACAGTATGAAGTTGACCAAGGGCTCTGGGTACGGTTCCTGACCCCCTTACTCTATGGTAAAGCTGTAACTGCATTATCTAAAATGTCTGACGTTGCATGTTTTTATTATACTGCTGTTAAGAAATGTCTTTTAGAACTGTTTAAGCTAACACCTGAAACGTATAGGAAAAAGTTCCGTGAACGTAGACGCAAGGCAGATGAAAGTGTGTCTGAATATGTTGCTGAATTGAGCACTTATTTCCATAGGTGGGTGAGTGGATGTCAGGTCACTACTTTTGAAGGGCTGGCAGACCTTTTGGTGAGGGAACAAGCCCTTAGCACTTTGCCTGAGGACATGAGGATTTGGTTAGCTGAGAGACGATGTGCTACTTCAGATGAATTTGGGGAGAAGGGAGACCTATACCTGGCAAGCAGGGTAGCCCTGCACAAGAAGGAGACCTCTAGTACTGCTCATGGATCTAAAGGAACCCATGGTGGGCAGCACAGACTGCCCCAACAGAATCTGCCAGTAGCAGGAGAAGCCACTAGTTCAGGTACACATCCAGGAGCTAGGGTTAGATGCTTTGAATGCAACCATTGGGGCCATGTGGCATACAGATGTCCACAGAGGCAAGGTGGGGAACCAAAGGGTGAGGGAGCCAGTAAGTGGGAAAGACAAAATGCCAATAGTAGGTTGTCTTGAGACAACAGGGGTACTAAACTACCATCCTGCAGATGTCCTGAGAGGGAAGGATTTGGATGAGACAGTACCATGTGCTTATGCAGTTACACACACTGGGAGAGACCCAGACAGACTGCATACTTGCAGCCAGGACTGGTGAGGTGGTTATTTCAGGGAGGGAGCTACTCTTGTAGCAGTGAGACTGAAGGTGAGCCACAGCTGCTTGTGGGTACTGATGTTCCCTTGGACAGAGTGACTGCAAAGGTAGAGGTGAGTAGTAGTACCCAGGCTGACAGTGAGGCACCACTGTCAAAGGATGCCAGACTTCTTGTGGAAGGGGAGCTCGGAAGGGTTACAAGGAGAGAGTTGAGACAGGCTCAGCTCTCAGACCCTACATTACAAGGCCTGAGACAGGTAGCTAGAGAGGCACCCGATTCTCAAGGGAAGGGGGAATCTGTATACTGGGACAAAGGGTTACTATACAGAGAGTGGACTCCTGAGGGAGGGCTAGAAGATGAGAGAGTACAGCAGTTGGTAGTGCCTAGAACCTACCATCTGGCATTTCTAGCCATAGCCCATGATATTCCCTTTGCAGGTCATATGGGCATAAAACGTACAAAGAGGCATATTATGCTGAACTTTTATTGACCTGGAATTTCCAGAGATGTAACAGGGTACTGCAGGACCTGTGAGCAATGCCAAAAGGTAGGCAAGGCAGGAGACAAGGTGAGAGCTCCTTTGATACCTTTGCATGTGATTGAGGAGCCATTTCAGAGGGTAGCTATGAATATTGTGGGTCCTTCAAGTACCCCAGGTTCCACAGGGAAAAAGTATATCCTAGTGGTAATGGATTATGCTACATGATACCCTGAGGCAGTGGATGTGCCTCCATTGAGGCAGAGAAAGTGGCAAATGCTTTGTTAGAGATTTTCAGCAGGGTAGGTTTCCCAAAAGAAATACTGACTGACAGAGTTGCCAATTTCATGTCAGACCTGCTGGCTTGTCTATGGAAGTCCTGTGGGGTGAAGCACATGAAGACCACCCCTACCATCCCCAGACTAATGGTCTTGTTGAGAGGTTAAACTCTACAATCAAATCCATGGTACGAGCATTTGCAGATCAGTTTAAGAGGGAGTGGGACAAATATTTGCCCCATCTGTTTGCTTAAGAGAGGTTCCCCAAGAATCCACAGGTTTTTCACCTTTGAGTTGCTGTATGAGCATAGGGTGAGGGGATCTCTAGATTTAATTTGAGTTGAGTGGGAAGGTGAGTGCGAGTCTCACAAGAAGTCTGTTGTGGCATACGTCCTAAACCTCAGGACAAGGCTCAGTGAACTGATGGGCTTGGCCCAAGAGAACCTGGCAGAAGTCCAACAACAGAAAAAAGTGTGGTATGACAAGAATGCTCGAGCTAGAGAGTATGCTGTGGGGCAGCAGGTAATGGCTCTCATTCCTGTCAGAGACAACAAGCTGCAAGCAGCTTGAGAGGGACCCTACAAGGTGGTAAGAAAGGTAAGTGATGTTAACTACATGGTGGAACTGCTAGGCAGATGGCAGGGACACAAATTGTACCATGTTAACATGATGAAATCTTACCATGATAGGGAGGCCCTTGTGCTGAGCATTTGCAGTGGACTGCATGAGGAGACTGAGGGAGATCTGGAGACTGATCTCCTCAGTGAAGCTCGGACTGATACCTCAGTAGAAGGGATAGCAATGTTCCAGCAGCTATCTTCTACCCAGGTTCGAGAAATCCAAGCTGTGTTGCAGGAATTTGGGGACATGTTCACTGGGAAACCAGGCGCACCCACCTGGTGCAGCACCAGGTGTATACAGGACCCCAAAGGCCTATTACGCAGGCTCCTTATAGGGTGCCTGAGAGAGTCAGACAGACTGTGAGGGAGGAGGTACAAAAGATGCTGGAACTAGGGGTGATTCAAGAGTCCAACAGTCCCTGGGCCTCTCCAGTGGTGCTGGTGCCAAAGAAGGATGTCTGCACCAGGTTCTTGTGTGGACTGCAGGAAATTAAATAGTCACACAGAGTTGGATGCTTACCCCATGCCTAGGGCAGATGAGGCCCTAGAGCAGCTGGGTGGGGCTAAGTATCTTACAACCATCGATCTTACCAAGGGTTACTGGCAGGTGACCTTGACTCCCAGTGCTAGAGACAAGTCAGCCTTTGTGACTCCTTTTGGCTTGTATGAGTTCACAAAGATGCCCTTTGGGATGAAGAATGCCCCAGTGACTTTCCAGAGGCTGGTAGATCGTATCCTAGCAGGAGCAGGAGGGTTTGCCCTTGCTTACCTAGATGATATTGCCATCTATAGCCATTCCTGGCCAGAGCACCTTCAGCATGTCAGGGAGGTGCTGGGCAGACTACAGAGGGCAAGGTTGACTATTAAGCCGAGCAAATGTCAGGTGGGTATGGCAGAGGTCTCCTACCTAGGACACAGATTGGGGAGTGGTAAGATAAGGCCAGAACCTGCCAAAGTGGAAGCCATTCAGGCATGGCCTGCACCTGTTACCAAAAAGCAGGTGAGGGTATTTTTAGGGACAGCAGGGTACTACAGAAAGTTCATCCCCAGTTATAGTACCATAGCTGCACCCCTCAAAGACCTGACATAGAAGAACAGGCCAGATAAGGTAGTGTGGACACCAGCATGTGAGCAGGCATTCCACATACTTAAAAAAGCTTTGGGAGGACCCCCCTTTGTTAGCCAGTCCAGATTACAGCAAATAATTTGTTGTGCAGGTGGATGCTTCGATCCATGGGGTGGGGCTGTACTTAGCCAGATTTCTTTAGAGGGGGAAGAGCACCCACTGGTTTATCTCAGTCGTAGGCTCCAACCCAGGGAGGAATGCTATGCAGCTGTAAAAAAGGAATGTCTAGCCATATTGTGGGCACTGCAGAAACTTCAGCCTTATCTCTATGGTAGGAAATTCAGTGTTATGACAGATCACAACACCCTAATATGGTTAAACAGTGCCAGCCAGCAAAATGCCAACTTGCTAAGATGGAACCTAGGGTTGCAAGCATATGATATGTCAGTGCAGCACCGCAGTGGGGTTTGCAATGCCAATGCAGATGGGCTCTCTAGACAGGGAATGGGGTGAGGTACACTCAGATAGCCCTAACCTTCTCAAGAGGCATTTCTCAAGGGTCACTTGAAAAACTAGCTTGAGTTCTCCAGGGGGGAGAAATTTGAAGACTGGTAGAGAAGGGTGAAGGCTGCCAGCCTAGACAGATAGAATTTTGCAGATAATTCTGTTATTTGTCAATATGAGTGTAAACTACAGGCTTGTTGTCTTAAATGTAAAGAAATACTGTTACATGTGGAACTGGAAATAAATGTGACAACAGTGCACTCTACTGACCAAAGTAAAGCATGTGGTGACCCTTTGAAGTAGCAGTGGTGCTGAAAAGTCTAGATGAAGAAATTCTTTCTGTTGTTTTAACCAAGAGTTAAATTGCTCGGTTTAAACATGCAAATGTATTTTTTATTGCTCTATTCCTGACCAGCTGCAAGATAACAAAACGGAGATGCTAAGAATGTAAATGCAGTTAATGTGTAGCCTGGGAACACCAGGAAAGATGATGTAATGTTTATCAGAACTGCAATAGCAATTTAAAAAGAGAGAATCAGAAGGCATTAAGCATTTTCAGCACTGCCTCTTGCTGACATGTAAGTTACCTTGTGTTTTAGAAATATCTAGAACTAGAAAGTTTAGACTAAGTGTTTTTCTGTAATGTCAGAACTGTACTACTGATTTATTTTAAGTATTTCTGTGTGATCTCTGAACTCTCGACTAGCACTGACTGTGTAGTAGAAAGTATTGTCTTGTGGTTTTAATTATTTATTATTAAATATTTTAAAACCTTTTAACTGTGGTTGGTTTTGTGTAGAGATAAGTTAAGCTATCCTGTACCAAGTCACTCTAATAAGCCTTGAAACTGTTTAGTCACATCTACCAATTGGATAATAATATTGCACAGTAATAATTGGACACCCTTTTAAGGGCCTTTGAGTAGCTGATAAATATTAGCTGGGTGGTGGCAGTGATTACTACCGTATAGTCTGTGTAAAAGGGGCACAGCTGGAGAACCTGTGCCAGCCTTCCCCAGAAGTGTCTGTGTGGTTGTATAAACTCTTATCTCAAAGTGTGTATGTGTCAGCTACTTGGGCAGGGACACAAATCACTGGGTGGACAGAGAGGGTTCTGGAGATTTTAGCTTGCCCAGCTAGGCTGAAATCTGGACCCTATAGCTGTGCCAGTGGGGAGTCTTATTGGGGACCTGGGGTGCAAGGGGGCGACCGGCCCCAGACTGACTGTGATCTCTGTGTGCTCTTAAGGGAAATTGCACTTTACTGTGTGTATTTGCTATCCTTTTCTCATATATGAGATGCCCTCTCTGGTGTTAGTGGTGAGGACTGAGGCTCCTTGATTGCTGGGCCAGGGCACAGGCATCACACACTTTTTGTGACGAAAGCTGAAGAGCTCTTTCTTGTCTAACAGTGGTGAGAATGATGACATTAAAGAGATGGTAGAGGCTGGTGTCAGTTTTATGGATAACTGATTGTCTGATGTCATTTTCATTCATTCCTCAACTGATGGGTATCAGATCCAACCTTCGATCCGGCTCAGCTGCTTTCACTACATTCAGGGACCCAACTCTTGAGTACCTCCTTTATCCATTATGCCCCACCAACCTAACATACCTCAGATCTCTTTTGCTGCCTTATTGCTGAGATGCAGATCTCCTACTCAAGCTTTTGGGTGAATTTGCAATATCAAAAAGTTGTAAGTTTACTCCTTTTAATCAATATATAACTTGCTTTCACTCTCTCCCTTACTTCTGAATAGTTTTTGAGTTCTGCCCATCAGGAACTTCTTTTCCTACCTTATTATTGTTTGGGTGCCCGACGTTGTACCATTGTTGGTACTGTACTTTTGCTTTTTTTCCCTAAAATCTTATTTTTTTCCTCTAGAGGGTATTTATTGGATCCTACTTCATCAAAGCCTAGGTTACCCCAGATCCAATCACCAAGATTTTTACCAGAGCTGAACTCCCCTCAGCTTCACTCACCTTTTCTTCAGGAGTCTCCGAAGAGACATTCCAGGCCACCATCCACCAGCTCCTTTATTAGGTCCTTCAGAAGCTTGTCTGACGCAGAGGTGGCTAGGATAATGAGGAAGTTCCTCAGAGCCAGATGGGAATAATCCCAGCTTCATCTCCCATCGGACCATTGAGCCTGCCCTTACCTGACCTAATAATCATATCTTCTTCTCCAATCCATCTGTGGTTTCAGAGTCTTCAGATCTGAGTTCCTCGAGGGTGTCCTCATCGTATCCAAAGACAGGTTGGTGTCCTCCAATTTTACTGTTGCAGTATTCTTTACAATAGAGATCCCCTGGCAAAGGCAGCCCCATGTCTTGCCAGTGTACCAAAGTCTTTAGGTTGCTTTAAGGGATGCCGTACATCACATGTATGCTCCTTTCATAAGATAGGGCATAAAGGTGACGTCCAGACATACCATCCTCAGAACCTTTTTGCTACTAGTCTGAACACCATCTCTTGATCATCGATCTGAATGCCTGTTCTGTTGCTGGTTAACCAAGCCATTTCATATTAGTGCCCTGTTGGGGTTTTTCAAACTTATCTTTTTCTTTTTGTATTGTTGTTTGTGGGGTTTCATGTCATCCAAGAAGGGTAAATGCCAGTGTGAGAGACAGATTCCCCATAAAGACCTTCACAAGCAGTGCTTATTTTGTCTTGGCGCTTCGCATGACCTTATGTCCTGTTTATTTTATCACGTCTTTGTTCCCAAGACTCTCTGTAGTTTGCTTTCTTCGTTGGCCTTGTATTTGGATGATAAATATCCTTTAGCTAAAGACATGATGGAAGAAACTTCCTGCTCCAGTGGACAGCCATCTGTGAAGAAGGCCAAGAAAGCTAGGTCTGATTCGTCTACTGTGCAGCCTCTGTCGGATGTCTCTCCTGAGGCAAGTGAAAGCCCAGAGATTCACCTGGCTCCACCGTTGGGTTCTTCTGAAGTAACCATTTTGGAGGCTGGCATGCATCTGTCCTTTTGCATGTCCTTGGTGGCCTTGCAGACGTCCGCTTCTGACATTCAGGGGGAACCACAGCTGATTATTTCTGAGGGGCCTAGGGGTGTTTCTTAGATATTGGTCAGTGAGGAAGTGCCAGCTGCTATAAACTGAATGCTGTCAAGGGTCGGAGCCTTCAAAGTTTTATAAGGTGGAAGTCCCCTTGAAGAAAAAACAAAAGACTAAGCATATTTCTCTAGCTTCTAAGAACCAGGAAAGTGAATGGCAGAATTTTACTCAGGGGTGGTTTAATGCTTTGATGTCTTTGAAACCTCCTCATGGGGTCTCTGTTCTAGCCCCCCTTGGTTTCTACTCCCCCTAAAAGACCCAGGGAGCAAGATTCCACTGAGGGGGAGGTGGATTCAGATGAGAAATCCCTTGTTTATTCATCTCAGATTCCCTCTTCTTTAGACTATGGGTCTGAGGAATAGGAATCTACTAGTCCTGACACTCCTTTTGAGAAATTTTTTTGAGGACACAATCCCAAGAATTATGGAGTTTTGTAAATGGGATTGGGCCCAGGTTTCTGAGGTACAAAGAGGTATTATGTGCTCCTGCAAATGCACTCTCCTAGACCTTCTGCTGTTCCTCCTGTTTTGACTGCTTTGTTGGATGCCTTTCTACTGCATCTAAGGCTCTTGATTGTCAGCCCCCTGCCCCCAAGAAACGTGGTTTTATAGGGTGCCTGAGTACTGTAAATTTCTATGTACATGCCCTTCTGCTGACCCTTCTCTGGTGTCTGTGGCTTCTGACAAACCATCCCAGTTGCTATCTTCTATTAGTTGCGTCCTTCTGATAAAGGCAGCAGAACTATGGAAAGGCTTGGTAAGAAGGTTTATACCTCTGCTACCTTAGCTTTTAGGGCTGTCAATTATCAAACCCATATGTCCAGGTACATTTTGGCTCTTCTTTCCCAGGCTTGTCAGGTCATTTCTGATCGCCCAGACTTCTGCTCTTTCTCTGTTAGTGAATTTGTCCCAGGTGTCTCGCCATTCCGTTAAGTGTAGTTATGATGCAGATGCTTCTTGTAGGGCTGCTGCCTTTGGTTCTGTGATGAGGAGATATTCCTGGCTTTGGCTTCAACCTTTCCCTGATGATGTTAAGATTAAGTTGTTTGCCTGATGATATTAAGATTAAGTTGATGAACGCTCCTCTGTACAACAAACACTTGTTTTGTAGCTGCTGCTGATTTGTTTAATTCTCTTCAGGATAAGGGCAAGGCCTTGCAGGAACTTAAACATGTTTTTGTTTCTTCTGTGCCCACATTTCAGAGAAATTACCCCAATAAGCAAGCCTGTGTTCATAGGCAGTGTCACCCTCCCCCCATGAGTAACAAGGGTGGGAAGTGGACTCTTTCTGCTAAAGATACCCAAACTTCTATACCACAGAATTCTCCTTTTCCTGACAAACCAGGTGCTGTCTGACTATCCTATTCTTCTCACCCACATTCCTGTTTCTCTTCATCTTTCCCTTTCTCTTCCAGTTTGTTTAAAGATTACTCAGGATTCCCGGGTTCTGTCCATTATCCACTTAGGGTATTTTTTGGTCTGGAAATCTCTTCCCCATATTATGGGAATTCCTCAGCTCCCTCAGGAACAGTTGCCTTTCTTTCGAGGGGTGCTTTGGGATCTCTTGACTCACAGAACTATTCGAGAAGTCCCAGTTTCCCAGAGGGGAAGAGGTTTTACTCCAGAATGTTTTTGGTGCCCAATAAAGAGGGCACTTGGAGACCTGTTCTGGACCTCTCTCATCTAAACACTTTTCTGAAGGTCAATGAACTCGAGCACACAGTATTGTTAAAAAACTTAAACAAGTAAACTAAACCACTTCAATACAAAAATAAATTCACCACTGTGAGTACATAGTCCAAATAAAGAACAGGAGTCAGATTAGCGCTTTCATTCCTTTACTGTTGGAACTTCTTCAGAAACGACCTCCTGTTTCAGGCATCCTCTCCAGAGAAGTTCTTGCAAAATCTTAATTTTGAAGTCTTCCTTCTGCAGAGCCTGGGGTTCACTATAACTTTCAAAAATTCCTTTCTGACTCCTCAAGATCATGTCTTTCTGGAGTGCAGGATCCAGATTGTTCATATGCTGGCATCCCTGCCTACTCCCAAGGCCCTAACTCTGATTTTGTTTTTTCAATCCCTTCTTCCTCTGACCTCAGTAACAGCAAGAGAATTTCTGAGAGCTGTGGGGTTCATGGCTTCCACCATTCCTATGCTCCATTTTGCCAAGCTCCACATGAGAAATCTTCAGTGGTTTCTAAACTCAGTTTGACTTCAGCATTCCCATCCCCTCAATTTTTTAGTTCCTCTTTCCATGTTTGAAGCAGGAACTTTAGTGGTGGATTCAGCAGTTAATTCTCAATCCAGGGCTCTCTTTAACCCCTTCCCTCTCAGGAGCTGTTCACAGATGCTTCAGACATGGGATAGGGAGCAGCTTTTGGCTCCCTAAAGGCGCAGGGAGTTTGGTTGCCTCATCAACAGAAAAACCACATCAATGTCAAGGAGATGAGAGCACTTCGGCTGGCTTTTCATGCCTTACATCCTCTTTTCTTCCCAGGAGCAAGGTGTTTACATGTCAACAAACAGGGAAGAACAAGTATCAAGTGACTCTTCAGGCAGTTTACATTCCTTCAGGTCAAAACATTGTGGCAGACTCTCTAAGCAGGTATGTAATTCAATCCCAAAAATGGATGCTTCACAGGGATGTGTTTCTAGATATTGTCCACCAGTAGGGTACTCTTCAAATGGATCTTTTTGCCTCCCCTCTCAACAGACAACTTCTTCTATTTTGTGCCAGAGTCCCAGGTCCTCTGGTTTGGAAGGTGGGCAACCTGTCTTTTTCTTGGAAGGGGATGTTTCTTTATGCTCTCCCCCATCTTATTCTCATTCCAAAAGTGCTGTTCAGAATATAACAGGATGCTCCCAAAATCTTGTTGGTGAATCCCTTTTGGCCGGGACAGCATTGGTCCCCTCTTCTTCTGCATTTAGCCCAGAGCAGTCATCACAAGTTACCTCACATGGTGGACTACTCATACAAGACAAGGGATCTCTCATCCACCCACCTCTCCACTCTTCAGATGACATTGTGGGTGATAGGATTTTGATTCCACATAGACACCTTGTTTCGAAGGATGTGCTTAGGGTCCTGCAGGAGGCTAGGAAACCCACAACTAGGAAATCCTACTTATTCAAATGCAAGAAGTTTTCTATTTGGTGTCTTTCTCATAACCTGGATCCACATTATTTGGATGTTCCATGGGTTCTCTCATATCTGTGTGAACTTCTCAATGCTGGGTTGGCTTATTCTATTGTTAAGGCCAACTTATTAGCTATTTCTGTTTGTCTGCCTTTATCATTTCATTTAGCTTCTAGATTTGAAGCTAAACAGTTCCTTAAAGGCACTAGTCATATTAGGCCTCCCAGGAAGCCTGTTCCTTTTCCCTGGGATCTTAATTTTAATTTAGAAAAATTGACCCAGGCTCCTTTTGAGCCTACAGCTACAGCTTCCTTGCAGCATTGCTTTTGGAAGACTGTACTTCTATTAGCCCTTTCTTCTGCCAAATGGGTGTCTGGGTTTCAGGCCTTTATGGCTTGTCCTCCTTTTTTGGCATTTCATAAGGATAGGGTGTCCCTTCATACTAATCCTTCTTTTATGCCCAAGGTGGTGAATGAGTTGCCCCTTAATCAGTCTATTAATTTGCCCACTTTTTCCTTTCAATGCAATCTGCCAGTGAGAAGGTGTTGCACACACTGGATGTGCATAGACAACTCAGATTTTATTTATATAAGGCTATGGCTTTTCGTAAATCTGATCAGTTTTTGTTTCTTTTCATCCTAGGTCTTTAGGACAGGCTGTGTCCAAGCAAACTGTTTCTTCTTTGACTTCTAAAGTCATCTGTTTTTGTTATTCCTTTCATGGTAAGAGACTTCCTTATTCTGTTAAGACTCATTCTGCTAGAGCTGTGGCTTATTCTGGTGCTTTTTACAAAGGTTTGGATACCAACTCTGTTCTTGAGGCAGCTACTTGGACTTCTGTTCATACATTTACCAAGGACTACAGGGTGGATGTGATTTCCAGAACTAGAACTGGCTTTGCCAGAGCCATTCTCCATGGTTTTAGAGGGCTCTGCTGGTCCAGCCTCCTCCCTTTCTTCTTCACAAGCTTTTACACTTTCCCTATTGTAAAGAGTACTCCAACAGTGAAATGGAAGGACACAGTACAGTTGTGTAAGATCTTACCATAACAGTAGATGTCCTTCTCTTCACTGTTGCAGCATTCACTACCTCCCTTCTCCCCTAGTTCTTTTCCCTTCTGGATGTACTGATTACCTCTTTTTTTCCTTGGACTGGTGTTCCTACTGGGGCTCTCACTTCTGAGGATGGTACATCTGGACATCACTTTTATGCCCTACATTATACAAGGAGCATACATGTGATGTACAACATACCTTAAAGCAACCTAAAGGCTTTGGTATACTGGCCGGATGTCTAGCTGCCCTTGGCAGGGGATTCCTATTGTAAGGACTACTGCAACTGTGAAGAGAAGGGTATATATCGTTATGGTAAGATTTTACACAACTGTACTTTCCTCAACTCCAACCATGTTCCTAAGTCATCTGGCTCTGATGCTTTTGGAGCAGGAGGGCTCTTGGTGCCAAAGCTTTGGCACTGGCTGTGGGGGCTGGGATTGGCTCCAAAGTTATCAGAGCCATCCTTTCCTGTAGGCACTTTGACACTGGACAGCTTGGGTCCGATTCCCTTCTCAAGATGGGGATCTGGAGGAGTTCAGGGCTCAACTTGGCTCTGGTGATGCCAACTTCTGCTTCTCCTAGATCCTCTGCCATTTTAGGTAGTGGAAAGGGCTTTCTCTCTGTGTAAAGAAAAAAAGGACATCCCTGCCCCCTTGGATCCTGTTTCTCTTCTACCATCATGTTTGAGGTCTGAGCCTCTTTCCCACCAGGAGAGCCTGCCAAAATGAGCCTTGAGCCAGTCCCTATGGACTCCTCTGTCACTTCTGATACCTCAACACACCATCCCATTGAGGAGGTTCCTAGGAAGAGAATGTGTAAGAGGAGACTCTTGGGTTCCCATCAGGAATCTCTTGCTAAGGACATTGATTTCATTAAGGGGAAGGATCCCCCAGCTCTCCACCTGAAGATGTCACTTTGGAGAAATACCGCAACTTTTGAAGCAAAAAGATGGATTGCCTTCTGATCCTCCTTGCCAGGAGGAGTTGGTGTTCCTGGATGACTTTCGGGTCTGGCCCAGCTACATCTTGGTTGACTCCGGCTGATGAACTGATAGAGCTTATCTTAAGCCACACATGGAAGGAACAGGATACTTTGGAGCCAATTTCCAAGTGACCAGATGGGTTTTTAACCCACCCTCAGGATAGAGCACACTAGAGCAAGGGGTTCCCAGTAGATGCCATGGTTGTAGCAGCAGCCACCAAGAAAGAGCTTGCAGAGTAGATCTAACCATCCCCCTAACAGGGAGTCTAGGGCTTTGGATAGATTTGGAAAGCAAGTCTACACCTCATAAAACTTTGCCCTGTGGTCATTGATTTATTTAGCACACTTTACCAGGTTGCAAAAAGATTTGACAAAGGAGTTTTCCAAATCTCTTTCCAGATCCATGTCTGTGAAGAACCACAATAGGATTTCTTCACAACTGACCACCCTTCGGTTTGTCTAATGTGTTCATGATGTTGATTTCCTATGTTACATAGGGTACCTAAGGGGTGGTAGGTTCGGACATAGCTGTCAGGAGACATGGATTGATGGAATTGTGCGATTTTGAAGAGCCCTTCAAGTCTTTGTTCATTAATACTTCGTTTGATGGATTATATCTGTTTGGACCAAAGCTGAAAAAAACATTCCTCAAAAGTGAGCAGAAAGGAAAGACCTTGTCTGCCATTGGGATCTGTTTCTGTACTCCTCAGAGATCCTTTTCACAAAATCAGTGAGGAGGTAGGAAAATGAGGTTTCTTAATTTATTCAAGATTCTTTTTAATGCCAAAAAAGAGAGGGACTTGAGACCCATTTTGGATCTCAGCAAATTCAATCAGTACATAAAATATTCAAAGTTCCAGATGGTCACATTTCAGTCCATTTTGCCCCTTTGGTGAAAGAACGATTGGTTATGCTCAGTAGATCTTCAGGATGCTTACTTTCACATCAAAATGAACAGGCACTCCAGAAGATATCGATGCTTCTAGCTGGAAGACCATCATAATCAGTTCAGAGCACTGTCCTTTAGTTTCAGCACAGCCCCCAGGGTGTTTACTAAATGTATGGTAGTGGTAGCAGCTCACCTGAGACTGCTAGGATTCCTGGTGATTCCGTATCTAGACAACTGACTGCTAACTGCTCTGACCAGGCATCTACTCCTATAAGCAAGGGACTACCTGCTCCAGTTGTGTCACCATCTGGGCATCTTAGTAAACTACAGCAAGTCACAGCTCACTCCTACACAAAACCTGGAGTTCATAGGTGCTCATCTAGATGTACTCTGATAGTGTCTCTTTTTCCAACAAGAGTACAAAACCCTCAGATCCACGTAAAGGAAGTGATTGCACATTCCATTCCTCCATCATAACTAATCTTGCAAGCCTTAGAGTCCATGGCAGCAGCAATACCTGTAGTTCCATTGGCTAGATATCATATGCAGATTCTAGAGTGGACCCTGTCAGTTCTGTAGTCCATTATTCAACAGCCCTTGTACACTCCGGTCAGGATTACACAAGTTTGCAAGGAATGCCTGATTTGGTGGATCCATTCAGATGAAATTTCTCAGGCCATCCTTTTGTTTTACCTCTCCTAGTAGCCACAGTGACCATGGATGCCTCACATCTGGGTTGGAGTGGGGTACATTTTTTGGAAAGGACAGTCCAAGGTATATCATCCTCTCAAGAGGCCAGTTCATATATCAATGTACTGGAGATGAGAACTGTCCAACTAGCATTGTAGGCCTTTCAAGATACTGTCCCCCCCCAGGACAACTGTGATCCACTCAGACAATGTCTCTTTTCTGATACCTTAGCAAATAAGGGGGATCTAGGTCTTATCCTCTTTGTCATGAGAAAATGAAAGTGTGGCAATGGGTGATCTCTTCCAGTTGATTTCTCACTGGATTTCCCTTTTTTAATTTTTCCAAGCATTTTGGGTTTCTAATACCATGATGGGAATGGACCCCATTCCTAAGTCAAAGTACGATTAAAGTTCATGAAATTAGTATTGTTTCAGTCTTTGATGTCAGCCAGAAGTGCCCTTCGCAGTAGCACCCACAATGTACCCAGTAATTACTTCTGCAATTCATATGAAGCTACATGTATCAGTAACATATCTACGATTGTACGTACGATTGAAAATTCTTTTTTACAAGACCCATTGCTCCTATTACTATTGTAACTATCTGGGTATCCTCCTTCCCTTTTTTAATTTCCCTAAATCTTTTGGGTTTCTAATACCATGACAGGAATGGACCCCATTCCTAAGTCAAAGTACGATTAAAGTTCATGAAATTAGTATTGTTTCAGTCTTTGATGTCACCCAGAAGTGCTCTTCGCAGCACCTGCAATGTGCCTAGTAATGACTCCTCCTACAATTCATACGGGGTTGCATCTATTGGTAACATATATAAATACGATTGTAGACCCTTTTTTTATAAGACCCATTGCTCCTGCTACTGTTCAGACTGTCTGGGTATCTTTCTTCCACATTGCTCTTGTTTCTGTCTGCAGATCCTGATATTTTATGACTTTTCTCTCTCTCTCTACACAAGGCACTGTAGTCACTTGGTGTGGCAATTTCATTGATCATTGCTACTTTTAGTCTTCTTTTCGTGGGCCACTATATCCAATTTTCTAGCATCTATCTTTTGAACTGTTGGTAATGGGTGACCCCATGTGATGTAAACTTCATCATTTTCTATGATGCTTTGTGGCTCGTTTCCAGTGTTGTTCAGCCACTTCAATACCACAATGTTTGCACAATCCCCAATGCAACAGTCTTGCCAGATTCTTATGCCTTTCAGTATACAGTCCTTCTGCCATTAATATGTCACAACCAGCAAGGAGGTGTGCGACTGTTTCCAATTCTGTTTTACAAAACTTACATTTATCTGTTTCTTCCACATGTTCAATGGACGTTGTAAACAGTGTGTACGTAGCCCACTATCCTGAGCCACCAATATTAACCTTTCATCTCTTGGTTTAATTTCCCTTTCCTTAACCATTCTTGCATTCGTTCATTCCTGATTAACATGAGGTTCTTCCAGAAGTTTTCTATACTTGCAACTATATTTATATATTTTCCACATTTCTTGCTTTCTCATCTGGTCCTTCACCTTATATTCTTTCTTTTGTTTTTTGGCACATTCACTTGCTTCCTGATGTTTATATATTTCTGGTTTGATTTCCATCATGCTTGATGCAGATATACTTCTGCTAGACTAAGCAGGGAAGCCATCTTAGATTTATTCTCCTCATGCTTCAAAACTTTCACTATGTTTGGGTCATGTGAGGTCAGCAGATATGTGTGGAGTCCCATGACTGCAGATCTATACATGTAATCAGTTTCAAGGAGCCCCATCCCTCCTTCAGAATGGGGAATATATAATCTTGGTATGCACTGATTTTTATAAATCATTTGTTGACCATAAAACATCCTTCTTAGTTTTCCTATCTAATATATCCAACACGTTTTGGAGCCAGTCAGTCACTCCAGAACTGTAAGTTAGGACAAGAAGAGCAAATTGGTTTATAGCTTGGATTTTGTTCCCAGATGTCAATGCTGTTTTCAGGATTAATTTAAGTCTTCTAAAGTATTCCTTACTAAGTTTTATTTGCATTTGTTCATATTTTATTGTTGATCCTTCATCAATTCCCAAATATTTATACACTCCCTCTTGCTCAAGTTATCACATTCTTGTTCCAGACTGATGTTTTCTTGGTGTTTCAGTTTTTGTGCTTTAAAGGTTGCTTTTGCACATTTATCAAGACTAAATGACATTCTTATATCATCTGAAAATTGTTGACAACCTGCGGTTATACGTTCAGTTCCTCATCTGATGAGCTATACAGTTTTAAATCATTGACAAAGAGAAGATGAGAAGTCTTTTACACTGTTGTTTTCTAGGAGCCAAATTATAGTCATGGCCTAAGTTGTTAAGTAGACTGCTTAATGGGTTAAGGGAAAGACAGAATAACAGCGGTGACAGAGAGTCACCATGGAATATTCCCCTTTGAATTTTTATCCCTGGGATAATAATTTGCCCTTTATCATGGCTTAATTGCAAAGTGGTCTGCCACTGTATCATGGTCAATGTAATGTAGTCAGTCAGTGCAGGGTGTATCTTATACATTTTTAAGCACTCTTTTATCCATTAATGTGGGATACTGACAAATGCTTTTTGTAGTCAATACATACCATACTTAGATTCTTCCCCTTTTCCAGTGCTCCACTATGACTTTATTTAACAACAAATGATCCTTTGTTCCATATGACTTTGTTTTATTGCCCTTTTATTTTACTGCCACAATTGAGTTTTCTTCTAAATGACTATAAACTCTGTCAGCATCAATTCCAGTGTATAGCTTTTACATAGTCAGAAGGCAAGTTATTGGTCTATAGTTTTTAGAGTAGCTTGTCGGTTCACTCTTATGTAGTAGCATTGCTTTTCTTTTCCTGTTAACCAGGTTGGTGTCTATTTGGGTGCACATATAAATAGTTTTAACTCGTACCTAAATCTTTGTGCAAAGATGTTAATACTTTTAACCAGACGTTAGGTACTGCATCTGGGCCTGAAGTTTTCCAGTTGGAGGCTTTTCTTAACTTTGTTTCAGTTTCTCTGGTTACTCCATCCCATTTCATATCCTGTACCTTTAAACCTCTTTTTTTTTTCTTTTACTTCTTCTGTCCATTTAGCATCTTTATGTTCTACAGGATCTTCATAGAAAGCAAGATGTTATAAATTATCATGCAATGGAAAACGGGATGTTGCTGATATAAAAAGAAGATAAAAGTCTGTTTATGGCTTAAGGAGTGGAGGCGCTGAGTCAGTTTATTGCCTGTGTAATATTTAATTATGGTTTCTTGCATAATTGATGAGATGCAAATACTATTTTTGCAGTATATATTTATTATAATAAAGTTCTTCTACTCTTTTCTTGTAAATGCTGTGGGATCTTTAATATCCACTTAAGGTACCACCAAATGGGGCAAATGGCAGCTCTGTTTGACATCTCTTCTAAAGGACAATACACTCAGGAATACTCCCCCCGTAATGCATTGCAGTTCCAGTATTTGAAAATTAATCTAAGCATCTTGGAGTGGGAATAGAACCTATAGTCTTTTAATCTTCCAGTGCCAAAGATACACGTGCTACCTTTTGAAACACTGACAGTGTCATGTTTTATTAGGTACTGTAGTGAACTCCACATGCAAATACTGAAGAACATTGCTGTTTATTTAAACTACTCTTAAACTGATTTATGTAACTTGGTGTATTTTCAAATCCCATTGTTTTAATAAGAAGCCTTATATGAGGAGTGTTGCACTAATCTTTAACTATGTTCTGCTGGTTGTCTTTTCCCCTTTCCCACTGTATGTAAAACAAAGCAGTATGCCATTAATATTTTCATTCCTGTATTTTATGGAGGTTGGTTAATGCAATATATGTAAAGAAAATATTTTAATGTTATAAAATATGCCATAGAATTTATTAAAGCATTCAGAAATGTAGTAAACTCACCTGAATTGTATTGTGTGTTTGGAACACTGTCCAAATCATGTACAACTTACAGATTTGATATAGAATGTTTCTTTATTCCAGTAAATAAAAAGCTCGCTATATTTTATACATGGTTATAATTGATGAAATATGATATCTGGAAATGCTTCTTTTTAGGATGGCAGAAGCTATGTATGTCCTGTGTGTGGGAAATCATTTTCAGAAGCACGACTGATAAAAGCACATATCAAGGCATACCACCCTGGTAAGATGATGGCTTCATGTCTTAGAAAAAAAAGGTTGTCAATTAAGAACTTTTATCTCATGATCCACTTAATTTGTTGTTTGACATCAGAGTGCATTTGTGATGTTATATCATCATTAAAATATAAAACTGCCTTCTCTCAGTACTTGCCTTATGTCATACTACAGCTACATGTTTTGATGCTGAGTGTTACAAAAATGAGGTAAAAAGCTGAAAATGTAAATTTCAGAATAAAATAAATGTTTTACAAATCTTTCTAAAAACATGAATATTTTAAACAATACAGTAATATATAATTTATGCAAGGCAGTAAGTGAAAGATATACAGCATTTTAGTAGCTCTTCTTGGTATATATATTATGAAATAACTACTGACCCTGGAAACTATTACGCCATTAACTTGACAAGTCTGATCTGTAAAGATATGGAGTGTATTATTATGAATCTCATAAACAAAGACATAAGCAATCTCCAAGCACTTGACCCCAACCAGTTCGGATTCGTCAAGGGCAGATCTTGCCTGTTGAACCTGGGTGACTTTTTTGAGACTGTCACCAAGGCCCTGGATGAGGGAAAGTCCGTGCGTACAGGTTACCTTAACTTGGCCAAGGCCTTTGACACAATCCCCCACTTGCGCATCATCAAAAAGTTAATAAAACTTGGTGTAAATCCCTATCTCATCAGGTGGGCGGCCAACTAGCTCACCGACAGGACCGTCAAAGTCAAAATAGGCACCTCCACCTCCGATAGCAGACCTGTCACTAGTGGAATTCCCTAGGGATCTGTCCTGGGACCCCTACTGTTTAGCATCTATTTCTCAGAGGTCCAGGCATAGACAATAGGCCTGTGGCTGACCAAGTTTGTGGACAACTGTAAGTTGGATGCTTTCATTGACTCCTCATATGATGTTAACATACTGCAAGAGGGTCTCACAGCAACTAATGGCTGGTGCCAAAGTCATGGCCTCAAGCTAAATACAAAAAATGTGTCATCATATCATTCAGCAAAAACATGAACCCTGCTGATTACCACATCAACGGCAACTCCCTAAGCACACAACCTGTGGTGAGATACCTGGGATAACAACCTCACATTTGACCATCATATAGTGGCAGTGGTCAGAAAAGCCTTTTACTTGGTTCATCTCATAAGTAAAGGGATTGCATCCAGAAAAAAGGAGGTTTCACCTCTCTATGCTCCTCCCTCATTAGACCAATAATTGAGTATAATGCCTCGTTTGGGATGTACCTCTCCAAATATCTGCATCAACTGGAAAGGCCACTGAAATACCTCACAAACAGAATCCATGGCCTCCAACACCTGTCCTATGCAGACAGGTTCAAATCACTATCACTCTACTCGGTATGGTACAGATTGCTCAGGGGTGATCTGTGTCTCACATACAAGGAATTCTCAGACCATGCCCTTCTAGAGATGCTCCATATCTGTAAGTCTTAACTCCTCATGCACTACTCACTCAAAAGGCCTGAATCTAATATGCAACATCAACAAAACCTGCTGGAGAACAGGTTTGTCTCTCAGAGGCTGCCCTGTCTGTGGAATAGACTACCCATACACATCAAATGGAACACCTTGCTGGCCTTCTTCAAACGCAACCTTTTTGAGTGGATGGGAAATCACAAATTTGTCCTATGGGTTCCACCTGTGTCCCTTATTGACGGGGTTGACAGGTTCTGACTGAGGTTTCTTTGGGGTTAAAGTCTTGGCTAGGCTTGTAAGAACTCCAGGGCCATTAGCCTAGTAACCTCCTATGATATTACAACATGAAATAATTGCTTCCCTCCACCTCTATCATTCCCACAGACAAGAACAGTAAGACAACTGAGCACATTGGTAAAAAAGTTTACACATCTGCTACTTTGGCCTTTAGGGCACTAAATTACCAAACACATATGTCCAAGTATGCCCTGGCCCTTTTGGCTGAGGTCATTAAACTTTGACTGACCTCCCTGACTCACCTGCCAAGGCTCAAATATCTATCCTCATCTCATTGTCTTCCCAAGTCACAAGACATTCAATTAGATGCAACTATGATGCTGCAGAAGCCCCTGTCAGATCTGCAGCTTCTGCCTCAGTCCTAGAAGGTACTCATGGTTAAGACTACAGGCCTTACCAGATGATATTAGGGCCAAACTCCTGGATGCTCCTCTAGATAACGCTTCCTTTTTTGGGGCGGAAGTGGCTGAGCTATTCAAGACCCTTCAACAAAAGGGGAACGAACTCCAGGACCTCAAACACTTGTTCATCTCCCCATCCCCAAATTTCATTGAAACTACCCCACCAAAACCTGGTTCATTAGAAAGCACTCTGCTCCAACCCCCTCCCCCATTACAGGAGCAGAAGGCGCACAAGGAAGCAGTAGACTCCTTCCAAGCCTGCTCAGACTCTTGCTCACAAACCTCGGTTTCAAGACAGCGCAGGTAGTCTGTGACTACTTGCCTTTGCTGTACATAATCCCCTAAACTCCATTCCCCTGTCCCTTAGGCTCTGTTACTGTCTCCCAGCTTAGCGAAGCATTACCACAGACAAGTGGGTCTTGTCCATTATAGAAAAGGGTTATTTCATGATCTGGATAATCCTTCATTCTTAGAGAGGCATCCCACAGCCCCCAAAGTCCAGCTTCCTCTGTTTCAGCCAGTCATAGACTCCCTCCTTTCTCAAGAAGTCATGCGACTCTTTTCCCATGGCAGAAGAGGGAAAGGGCTTTTAGTCCATACTCTTCCTATTACCAAGGAAGGGTGGACCTTGGAGATCTATCCTGGATCTCTTCCACCTCAACCTTTTCTTACAAATACCCACCTTCCATGTGCTTACTCTACAGACCCTGGCATATTCCTCTGTTAAGACCCACCTCAGGGATTTCTAGCCACCTTGGACATAAAGGATGGCCTACCTGCTCATTTCTGTAAGGCCCAACTACAGGAAATATGTACATTTTTCTGTGGTTTCCTCACATTTTAAGTTCTCTGCCTTGCCCTTTGGATTCTCTACAGCTCCAAGGGTATTCACCTTGTGTCTGGCTCCAGTTAATTCAGCATCAATTACACCAAGTCCAACCTGAACCCCTCCCAGGACCAAGTTTTCCTGGGGTGCAGAATAAGGACAGATGCCATGACAGCATTCTTTCCACCCCCAAAAGGTGGAAGACCTAAAGCAATACCTGTCTTCTGTCCTTTATGCCACTGCTGTGAAAGCCAGACAGTACCTCAGGTTACTAGGTCATATGGCTTCCAGTATCCCAATGCTGCCATTGGCAAGACTCCACATGAGAAAATTGCAGTGGTACCTGAGGTCAATATGGACCCAACATTCACACCCCTTCGCCTTCAACATTCCCTTTCTTCCCTGCCTGAGGAAGGAGATCCTCTGGTGGTTGGAGCAAATCGCAATCAACCTGGGACTCCCCTTACAACCCCTTCCTCCAGTTCAGGAGATGTACACAGATGCCTCAGATCTGGGCTGGGGAGCTACTTTTGGCAGCCTGAGAGTGCGGGGTACCTGGTCAGACACCTTCAGGTGGGAGCACATCAACATCAGGGAAATGAAAGCAATCTTATTCAGCTTGAGAGCTTTTCTACATATCCTAAAACAAGAACCCCTGAAATTGTTCACAGACAAGTTCTATGGTATGCGAAGAAACAAGGGGGAACAAAATCCTACTTGCTATGCAGACTTGCACTCCAAACCTGGGAACTGGTGGCCCAGCAAGGAGTCTCTCTGCAGGCAGTTTATATCCATTCAGCACAGAACACGCAGGCAGACACCCTGAGCAGGTCCATGTCACAATCCCAGGAATGGATGCTTCACAGGGATGTGTTCCTGGACATTGTCCACAAGTGAAGTACACCACAAATAGATCTGTTTGCCTCCCGTCTGAACAGACAACTACCACTATTTTGCACCAGGGTTCCCAGCCCCCTAGAGAGGGCAATGGACACCTTTTCAGTCTCTTGGAAAGGGATGTTTCTCTATGCATTTCCCCCTTCCCACTCCTTCAAAAGGTTCTACTGAAAATCTAGCGGGACAAACCAAAAATCTTGTTGGTGACTCCATTTTTGCCAAGACAGCATTGGTTCCCCCTCCTTCTGCATTTATCCAGGGGCAATCGTCACAAGTTACCTCACAGAGTGGATCTTCTCACATGGGACAAGGGATTCCTAATCCATCCTCACCTGGAATCTCTGAACCTAACCCAGTGGGTGATAGAATCTTGATCCCTTACAGAGACGTTTACACTGAGGATGGTGCTAACAGTCCTGCAGGAGGCCAGGAAACCGAATACTAGGAGATCTTATTTGTCCAAATAGAAAAGATTCTGCATGTGGTGACTACAGAGAGACAGCTGGACCCACTGCAAGGAGAGATTCCCTTAATGCTGTCCTATTTGTGTGAACTCTTGCAAGCAGGGCTGGCATATTCCTCTGTTAAGACCCAGCTTGCTGCTCTTTTAGCATGTCTGCCTCTTGGCCCTCCTCTTGCATCCCGTCTTCTTGCAAAGTTATTCTTCAAGGGAGTACTGCATCTCAGGCCCCCCAGGAGGCCACTTCCGCCTCAATGGGACCTGAACTACATTTTAGAGAAACGTACGGTTGCTCCCTTTGAACCAGCATCCAAAGCATTCCTGAAACACTGTACTTGGAAGACTGTACCTTTTGTGGCCCTGATATCAGCCAGACGAGTGTCAGAGCTCCAGGCCCTCATGGCAACTCCTCCTTTTTACCTGTTCCGTAAGGATAGAGAGACCCTTAGGACCAATCCATTCGTCATGCCCATGGTGGTCAATGAACCTTAAACCAAGGTATTCACCTGGCCACCTTTTTTCCACATTCCCAGAATGACAGTGAGGGAGGCTTGCATTCCCTTGAAGTTCATAGTTTAGATTTTACCTTGAGAAGACCAAGTCCATTAGGAAATCAGATTAATTATTTGTCTCCTTTCACCCCAGGGCTCTAGGAAAAGTGGTGACAAAACAGACAGTTTCTGCCTAGATTTCCAGGGCTATATAATTTTGCTACACCTACCATGGAAAACCTCTAAATTCAAAAATTAAGGCCCACTCCACTAGAACCATGGCTTCATCTGGAGCCTGCTTTAAAGGCCTGGATACTGCTTCCATTCTTGAGGCAGCTACATAGACATCTGTCCATACCTTCACTAAGCACTACCTACTGGATCATTTCCCCAGGACTAGAGCAGGATTTGCTAGGGCATTCCTACATGGTTTCATAGAAAACAGTTCCATGCCACCCCCTCTTTTTCCCTTTGAACTTTGGCACTCACCCAAGGGTTTGGAATACTACAACATGAGAACAGAAGGACATAGAATAGTTATTTAAAATTTTGCCATTACCATAGATGTCCTTCTCTTCCACGTTGCAGCATTTCTTCCCTTCCTCCTACACCCTTTTTTTCAATTAAAATTATCCCTTCTTGGTTGACACGGGGACTTATACAGCTATCCTGGAACTGGAGTCTGACTGGGGTGTTCAGTTCTGAGGAAAGGTATGTATGTGCAGATGTCACTTTTATGACCCACACTCCCTCAGCTAACATCAGACATCCCACATGCCTAACAGTGACTAGAAGCTTTTGTATACTGGCCAGATGCTCATGTAGCTAGCAGATGATAACCCAAGGGTTTGGAATACTGCAACATGGAAGAGAAGGACATCTATGGTTATGGTAAGATTTTACTCAGTTGTTCTTTATCCAGCCACTGATGACCTTCTGCTAGATTGCCACAACTACTAGTATACCTGCTTTTTTTCATAGCATGTTTCCAAATTTAATGTCTGTTTCCAGCACTGGCAAATGCTTGATCACTACAACCACCATTAAGTCTTCAGTAAAGCTCATTCACACTGTTGTTTTGGTTTTCAAAACACATCCATCAGTTCTTCAACTTAAACAACTCCAAGCAATCTAATATTTGTACTTCATTGCCTTATCTTTCATTTTCATTTGTTGTTCTGTGTGTTCAATCTTTGTCTCCTCTACCTTGTTGATTTTTACCTCCTTGCAATATCTTTCATTTTGATTACTTCTTCTACAGGTTCAGTTTGTTGTATTGTCTCCTCTCATTGTTCCATGTCTCTAATATTTGGCATTCGACGGACCCCAAGGCTAATACATTTAAGCAGAATCTGTATCCTCCATGCCACCCACTTCTGAATGTTTCAAGTATGCAGCAAATAAGCCCAGTCAAGTTCTGAAACTGTCTGGCTGCCCTGCTGATTACTTGCTTTATCTTCAAAATATTGAAATGTAGTTGCACACTCCATTTGATATGGGCTCATGACAACTGATTGACTAGTAGTATACAGAAAAGTAATAATATTGAATGCAAAAAAAATGCCTTGTAGTGGCACATATGTACCATATATGTAAACTGTACCAGAGCACAGCCAATTAAGAAACAATATTATCCCTTATGTTATTGACACTTGTAAGTGATGCTAATATAGTTCCTGTGTAGGAGACAACTCCAGCTATCTATATTTGTAAGGGGAGTAAGTGTATTGCTTTTGACAGTTTAACATTTCAGCATCTTGATGTTTTAACATTGTACATTCAGTATTTTGATTTTCATTATATTGCTTTTCAGTAAACTCAAATATGTCCCTATGATACTTCAAAAACAACTGGGAATGAATTAATTTTACTTTGCTATTTGTTGGCTTTACTTTATAGACTAACCTGAAGAGGCATACTGCTGCAACAAGCACTTTGAGACTTATAGACCAGTTATTGAGTACAGTTCCCAGTTTGGCATATACCTAGCCACACATATCATGTAGCTAAAAATGCCCCAAAGGTTCTTAAAGAAAAAGATTACTGAGAAAGAAAAAAACTGTCAGGACAAATTAGAAGCCCTGTTCCTCATACTTTCTATTGTCTCTTATAGACTCCTGTGTACAGGTCTAGGCCTTGCTTTTTGTGCCACCAAAGATCCCTCACTAAAGGATCAACTAAACCTTCACAGGGCAAATGGCTGCACAAAAACTTGAACAAAGTATTTGATCCAACACAACATATAAATAAAACACATTGGAGAGGTAGGTTCATTACCCACCTGTTGCTCCATCCGTGGAAGAAATTGCTCTTGCATGTTAAGCAGAGTGACCTTCAGAACTCATCTTGATGACTGGTGGGTAGCTGCAACTTCATCCCTGGCCTGATGTGTTTTTCCCTCTGGAAAGTAGGGTCATTGGCCTGTAGGTTTTGTTTGTCAAGATGCACATGTTTTTTTAGACTTTCTTGCCTTATTGTTCCTATGATCCCATATTATTTCATACAAATGTATAATGTGCATCAGTCCCTTTAAATGGATTTTATATGTATGTTTATGCAACAGATGAATTACTGACAATACTAAACATACTTGAACGTGTAAGTGCACGTATTGTACAAGAATACTTTCTTTTGATACACCAAAGCCTGTTTTTTTTTTTTTTTTTAATGGAAAGCAGCTAACACATGACTATTCCAGTTGTCTGGCAACAAAGCACATGACAAGGACTTTTGTAATGATGATAACTTGCTATGATAGCAATGCCTTATAGTTTAGTTATGCCATTAAATATGCTGTGTTTAATTTATAGTTTGTAGTATTTTGCTTTCCTGCCCTGAGTCAAGAAAGTATGTTGCATCTCACTTCCTAAGACAGCTAGTAGTTATGCATAGGCTATAAATTACTTTATATTAATAAACCTTGGTATTATTTCATCTGAAAGTATCAGACTCACTTATATTTATTTCATTTGGGAAATTCTGTAAAAGATCATATGTACTTGCAAAATCATATTTCTATTGTTTTCTTCTGGGAGAGTCAAGCCCCTACATTTCTCTGCAGGGGGAGACCCTATGTACCTCAGCTTGTATGGAACTACCTGTAAAGTCACCATATCTTGGGGAGCAGACAGTCAGCTGCGATCATTTAGAATTCACGTAACTACTCTTCATAAAATCATGTACTTCCCCATTTCATGAGGTTGCATTTGGAGTAAATTAAGAAGAATGGAGCATGAAAACAGAATGTTGGCATGTGAGATTTGTTGTCTATTCCTATATTTTGGCACATAAAATTTGACTTGATGGAGTGCCAGTCTCTGTAAACCCTGGTTTTGGGTTTGCTCTGCTGAAGGGAAGCTATGCCTACACAGAGACTGCACCTAGCACAACTTCATGTGCATTGTATTTGACACATCCAATGCTGTCTAAGTTCTGTGTTTCAACAAGTATTTTTTGTGCCATTTCCAATTATAGGCTTTGCAGTCATTCAGAAAAGCAGTATCATTAGTACATTTTGCCTATATGCAGTTAACTCAAAATAGTCAGGCGTTCCCTCTTATATCAGGCTATATTGCTGCCTTTTGTATGCAAGAAAACTCTTTACTGGGATCATTTTTTTTATTTCAATTTCTTATTTTTATTTATTTATTTTTTTAATTTTAAATTTTTTATAAATATTTTATTTTTTTATTTCCCTGTATCGAGAGATTGGTCAGAAAGACAAAATACAGCACAAGTTTTATTTATTTGTTTTTCCTTGTTTTTTTTTTTTTTTTTACTTGTTAAGTAGATAAGCCCACTGGAAACATGTTTCCCTTTACAGGGTTAACCCAGCAGCACTGTGGAATCGGCTCACAAACCACTTAGAGCCACAGTTTTCTGCAGTAATTGCAGAGTTAATGCAGTCAAAATGAATGTAAGTAGATCATGTTAATATATTTCTTGTGAAAAATTACAAATTCCATATTGAAATGGTTAATACAAAATTGACGTACTAGGGTGCAGATTTGTGAGTGTACTTGAGTTTTATTGACTTACCTGACCAACTCCTGGGTTCTTCTACATTTCTGTAGTGTAGCAGTTCTGTTCTTACCATCCCAACATTTAAAGAAAGTAGAGTCAAGCAGACAGATACTGTTCACCATAAGCTATACCAGCTCCCCATTTGCTCTAGAAATGTGTTTTCACTAGCGTAATTAATAATCATTCTTGAACTTTTGGTTGTCATTTTGCATTTGGAATAGGTTTTCTTTTGCTGGTATGTATGTTCATATTCAATCTTTTATCAGAAACAAATTTTATTGGCAGATAAGAACCCTTTGCATGAGTGTTTTTCCTTTCTTGTAGATGTTCTTCATATTGATCACTTCTGCAGCAGCCTAAGCTACATGTGTTATATACTGTGTAGGATATAACAGCTCACAGTTCCAAAGCTTCAGGGCAGCTTCCATACACCCAAACCATTAGTCAGGTCAAGCTGAGCTGAGTAAAAAGACAGATTTGATTGCCAAAGCCCTTCAGAGCTTTTCTGCTGCCAAAGAGTGCACTCCTCTGTGGACTTTCAAGGATCGACAATCAACTTGCGCTGTTTTTTTGCTGGGCAGATAAGTTCCCATTGGGAAAAATCACCCCCATATTATTTTTAATGTTTAAACTTACTTTCCAGTATGATAAAATACATTTTACGCTACGAATATGTGGTTTTATTGACTGGCAAGCAACTTTGCTGCTTTTATAAATGGGAGTACAAATTTGTGTTTGACAAGTTAAAAGCTGATTTAAACATTCTAAAACCATTTTTATGTGGAGAAACTGTGTTTAAATTACTTTTGGGTGATGGTAAAGCATATTAGAATGCTTTTACTGTGTTTTTATTGGGAAAAGTGAGTGCATGCTACATTTGAAATTTTACCGTCTTGCTGCTTAGTTTCCCCTGGCAAGAGGCAAGATTTTCAGCTTGACCATGGAGCAAACTATTGGTCCTTCTTCCAGACACAAAAAGAAAAAGTTAACTGAACAGTCTTTGCCACCACAGCAGACAGTTTGCCTTTGCCACAGGTGGATAACTCTGCTGTGGCCAAAGCTAGTTCCTCAGACCACTCATCTTTTTCGCCAAATCTCTCTGGTGTTGCCCATACAGCCAGTAAAGCAGGGGGTTAGCCACATCCTGTGCAGCTGTTGTGGTGTGTTCAGTGGGCAAGAGAGAGCCACTTTTGTCAGTGTTGTGAGAAGAGGCAGTAAAGGTTCCCATGCATAACCAGAATGTTATTTATTTATGTATTTAACATTTGTTTAATGGGAAAGTCCAACTGGGACAAATCCCATTTTCAGAGGAGGCTCAGGGAGAAACGCTCCAGATGCATGTCTTTGGAATGTGGGAGGAAACCAGAGCACCCAGAAGAAACCCACGCAAATGCAGGAAGGACATGAAAACTCTGCACAGAAGGCACCCCAGCCAAGAATCAAACTGAGAACCCCTTGCTGTGAGGCAACAGTGCTAAACACTGCATCACTGCTTTGCCCAAAATATGCTACGTGCTCCCCGTCGGGTAATTGAACCCCAGTTTCCCGCGTGACAGGTGGGTATGTTCACCACTATACTAATGAGGAAGACGGTATGCCCATTGCTGGGGACGTTGATGTGGCAACTTCTTGTCCACTCCTGTTCCAAACAGTCAGCCACCAAAAACTCCTTGGACTTTGCTTGGGGTAGCTAGGTCAAGGTGGATAAATGTTCAAGGTATCTGGGACAACAAAGACATATAAACACATACATATAAAAGAGATGGATGGTGCAGCGGTTGCATTGTTGACTCACAGCAAGAGGTTCTCCGGTTCTATTCTTGGCTGGAGTGCCTTCTGTGCAGAGGTTGCATGTCCTCCCTGCTTCCATGTGGGTTTTCTCCAGATGCTCCAGTTTCCTCCCATATTTCAAAGACATGCATTTGGAGCATTTCTCCCTGGGCCTGTGCTGAAAATTGGCTTTGTTCCAAGTTGGACTTTCCCAGTAAACAAATGTAAAATAAATACAAATAGAAGAAATGCTTGCCCTTATTATGGCACTCAATTTTCTAAATCACCTTTGGTCCCCAAGACCACTTCAACTTGCTACAGACAATACCACAGTGATGTGGTACATAAGCAAGGCCTTACCCCTTTGCAGACTAGTCATATTAGCATGGGATATAGCTTTACAGCACAGTCCCTCTCTACAGGCTTCCTACATTCTGTCAGAGCAAAATTGTATGGCAGACAAGTTGAGCAGGACAGAGGCAGACCTTCACAAATGGAAGCTAGATCAGTGTATCTTCCAATATTTAATCCATCTGTAGGGAATTCCTCAGGTATACCTTTTTGCCTCCTCACTGAACAATCAACTGGCAAAATTCTGCTCCAGGACTCCAAGCAAGAACACCTGGAAGATGGATCCTTTCATTTTCCATGGACAGGAATGTTCCTGTATGCTTTTCCACCATTTCCACTGATACCCAGGGTACTTATGAAGCTTTAAAAAGACTCCCCCAGTGATTGTTGTGATGACTTTCTTCTGGCAGAGGCAACAGCAGATGTTATGTAGTCCTATCTCGCCTACATTCTTGCTGGATGGGTTCGGAGCCGATTCTCTGCTCCGACTCGGCTGATAATAAAGCTCGAGAGCTTTTACTGGCTCAAGGCTAACCCCTGTCCCATGGTGCCTCACGGCAATTCCCCAGATCTAGTTTGCCTCAAAAGCTTCGAGGTTGTCTCCTCACTGGCTCTTTGGCTAAATAGAAATTTTTTTGATAAATCGTATTTCTCTTCCCTTTTCTTCACTTTCTACCTTTAATAGTTGTTAGTTATTACTTGTGTGATTGTGGTTGAGAACTTTATACCCTATTCCACCTTTTTAGGATTGTACGGCCCATTTAAATTAGTGGACCGTAGTTGCGCATTTAAATTAGAGGGCCTTTCCTCCCTGACTGCTAGTCCTTCTTCCTTTAATAAAAAAAAAAAAAAAACTTTTTCTTCTCTTCATAACTTTGCTGTTAGTTATAGTTAGTGTTGTTGTTGTTGAAAATTGTTGTTAGCCTTGTTTTCTTGTCAGCATGTCCAAAGAGAAAGACAGAGAACATAAGGAACATCGCCCTTCGGGGTTCAAGAAATGTGATAAGCGTTCACAAAAAATGCCATTGACTGACATTCACACTAGCTGTATGTACTGTCTGGGAGAGGCTCACTTACAAGAGCCCTGTACCTTTTGCCATGCCTTCAGTACTAGGGTTCTTAATGAGAGGAAATGTAAATTGATAGACAGGGGTCTTTTGACTAGTTCTTTCTAGGAACAGCTGGAACTTGGTCAGACAGCTCCCAAAACTGCGAAGAGAAAATCTTCGGTTCCAGCGTCGGAGCCATCTAAAAAAATCTAAAGCAATGGAGCCAAGGAGTTCTGGCTCCGATTCTGCTTCTTCTGTCTCGGTGCCGTTGGTTTCTCTGGTGTCGAGGCAACCTTCAGTATTGAGACACTCATCAGCTATTGACCCTGTTTCACCAATGTTGCGGTCTCCTATTTTAGAGAGGAGGAGATCTCCTTCTGTCTCCACCCGTTGGTCCAGGACACTTTCAGATAAGGACATTGAGTGGGTGGTGAAGAGGCTGCTCAGTGACACGGCTGTGGCTAAAAGTTAGCTCTTCCAGACCCAAAGGCTTCAGAGCCTTCCCATTTACAGACTACTGCTCCTCCTCTGACTGCTTCACTCTTGGAGCCAAGCTTAGGGTTCTTCCATGTTGGATCCTTCGGTTCAGAGAATTCTTCCTGCTTCCTCAGAACTGATAACTCTGTCCTCAGCAGCTCACTCTGGAGCCGAGGGATCTGGGAGCCGACACTCTCAAGTCAACTCTGAGAGGGATAGTCACCCCGGCTTTTCTTTGGAACTGACCATCCCTCTTGGTGCTTCGGCCCGACTGAGGTCGGTTCACATGTCTGCTTCGGAACCTATCCCTCCTGCTCAGAGCTGACCTTCCATCTTCTCGGAATGGAGGTTGTCTTCGGAGTGGGGTGGAAAGGCTTTCGAAGCAATAGAGAAGGCTTTGTCCAGTGCCAAAGCCCTGCCTTTGGACCCGATGTCCCACCAGCAGCCGGCAGCAACCTCTTCTCCCCTGCCACCCCCTCAGCGTAGGGAACCAGAGACTCAAGCAGCCCCCATTGGAGGTGTCCCCTCTTCCGAGATCTCCACAGATTATCCCACTGGAGAACTTCCTCGGAAGAGACTTTGCAAGAGGAAACACATTGACTCACCTGAGTCTGTCACATCAGACACTGATTTGGATGAGTCAGGAGGGTCCCCTAGATCCCCCTCTGAGGGTGTCTCCTTTTCTGAAATCCTTGAAATCCTTAGACAGAAGGGCGATTGGAAAACCTCTAACCCTACTGAGAATGAATCAGTGTACCTTGAGGTCTTTGGTTTCTGACATTCCACCTCCTGGGTGACACTGCCTTATGATCAGCTCTTGGGGGTCATATCCTGGAAAGTCTGGACCTCCCCGGATACAGTGGAGCCTGTCCCAAGGAGGCCAAACAAATTTATGACTGCTCCGGAAGATAAGTCCTTTCTAAGATAAGTCCTTTCTTTCTAAGGAAGTTCCTGTTGATGCTGTGTTGGAGCAGTGGCCACAAAAAAGGAGTTGTCCGAGACATCTTCTAATATTCATCCTCCTAATAAGGAGTCCAGGACGATGAATAGGTATGGAAAGCATACCGTCTCTTCAGCGGCATTTACCTTAAGATCGCTGAATTACCTGTCCCATTTTACTAGACTTCAAAGGGATCTCCTGAAGGAGTTGGGAGACACTCTTCAGGGTTCAGTAGCTTCAGGAGCCACGGACAAGGTATCTGCTCAGCTCTCCACCCTTACATCTATAGCTAACTCCTCTATGAGACTGATTCCCATGCAGCGGACAGAGCGAGCAGGGCAGCCGCAGCAGGAATTTCTCTTAGGAGACATTCGTGGATGCATCAATGTAACTTCATGGAATCCTTTAAGTCTTCCTTTACCAACGTCCCCTTTGATGGTTCACCTCTTTTTAGACTGCAGGTAAAAGAGACTTTGACCAGGTGCGAGCAGGAAGGGAAAACCTTATCTGCTGTCGGAGTCCATTTCTCCCTTCCTTCTAGACCCTATCCCAAGGGTCAAACAGAAGGGAAAATGTGGTTCTGTAAATCCCAAAAAGGTTTCCCTCAGGCACAAGGTCAACCCTTCCCTAGAGGCAGAGGAGGAGAATATAATGGAAGACACCGCCCTCGCGGAAGAGGAGGTCCGCAACATCAGGGAGACAGAGATACTTTCTCTGATCGTCCCTTCCGTAACCCCGGATGGGTTGTCCGACTTTCCATATCTGGAGGCAGTCGGGGGTCATCTTTCACTGTACCCAAGTACCTGGCTACAAATTTCCCAAGATCGTAGGGTACAAGCCATAATATCAAGAGGTTACCTTATTCCCTTTGTTTCTGATACCCTGGTAAACTGGTCTCTACCAGACATGCCACCCATTCAGTTATACCGTGCAACATTAGAGATCATCTCGTTGCTGCAAAAAAGTGTCATCCAAGAAGTCTCCACAGAGCAAATAGGATCCGGAACTTACTCATGATTCTTTTTAGTTCCAAAAAAAGACAGGGCACTCGAGATCAATTCTAGATCTCAGCAAACTCAACAAGTCTATAAAGAAATCAAAGTTCCGAATGATCACTCTGCAGTCGATATTTCCCTTTATCGGGAAAGACAATTAGATGTGCTCAATAGATCTTCAGGATGCGTACTACCACATCAAAATGGACAGGCACTCCAGAAGACACCTATGCTTTTTGGCTGGAAGCCAGTCATTTTCAGTTTCAAACACTGCCCTTTGGCCTCACTACAGACCCTAGAGTGTTCACCAAATGCATGGCAGTGGTAATGGCTCACCTGAGACATCAAGGATTCCAGGTGTTTCCATACCTAGAATACTGGCTCCTCACTGCTACCACCAAGCACCAGCTAATCAGAACCAGGGACAAGACTCTATCCTTGTGCGCCAGATTAGGCTTTTCAGTAAACCTAAAAAAAAATCAGCCTTATCTCCATCGCAGCACATTGTATTCGTAGGCTCAGAAATAGACTCAACCACCATGACAGCAAAGCAGACACCAGAAAGGATATAATCGGTACACGATCAAGTCAGATTCTTGCTGAAGAGAGACATTGTACAGGCCAGGATAGTCCTTTAGGTCCTAGGGACTATGGCTTCCACCATTCTCTTAGTTCCCCTAGCCCATCTGCACATGAGAGTACTTCAGTGGCTACTATTTGCCCAGTGGTCAATACAGGATCTCTCCCTGTCTCACCAAATGCTCATCACAAACTCCTTCAAGAAGGATTTAACATGGTGGTTACATACAGATCAACTTCATCTAGGACGCCCACTTGCTCCCCCTCAAGAAAATGCAGTCTTGACCACGGACTCCTCCCAGATAGTGTGGGGGCATTATCTGGGAATGATGGTCCAAGGTACTTGGCAGAATCATGAGAACTACTTGCACATAAGTGTTCTGGAGATGAGAGCGGTGCTATATGTGTTGCAAGCACTTCACAGTTCTCTTCCCACTGGGACAATTGCGATTCACTCAGACAACATGTCTGTAGTGTGGTACATAAACAAACAAGGGGGGAACCAAATCCTACCCACTATGTCAAGAGACAGTAAGAGTATGGAAATGGGCGACTGACACTCAATGCTTTCTGGTAGCAACGCACATCCTGGGGAAGTCCAGTGTGATAGCAGACAAACTCAGTCGAGCAATTCTGATGCCTCATGAGTGGTCCCTGAATTCAGAAGTTGTGGAAGAGATTTTTCGCAAATGGGGCCAGCCTTGCTGTGACCTATTTGCCACGTACGTGAACCCCAAATGCAGCAGTTACTTTGCCGTAAGTCCCCATCTGAGGATGTCACCCAGGGATGCTCTGGTCCACAATTGGCCTCTGGGACTCCTTTATGCTTTGCCACCCTTTCCTCTCATTCCAAAAGTAATACAGAAAGCAAAACTGTTGAAGAGTACCCTGATCTTCATTGCTCCTTACTGGCCTCGCCAAGTCTGGTTCCCCTTCTTGTGGCCCTATCTCTTGGAGGAACCATGGATTCTGGAACCATCTCCAGACCTCCTGATTCATCAGTCAGGGCAGTTCCATCCTACTATCCAAACCCTGAAATTAACAGCATGGCTGCTCCAGTTCCACGAATAGCCAGGTGTGTTTCCCTTTCCCATACAAACACATTCTGATTTTTTCACACAAACCTTCCACCAGGAAATTATGTTCCAGTAAATGGAAAAGGTTCTCCATTTGGGCAGCATACCAAGGCACAGATACCTACACAACTCCTATAGAGTCTATCCTGTCCTTCCTGGCATCTATTTTTCATGAAGGAGCTGCAGCTGCTACTATCAGAGTTCAGTTAGCTGCCATCTCTAATCCTCATTTTGGCTACATGGGAAATCCAGTTGTCAAAGGAAAAATATACTTTAAAAATGATCAATACACGGTTGGTTCCGGTTAAGGCACTTTAATCTTGCAGCAAGGAGACAAAAACGTACTAATACAGCGTTTGTCTAACTAGAATCAGGAAATGCAGGCATTTTTATACATTTTCTAATAAGACATTGCCTACCAAGCTAACGTAGTGAATCACAAGTTTTGTCATCATCATTTCATAGTGATTGTTTTTACAATATTCTGCTGGTACTATCAATTTTTGTGAGAAACTTCCTAAGGAAAAACAACGTGGCCTTTGCTACCACCGGTTAGATATATGCAATGTTACCATTCAAGGTACTATGGCTAATTCGAGCACAAAGCAAGTATAGATTGCAGTTAATTTCTCTAACAGTCCTTTGTCTATGTTATCTCTAACTTCTGCAGCTGTGCATGTTCTCATACTTCGAACAGAGCTGATTGTTTAAAATCATTACATTACAGAATATAGCATTGTTCATTCATTTCTTCCTGACCTAGCAGATAATCACCTGCTTCTCAAGTACATTTCCAAAAGGCATAAACATGAATATTGCTGTGCTAGCAATTACTAGGTCAGAGGGCATCTTGCAAGTTCCAGAAAGCACACTGCAGTTTCAAAAAGCATCTTTTAGTCTCATATGAAACTCAACTGTATATAAAATAGTGCATATAAAATAGAATGAAAAACGTGTTAACTTATTTAGTTTCTAATCAGCATTAAGCACACACATCAATACATATTTTTCTGACATTTCCCCCCCTGTTAATACTTTTTAATTCTATTTTCAAAAGAATAAACAGTTTGCTTCTTCTCCTAACCTCTTCCATTCAGGATTTGCAGTTAAGAGAGTCATTCAGTTTACACTTATGAGTGTGTTTCACATTCTAACAATTCTTCAATTTCAGTACTTTTATACAAAGTCTCAGAAACTGATATATCGATAAATTCTTTGATTAACTTTTTCATGCAGGGAATACCACAACAAATACATGCTCCTAATAGGAGTAATCCCATACAAATGGCAATCAGGATGTTCATTAGGATGGAACCCCACCCCCGAAACAAATTCTGGAAAAAGTCTGTCAGAGGGTTTGGGCCTGGTTTGGTCATGGTCAACACTTGCTGCATCACCTCAAGGTGGTCGTTTATCTCATGTTGATGATCAGGTATATACGCACAACACTCTTCTTTGATTAAAGTGCACGTACCACCTGTCACCGCTAGGGTGAAGTCAAGAGCCATACGGTTCTGGAGCACTACAGTTCTCATAGCATT
This sequence comes from Protopterus annectens, assembly GCF_019279795.1. Classification (NCBI taxonomy): domain Eukaryota; kingdom Metazoa; phylum Chordata; order Ceratodontiformes; family Protopteridae; genus Protopterus; species Protopterus annectens. Next base: position 1,059,734,655 of record NC_056732.1, read on the forward strand.
CAGTTCATCAGTTATCAATTCAAGAGCAGAAAAAGTTGCATTACTCATTACTTCGAGAAGTTTAGACAGTTTTTGCAGCTCCCAAATCGATTTCACTGCACCATATGCAGGTAATATGCCTGCCCACGATATGACAGCATCACTCAAGTCCATGTGAGTCAGCTTGGTACCCACGGTATGATGGTCTTTCCAGCCCGCCTCGATCTGTCCCACTGGATTTTCAGGCTTCCTGACAGCTTTCTTGGCTACATCTCGGGTATTTTGAATATTTCCCTGAGGCAAAACTGCAGTGTGTCGTATGGCCGGAACCAGGTACCCCAAAAAACAACTGCCGGACCAATTCTCAGGTAACCATTTATATGCTTTCTTACCACACACAAAATAACAATCCTCTACCTTAGTAGTTACTTTGCTATGAAATGGCTGCCCTGCATGAAACATTTTCCTATCTGTTACAGACAGTTGCTTAAAAAGTACAGGATTACGTTGCACTTCATCAATAGTCTTATGCATGGACTCAAGAAATGAGTCATAATTCGAATTACAAACTGTATCCATTCTGTTTGCTTTGGTATAACATTTGTAATGTGCAGTTACATTGCACCTGCTCCAACCCACTTGAATTGTGTCATTCTTATAAAAACATACAATTCCCTTTTGTGTCACAGGCAAATACAGTGCTACCTTATCATGTGCTTTGATAGATACAGTCTCATAAACCAAATTTTCCCAGGTCTCATTGACCCCTAGGGGGACTGCAGTCATTAATAACCCCCCCGTATGCTGTTGGTATGGCTGTGCAAATCCAGCAATTTGAAACATTAAAAGTCTCAGCATACACACATGTAATTGCCTGATAAGTGTTAAAGTTTGGGTGCCAGTCTATGTTCGGCTCATCACGTTTAATCAGTTCAACTTTTGTGGCAGGAAAAAGGAAAGGCCACAACAAAAAGAACAATGTTATCAGTATAGCTACCAGAATAATCATGCAAGTTTTCTGAGGTTGTTCTGTATCTCTGTTTGCTCTATACCTGGTCATTTTGTTGTCGTTGTACAACAGTAACAAGGTTTTTGTCCAGTTCAAAGTTCTTAACCAGTTTACAATGTGTCAAATGAATCCAGGATGCTCGCTCCACGATCTTGACTGCAGTGGGTGTCGACAGTAGTACCTGGTACGGCCCTTCCCACTTCGGCGAACTCCAGTTCTTTTTCTTCACCACCTTCACCCAGACCCATGTGTCTGGGGCTACTGCTGCTTCCGATGGTCTGGTTTGCTCTTTATCTGAAACAGAATTTAACTGCAAAAGTTTGTTATTCAAAAATCGCCTCGTATACCCTGCAAGTGAACTGTCAGCCTCCTGCTCTGCAGGCATGAGAGGTTTCCATTGAGGTGTATAATATGCCCTCCCAAACAGAACTTCAAAAGGAGTTAACCCTTTTGCATTTGGAACAGTTCTCATGCTCAATAGTGCCAGAGGTAAACAGTGCACCCAGTTCTTTTGTGTCTCACTAATCAATTTTCTAAGCTTGTTTTTCAAAACCCCATTATGCCTCTCTACTAATCCTGCAGATTGGGGGTGGTATGCGCAATGATTTTTCAGAGAAATCCCAAAATAACGACTAAGTTGTTGTATAGTTTGATTTACAAAGTGTGTGCCATTGTCACTATAAATCTTTTCCGGTATGCCAAATCTAGCAATAATTTCTTTAACGAGGACTTTTGCAACAGTAGCTGCATCTGGATTTTTAGTTGGAAAAGCTTCCACCCCGTTTGGAAAACATATCTATAATGACAAGGCAGTACTTCTTATTTTCGCATTTGTTCAGCTCTATAAAATCCATACAAATAGTATGGAACGGATACAGTGGTGTAGGGAAACTCCCTTGCTTAGGTGTTAATGCCTCTTGTGCATGATGCTTGTTACAAACATGGCAAGCTGCACAAAAGTTTTTTGTGTAGTTTGTAAATCCATACGTCGTAAACACTCGATTCACTAACTGTACCATCCCCCCTGTTGAGACATGGCACTGCCCATGGCTCAACAAAGCTGCATATCTAAACAAGTTAGATGGTAAAATCGGTTTCTTTTCTTTGGAGATGTACAGTCCCTTCTCAAGGATTGCTCCTCATTTTATCCACTTTTGTTTTTCTACATTTGTAGTAAGTGTCTGCATTGTTTTGAACATTTCTAGGTCTAAAATCTCAGATGGTTGTAATTCCTCACTCAAAAGAAAAACTTCTGAAGCTGCTTGTTTTGCAGCTGTATCAGCCCTCACATTACCTTTTGAAATTCTATCCTGTTGCTTGGTATGAGCTACGCATTTGCAAACAGCTACTTTCTGAGATAACTGAATAGAGTCTAACAAGTCTAAAATAAATTGCGCATGGTTAATTGGTTTACCAGTAGATGAAAAATAACGAAACAGTTCCGCTTAGGCTGCAAAGCTCGCCACTCTTTATTTAACTTAAACGTTAATCTATATCCAACGTTTTTCGTTTAAAACAATGTTTAAACTTCTTCAGAAACTGGCAAATATCCATCTAATATTAACCTCTTACTTATATAGGAAGCAGTTAAAATTTTAAATAAATTTTAATAATGGCATAAAGTATCTTAAATTAAAAATGTTAATAAATACTTATTTAGTTGGTTTGGATACGTAACTGTTTTGTTTTGATTCATGTGCAATCGCGCACAGGAAACAACTATTTTAAATTAAGTTTGATATACATTTATCATCATTTTATATGAGTAAACACTTGAGTTCACATATATATATATATATATATATATATATATATATATATATATATATATATATATATATATATATATACACAAAACTGTTTAATTTCACTAATGAATGAATGTTGAAAGTTAAGTAATAAGCGATCAGGTTCCAAGTCGCTGCATAATATAAATGTTTTATTATCATTTTTATTAACTAGTAAAAATGTACATTAAAAATGCAGGAAAGTTTTTGAATGTACTCATGGACAATACTTTGACATGCATATTAAAAAGTTAAATAAAGTTTAAATAATACTTAATAAACCTAGGAAATGTAAATATTAAAAATTTAAATATTAAAGATTTTAACTATAGATTTTATTTGGATTTCAAAGCAATTTAAATATTACATCCTTTGAGAGTATTTTACATATAATCCATAAGCGGAGTTTTAAAGTAGTGATTTCACTTTAAGAATTTTGGCGGGCAATTTTAACTGCTTCCTATATAAGTAAGAAGTTAATATTAGATGGATATTTGCCAGTTTCTGAAGAAGTTTAAACATTGTTTTAAACGAAAAATGTTGGATATAGATTAACGTTTAAGTTAAATAAAGAGCGGCGAGCTTTGCAGCCTAAGAGGAACTGTTTCATTATTTTTCACTGGTTTACCAGTAGATGTGATCATTCCTCTATTTTTCCACTGCTGTGCCAAAACATGTACAGTAGAAAAAGCTTACTGGCTGTCAGTAAAAATGTTCACTCTTTTACCTTTTGCCAAGGTACATGCCCTTGTCAAAGCAATCAATTCTGCTGCTTGTGCAGATAAGTTGTGTGGTAAAAACTTTGCTTCTAAAATCTCGGTATCAGAAACTACTGCATACCCCACTAGATTCTGTCCTGTAGGACCCCTCCTGCACGAGCCGTCCACATAGTATGTCATCTCGGCATCATCCAAGGGAACATCTGTGAGATCTTTTCTAGGTAGTGTCTTTTGCTCAATCTCCTGCAGGCAGCAGTGTGGTTTGCCATCTGCAGGGGTTGGTAGCAAGGTTGACGGATTCAAAGTTGTGCATCGTTCAATTGTCATACGAGGTTGGCTCAACAGTATAGTCATACAGGAAAGATGTCTAGCAGGAGAAAGATATGCTATTTTTTCTTGCAGTAAAATAACCGCAACTGCATGAGGCACTCTCAATGTGAGAGGGTGGAACAATACTACTGAGGCTGAAGCCTGCACTGCCATTGCAGCTGCGACTACTGCTTGTACACAGTGGGGCAAGGATCGCGCCACTGGGTCTAGCTGTGATGAATAATAAGCTATGGGGCATTGTTTGTCCCCATGCTGTTGTGTTAACACTGATGTCATATAACCTTGCTTACAGTCTACAGTTTGGAAAAATTGTTTATGATAGTTTAGTAACCTAAAACTAAGGAAGAAGCTATCAGTTGTTTCAGTTTGCAGAAAGCTGATTCTGCTTCTGGTGTCCACTGTAATAAATCTTGTGCTGCCATCGGCTTTTTAAATATCAAGTTAGTCAGTGGAGCAGATTCCAAGGCATAGTTTGGAATCCAACTCCGATGTCGGATAGTAGTACCCAGGAAGGACATCATTTCCTTCTTGGTAGTTGGTTTAGGTGCTTGTAATATTGCTGTTTTTCTGTCTTCATCTAATATTCTGCCTTCTTTGGATATTACATATCCCAGTTATTGACCTGTTTTTTCCAAAGTTGCAGTTTGTTTTTGTTTACCTTGTGTCCTTGAGTGGCTAAAAATTGTAATAATGCTATGGTATCCTCTCTGCATTCTTGCTGGGTGGAGGCTGCCAGCAGAATGTCGTCTACATAAAGTAAAATCTGACTGCTTTTCGGTGGGATAAATCTTGCCAGGTTACTTGCCATTTCTTGTGCGAATATTGTTGGACTTTCACAATATCCCTGTGGTAGTCTCGTATATGTATACCGTTTCCCCTGAAATGTAAATGCAAAACAATATTGGCTGTCAGGGTGTATCGGTATTGAGAAAAATGCATTGCTAATGTCTACCACAGAAAAATACTTTTGTTGAGGTTTCAAATCATTCAATAAAGTGTGTGGATCTGGCACCGTAGGTGCCCTGGATATAACTGCGTCATTTACAGCTTGTAAATATTGGACCATACGCCATTCTCCGTTTGCTTTCCTAACAGGAAATAAGGGTGTATTACATGGTGAATCAGGAGATTCTATCAAGACTCCTTCCTTAAGTAAGGCTGCTATTATAGGTTTGATTCCTATTTCTGCATCCTTTTTTAAGGGATACGGTCTCTTTTGAGGTCTAAATGCTGATTTTGGCGTGATAGTAACTGGTCCTGCTGTACGAATAAGTCCTACATCTGATTTCCCTGTTGACCAGAGAGTCTCTGGTATGTCTCGTAAGGCTTTTTCCTCTTCCTCTAGTAAGAGTGCTACTCAGCTGTCCTCACTTGCCTGTGAGTGTACAGCTGGGTGTGTCTGTGTTATCCAATTTAATTTCTGCTTTTGTACTCCCTGTTCGGAAGGTTCTAACTCTGTCTGCTTTTCCCACCTTGTGACTTTTTCTCCTAGATCTGCCCACTTCAAATTTCTATCTTTAGTTAAACTTACATGTTCATAGGTTCATAGGTTCATACTAGGCTATCTGCCCTAGGGCATTTATAAGCCTAGCCAGAATGTGTTTGGCTTTCGCCACCCATTTTAAATTTATTTTGCTATGCCCTTTTTAGAGGTTAGTATACTGTGCCTCTATCTAACAGTGACACAGAAGTGATACCCGGGGTAAACCTACGATCTCCCATCCACTCATCAAGATTCCTCTTGAAGAGAGTCAATGAGGGACTCTGCCTAACCTGGACTGGGATTTTATTCCAGAGTGAAGGGAGCCTCTGGGTTATGAATCTGTCCCTCCAGCATGTCCTATTTATTTCAGTGCTGAGGTTCAAGTCTCTCGAGCGTAGCTCGATGGGATTTGGATTTTCTGAGGTGCAGCATGTCCATTAATTCCGGGTTGGACATGGCTTTATACGTCAGGCACAGATCTCCTCTGAACAGGCGGTATGCCACTGAGTAGAGCTGGAGTTTCTTTAACCGGGCAGCATATGGCATCTGTTTGAGCCCTTTGATCCTCTTGGTGAGGTACTTTTGGGGTCTTTCCAGTTGCTGCAGGTGTCTGGTATGGTACATCCCAAAAGGGGCATTGTACTCAATTATGGGCCTGATGAGGGATGAGTAAAGAGGCACGATGACCTCCCCTGATCTAGATGTGAATCCCTTCATGATTAGGTGGGCTATATAAAATGTTTTTCTAACCACTTTGGCCACGTGGTTGTCAAATGAGAGATTGCTATCAACTTGGGTCCCCAGGTCCCTAATTACTTCTGTACTTAATGGATTTCCACTTATGTGGTAATTTGTGGGCACTTTGTTTTTGCCAAAGGGGATGACTATACACATTTTGGCATTTAGCTTGGGGCCATGGCTCTGGCACCAGTTGTCTGTTTCTATGAGGCCCTTTTGGAGGATGCTTGTGTCGGCTGGATAGTCGATTATGGCACCCAGTTTGCAGTCATCTGCGAACTTGGTCAGCCACAGTCCTTCCGTGTTGGCCTGTACCTCCGAGAAATATATACCGAACAAGAGAGGTCCCAGGACTGAGCCTTGTGGGACACCACTTGTAACTGGTTTGGAGTCTGACATGGCTCCAGCAATTCTAACCATGTGGGTTCTGTCCTTGAGCCAGTTTGCAATCCATCTAGTGACATAGGGGTTTATATTTAAGCTGGTGAGCTTATCTATAATGCCCGAGTGGGGTATTGTATCGAAGGCTTTTGCTAGGTCCAGGTAGGCTGTGTGGACCACCTTCCCCTCGTCAATGGCCTTGGTGACTGTTTCAAAGAAATCGACCAGGTTTAAGAGGCAGGATCTGCCCTTAACAAAGCCGAACTGGGTAGGATCCAGTGTTTGTAGGTCCCCAATATCTTTATTTATGAGGTCCATGATGATCCTTTCCATAGCTTTGCAGACCAAGCTAGTCAGGCTTATGGGGCGATAGTTTCCAGGATCCGTTGAGGCACCACCTTTATGGAGAGGGACCACTGTTGCTGTACGCCACTCTTTGGGCACATATCCTGTAGTAAGGCTGAGATTGAACAGTAGTTTTATGTTTGGGTTTAGCTCTTTTTTGAGTTCATGTAGGATGCAGCCCGGGACACCATCTGGTCCCATTGCTGCTGTGTTTATTGCTTTGGTGAGAGCGGCTCTTACCTGAGCCTCTGAGATGTCAGAGGGCAGCAGTCTCCTGGGATAGATATTTGCCCTTTTGGTGGGGGGGGGGGGGAGAAGTTTGCGCTGAACCTGTCAGCTAGGATGTTGGCAATGTCTGTGGGTTCGGTGTATTTTTTGTCATTTTGGACTAATTCTGAGCATATCTGGGAATTACCACCCAGGTTCCTAACATAACTAAAGAAAGCCTTGTGATTATCCTTAGTGTCCTGTGCAATTTTTCTCTCAAAGCTGGCCTTAGACAATTTTATGTGTGCCCATAGTTTTTGCTAATACTGATCAGTGATGCCTTCCCTTTTGGGATTTTGCTTTATCATTTAGTAGCTTCCTCCTTCTATTGTATAGTTTGTTTATGGCTGGGGTCCACCAGACAGGACGTCTGCCTTTGGAGGATTGGGTCTTGGTTTTATTTGGGATCGATGATCCATGCATTCCTGAAGGTGTTCATAGAATGCGTTTATAAAGGATTCTGCGGTCTAGGCTGTATTTTCCACAGGCCCGGGGGCTTTGAAGGATTCCACCTCAGTTTTGAGGAGTGTAAAATTTGCTTTAGAGAAGTTTTTCACTGTGGTTTTCTGGGCAGGGGGTGGGGTCGGGATGTGAATATCCAGTGAGATTAGTTTATGGTCTGATCTTACCAGTGAGGGATACACTTCTGGTCTGGAGCATAGAGTCCCCATGTTGGTGATGATCAGGTCCAGTATGTTTTCTCCTCTTGTGGGAGTGGTAACAAGTTGTTCCATAGCATTTGAGTTTATAAATTCTAGGAACCTTTGGGCTAGGGTGTTGGAGCTAGAGTAATGCTCCCAGTCTATGTTTGGGTAGTTGAAGTCGCCCAATATAATGGTGTTTGGAGAGACCTTCATATTTTCCAGTGTTCTCAGGAAGGCCGAGTGGTGTTCCTGGGTTTGGGAGGGTGGTCTGTAGCAGGCTATAAACTGGAAGGCAGTTTTACCCACTGTTAGTTGCAAATGGATAGTCTCTGATGCTTTGTGCTTTGCTACCAACCTGGAGGTTTGGGTATCTTTGATGAATATTGATACTCCCCCTCCTTTTGTGGTTCGGTCCAAGTTTTGGGGCCGAAAAGCATGGTATGAGGTATTACCTGGTAGTGCTGGGGTGCTCTCGGGAACCCTGAACCAGGTTTCTGTTACTGCACAGATATCGATGTTCTCCATGCTAAGGAGAGTTTCGAGTGCGTGCATCTTGAGGTTTAGACTTCTGGCGTTGAGTAGCATTACTCTTAGTTTCTTATCCCTTGTGATACCTATGGAGGTGGTTTTGTCTTTTGAGCCTTGCCTAAAAAAGGCACTATGGGGGTAGCAAGAGCCTTTGCCAATATCCGAAAGCCCAGGGTGACAGGTGCAAGCCGTCCCTAGCGAAGCATCGTGGCTTGTCGAGCATATCATCCCAAGCTGACAGGCATTGGATCCCCTTTGAATGACATCAGTACTTAAGCCAATTGTTGAAATTGATCATCTTGTCTTCATATTGTGGCATCATTCTTGGTGAGGGTAAGATGCTACTCAAGGTCAGGGTCATACCGGCCTGGGCTACATGCTCAGAGAGCTCCTTTATGTCTTTTTTCATGTAGTCCAGGGAGGTACATCTCAGGTCATTCACACCAGCATGGACAATGACTGAGTCATATTTGTACTTGCCTTGGAGTGACCTGAGTGCTTGTGTTATGTGGCGGATCCTAGCACCCGACAGGCTGCTCACCGTGACCCTCTCCTTGTTCAGCCTGGTGAGCGGGACGTCAGTGTGCCTGACGATAGAGTCACCTATTACAAGTGTATCAGGTGTGTTGTTTAGTCTTAAGGGCTGTGACTGTTTGGCACACTGGCTTTGTGAGATATGTGTTGCACGTGTTTTGTTTTGGGGTAGCGGCTGCTTGGGTGTCTGCTTTGGAGGTCTCTGCTGCTTGCAGATCTTTATTTAGAGCCTCAGTATGTTTTTGTGTGATTATGTGTTTGGTTTGCTGTCGTGGTAGGTCTATGTGAGACTGGAATTGTAGTGAGTATGGTTTCCTTCTCCTCCTGACTGGTTATGCCAGTACTGAGTTGAGAGAGCTTAGCCTCCATTTTGGCTATATGGTTGCATCTCTCACATGTGTTGGAATTTGTTGGGAGGAGGAGAGGGTTGTCTGTGTACATGAGGCAGTTGTAACATTGCCTCAAGATTCCCAGATTCACCAGCTGGACCGGAGAGGAGATTGACAACTGACCTTTGGACATGCTAGAATAATATTGGGAATTCCTTAATAATTGAAAACCAGGGCCAGTGGGGAGTGAGGGTGTAGTGCTTTTAATTTTTAGTGCTGACTTATATAATTGCTTTAGTGAGCAAGTGCCAGGTAACTTAAGTGCAATGTGTTACAGGTAACTTAAATGCAAAAACGACAAACAGTAACTTTCTTTCAAGTGAAACAAGGAAATAAGTACAGTAAGCAATGCAGATATCACTAGTGAGCCACAGAAGCGCTGAGAAGCCGCGTATTAGGTGGAATTAGTGTTCCAGGGAAATAACAAGCATATAAACAAAGCTATATTCAGCAGGCCTGGATCTAGTCTATGCTACAGCAAACAAGGTGTACCAATTTCAGTAAGATACAGTTCAAATATTCAGGTACTATAAACCTTTAACCAGAAATTCCCAGCTCAGAAGGGCAGAGTCCAGCCTCTTCTCCCACAAGAGTGCAGACCAAAAACCTTCTTAATGTAAAATAACTGGCCTGAAGCCCAAGTGCCTAAACCAGAACTAATACACTTTAAGAATAACAGACACTGGGCTCTCAATCAGCAGTTCCCAACTTAGAAGGATGAAAGCTACCTGTCCTGCCACCACAGTGCATGCCACAAACCTTCCTAATGTAAAACAACTGGTCTGAAGCCCAAGTGCTTAATCCAAAAGACTTAGAATGACAGCTAAACTTTAATCAAGTTACTACCAAGCAGTAATAAATACAATTGAATACTTTAGAGAATGCCTGGATTAGTGCTCAAGTTACACAAACAAAGCTAGATCCAGCAGGCCCGAATCCAGTCTATGCCACAGCAAACAAGGCGCACCAACTTCAGTAAGAAGCAGTTCAGATATGCATGCACTATAAGCCTTCAATCAGAAATTCCCAGCTCAGAAGGGCAGAGTCCATCCTCTCCTCCCACAAGAGTGCAGACCACGAGCCGTCTTAATGTAAAATAACTGGCCTGAAAGCCTAAGTGCTTAAACCAGAATTAATACACTTTTAGAATAACAGACACTGAGCCCTCAATCAGCAGTTCCCAACCTAGAAGGATGTAAGCTACCTGTTCTGCCACTACAGTGCAGACCACAAACCCTCTCAGTGCAAAACAACTGGTCCGAAGCCCAAGTGTTTAAACCAGAAGGCTTAGAATGAGTTACACTAAGCAGTAATAAATACAATTGAGTACTTTTAAGATGGTGCAAAAGTAAAAAAAAGTAGGTAGAAACACAAGTACAGTAAAAGCAGATTAAAAATTTTTTTTTTTTTTTTTTTTTTTTTTTTTTTTTTTTTTTATGAACAAGTGCTGAGATCAAAGAAACAGATTTGAGTGCTGAAACTAGAAAACTGGCTAGTTATAGGGAAAAAAAAAACTAAGCTAGGAGGCTTCCCTCCAACACAGAAGGGCTTGGGGGCTCAAAAGCCTACAAATAGTCTATACCACTTAGATTTGTAAAGTGCTAGGAATTTCTGGGGCAATTACTACACTGTTTCCTTCTGTGTCCCAGTACAAATTTCGTAATACTAATCTGTTAGTATGGTTTCTAAACAGTTCTTGCTCATATTCTTTATCAGGTCCTGGTCTGTTACAGTAATATAGAGTGCAATGCAACAAATGCTGTTTATCAGTGTCAAGGGAGGGGGATTTACTGATGGCTACGTTCATCAATTCCTCGGTTACTGCCCCTGGACCAGTCGTAACAAGTCCTGGCTGTACCAATAAAATGTTTCACCCTCCGGTCGCACTACAAAAGTATCCATTTGTCGCTGTGCTTCCATACCCTGCATAGTTGGAACTACGGCTATGCCAAATATCTGCATTAGGTCTCTGCCCAAGAAATTCACTGGGCATTTTGCAGAAACAACAATTTTGCTTTTCTGGGTCATCCCTGAAACTGGGTCAGTTATCGCTATGTTGTGGGAGAGTGGCTCCTGATACAGCTGTCCATTAGCTGCTTTCACTAATATGTAGTCAAGTGATTCTGAATTTTCTGGTAGTTTGGAAGGATGTATCAGGGTCTGTGAAGCCCCTGAGTCACACAGGAATTTAACTTCCTCCCTCTACCAGAAGTGTAACTTCCGGTTTTGTGTCTGCTAAGTAGAGCTCTAAGCTCAATAATGCTAAGTCCAAAATTTCATTTTCTTCATTATCTGTGAATTCATTTACATCCTCTATTTCTTCTGTCACATCCTCTACCCCTTCTATCACATTTGCATTTGTCTTTTCTTGTTTATTCCTATCCAGTGATTCTTGACTATCATATAGTCATTCCTCACCCTCCTTGTCTTCTGTGGTTACCTTCTTGTTTTGCCTGCAATCCCTTGCTAGATGTCCCGCATTTAAAACATTCACCCCTTTTCTTTCTCTCTTCAAAGTCCTCTGATCGTTTACCAGATTGTTTGTTTCCCTGGGTATTTTTCTTACCCTTCTTCCCTGTTTGTACTACAAAGACTTCTGATCTGTCTTCTACTGCAAATACTTGAGTTTTCTTTTTCTTTTTGCTATTAAAATGCCTTTCAGCATGTCTTGCATATTCAAGTAGTGACTGTAATCTACTTGTACGATGATCTACCATGTGCTTTGTAATAAAGCTGCTAATGGGTGCAATACTGCCTTTTAAAAATGCATTCTTTAGCTGTTGCTCATATGGGGAATCATGAGTTTGGTCTTCAGGTACCTGCACTCCACAATGGTTATTAAAACATTCTAATAATCTGGCATAATATCTATCAACAGTTTCACCTTCTTGTTGTATGCACTGATTAATGCAAGTCCAATCAACCCTAGGCTTCCATTTCTCAGAGATTCGGTCTGTCAGACCTTTCACTCTGTTGTCCAGTTCTGCGTTACTATGTTGGAGTGGTCTAAGCTCTGCGTCACGGGGATTCCAGTTGCCACTGATCATGTGCCAATCTGGACTTACGATTTGTCTAACTACTTTCTCTACTTCCTCTCCATTCAAATGGTAACTTAACCTCATGCCTTGTAAGTCTTCTAAGAATTTTCTAAAATTAACATTTGGATGGGGAATACCCTCTGTGGCTTTCCGGATGTCTTCCGGTGTCCACGGTCTATATACTAGAAGAGTTGGATCCTGTCCTGCCTGTGGATTTGGTACTTCTATGAGTGGACATATCTCTTCTTCACTCATAGCTTGTGAATTTTTATTCATTGCATATAATTAAATATCCCCTCTTAAGTTGCTTGTTCGAGACCTGGTCTTGATAGGATCTCTGACAAACGGTTTTGGTTTTGCAGTAACAGCTGGGTATAGCGGAGGTGGATCAGCTTGTCCACTCGCTTCATATTCTGGTAAGGGAAGCAGAGGGGGCAGAGGAGGGGCTGTTGCTATTACCAAGTTATTTTCTTCTTTATCTAAGAACATTGCTTTTGAATTTTTAATCTTTTGTTCCCTGCGGTTTGCTTCCTCAAGCCACCTGTGTGCCTGAGGGACTCCTAATTGTCGTTGCTTTTTTAGCTGACCTTTCGCATCTGTTTTAAGTTGTCTAACAAGTTTAATAAGTGAAGCTTTATCTAAATTACCATCAAGTTTGTATTTATCAACCCATTTTGTATAATACCTAACATTATCGGCACACTGTAATTGCATATATTTCGAGTCTTCGGTTAAGGGCGGGTCTCGGGAACTTTTCGTGCACTGATTTCCCATGTTGCCTTAGCTAAGTTAGAAATTGCTATGTAACCCTTTTTATCACGTGGTACCACGATTTTACACCTTTTCACAGTTTATCTAGAATAACTGCCTACCTACCCTGATCTATGAAAAGACAGCAATCTTTTTGTCCCTGATCTGCACATGCAAATCTCCCTGACAAAACAATACTGTAACAAGTCCCTGATCTAAAACAGAAAAAAGGTAAATTCCTCCTTACCTGACCCTCCGTGTGTTGAGCCACCGGAACGTTGACTCGTCCTCCAATCCCAGATTAGAGACAGTGGCTGGCCTCTTTCGAACGACAATTCAGTCGGAGGTCTTTCAAAGCAGAAGAGCCGATGTGGCCACTTCTCCGTACAGGTGCATCCCACCGTGCCCAATTCTGACCTGAGCCTAGAGTGAGAGGTATTTCCGGTCCGAAGGACCAAACTGTCAAAGGAAAAATATACTTTAAAAATGATCAGTACACGGTTGGTTCAGGTTAAGGCACTTTAATCTTGTAGCAAGGAGACAAAAACATGCTGATACAAAGTTTGTCTAACTAGAATCAGGAAATGCAGGCATTTTTATACATTTTCTAATAAGACATTGCCTACCACGCTGACATAGTGAATCACAAGTTTTGTCATCATCATTTCGTAGTGATTGTTTTTACAATATTCTGCTGGTACTATCAATTTTTGTGAGAAACTTCCTAAGAAAAACAACGTGGCCTTGGCTACCACCGGTTAGATATATGCAATGTTACCATTCAAGGTACTATGGCTAATTCGAGCACAAAGCAAGTATAGATTGCAGTTAATTTCTCTAACAGTCCTTTGTCTATGTTATCTCTAACTTCTGCAGCTGTGCATGTTCTCATACTTCGAACAGAGCTGATTGTTTAAAATCATTACATTACAGAATATAGCATTGCTCATTCATTTCTTCCTGACCTAACAGATAACCACCTGCTTTTCAAGCACATTTCCAAAAGGCATAAACATGAATATTGCTGTGCTAGCAATTACTAGGTCAGAGGGCATCTTGCAAGTTCCAGAAAGCACACTGCAGTTTCAAAAAGCATCTTTTAGCCTCATTAGAAACTCAACTGTATATAAAATAGTGCATATAAAATAGAATGAAAAACGTGTTAACTTATTTAGTTTCTAATCAGCATTAAGCACACACATCAATACATAATTTTCTGACACCAGTCATGACCCACTCTTTGTGCAAAACCTTTTTGAAAGGAGTCCTCCTTCTCAGACCTCCAATCATGCAACCACCGGAGCCCTGGGACCTAAACCTAGTTCTTACATCTTTAATTTCTCCACCCTTTGAACCGTCTTCATCATCAGATCTGAAATTCTTGTCTTGGAAGACATTATTCTTAGTGGCTATAACGTCTGTTAGGGAGAGTTTCTGAATTGCAAGCCCTCACCATTCAACCTCCTTACATTGTTTTCCATAAGGATAGATTCTCACTTAGAAGTAATCCTTCCTTTCTTCTTAAGGTATGTTCAGAGCATAATCTCAACACAACTATCGAACTGCCAGATTTCTTCCCAAATCATACTAATAAGTTAGAATACAGACTACACCAATTGGATGTCCACAGAATTCTCAGGTTTTACCTGCACAGGACTAAAGAATTTCGAAAATCAGACCAATTATTTGTTTCCTTTTCAGATAAAAATAAAGGATTGCCTGTTTCTAAGGTCACCTTGTCTAAATGGCTTTCAGACTGCATTTTCTTTGCTTACAAAGCTGCTGGCAAACAATTGTCAGCCAAAGTAAAAGGCCATTCAACCAGAGCAGTATCTACTTCTTATGCCTTTAGATCTAAACTCCCAATTGATACCATTTGTGCAGCAGTTACTTGGGCAAGACCTCATACCTTTGTCACTCATTTACAAATTGGATTTGGCCTCCCAGGACAGGTCATTCTTTGGGTCCACTGTGCTGAAGAGTCTCTTCGCTTGAGCCACTCAGGATAAAGGTGCTAAGGATGCTGTCCCATCCAGCAAGAATTATGGTGAGATCGGACTACATAACATAAAGAAGTTATGTACTTACCATAACATTCCATGTTTGCAGTCCATCTTGCCTACATTCTTGCGTCCCCACCCTCCTTCCCCCTTCCTGTTTTCTGGAGGAACTGGTGGACTATCAATTATGCTGTCTGACCTGGTTGTAGTTGTCCGTCCACCTGGCATGGATAGTAATACAGAGTATTCTGTTTGTATGGGCATAGTTATTGATAGTTGCTGACTGTAATGTACCTATTTACTTTCTTGCAAAGAAGATCTGGGGAATTGCCATGAGGCACCATGGGATAGGGATTAGCCTTGAGCCAGTAAAAGCTCTTGAGCTTTAGTATCGGCCGAGTCGGAGCCAAGAATTGGCTCTGAACCCATCCATCAAGAATGTAGGCTAGATGGACTACAAACATGGAAAGTTATGATAAGTACATAACTTCTTTTTCTCCCTTCTTTTGGAATTGGACAGGGACATTTGCCACAAGCTGCCTCACTGACTGGTTTTACTCCAGATCAGGGTGTTTGATGCATCTTAATACCTTCTGGGCATTTGTTTTCTGAGAATGTACAGTCATTAAAGGAGACAAGAAAGCCAGCTGATAAAAAATCATGAAGTAGCAAATGGGAAAGGTTTCCTAGTTGGCGCCAACAAAAGAACCAGTACCAATTCAGGGCCAGTGTTTTACTGATTTTACAATATTTGTTTGAATTACCATCCTCTGACCTGACTTTTTCCACTGTCAGTGTTCATTGATCCCCCTTTTTCAATGTAATTTCATAGGTTCATAGGTAGGTACTAGGCTATCGGCCCTAGGGCCCATACAAGCCTAGCCAAAAAATGTGCCCTGGCTTTCGCCACCCAAGAAAATTATTTTCCTGTGCCCCTGTTGAGCAGAGCCACAGAAGTGATCCCCAGGGTGAATTTCCCATTTCCCATCCAATCATCAAGAGTTTTCTGGAAGAGTGCTAATGAGGAGCTCTGTTTGACATAGATAGGTAGTCTGTTCCAGAGTATGGGAAGTCTCTGGGACAGGAATCTATCCCGCCAGCATGTTCTGTTTATTGTGCTGACAAGGTTTAGGTCCCTAGAGCGTGTAGCTCAGAGGGATTGGGATTTCCTTAAGTGGAGCATGTCCAACAGCTCTGGGTTTGACATAACTTTGTATGTTAGGTAGAGATCGCCCCTGAGTTGGTGATATGCGATGGAGTAAAGCTGTCATTTTCTGAGACGGTCTGCATAGGGCATCTGTTTGAGCCAGTAATCCTCTTTGTGAGGTATTTCTGTGGTCTTTCCAGTTGTTGTAGATGTCTTGTGAGGTACATACCAAAAGGGGCGTTGTACTCTATAATGGGTCTAATGAGTGATGAGTAGAAGGGAACAATGACCTCTTTTTTTCTGTATGAGAATCCTTTTGTGATGAGATGAGCCACGTAAAAGGATTTCCTGACCACTGTGGCGATGTGATTATCAAAGGAGAGACTACTGTCCACCTGTGTCCCAAGGTCTCTTATCACATTTTCGGCATTAAGTAGACTACCAGCTATGTGGTAGTTCATGGGTACAGAGGTTTTTACCAAAGGGGATGACAATACACTTTTTGGCATTGAGCTTCAGGCCATGGCTTTGA
This sequence comes from Protopterus annectens, assembly GCF_019279795.1. Lineage (NCBI taxonomy): Eukaryota > Metazoa > Chordata > Ceratodontiformes > Protopteridae > Protopterus > Protopterus annectens. The sequence continues at coordinate 1,059,751,255 of NC_056732.1, forward strand.
CACCAGGTATCTGTCTCAGTGAGGCCCTTTTGTAGTTTGTCCACATCGTTAGGAGTTTCGATTATGGCTCCTAGTTTGCAGTCATCTGCAGACTTTGTTAGCCAAAGACCTTCTGTGTTGGCCTGCACTTCAGAGAAGTAGATACCAAACAGGAGAGGACCCAGGACTGAACCCTGTGTTACTCCACTTGTCACTGGACTGATGTCAGATTTGGAATCCGCTACTTTCACAGTGTGGGTTCTGTCCGTGAGCCAGTTGGCAACTCATCTTGTGACATAGGGATTTATGCCTAGTTTAGTGAGCTTATCTATAATTCCAGAGTGGGGGATGGTGTCGAAAGCCTTGGCGAGATCTAGATAAGCTGTATGAACATGTCATTTTTTTTTTTTTTTTTTTTTGAAGAAGGCTTTACATAAGACACCTCCCAGAAAACCTGTGACATGTCTTTGGTATCTTAGTTCTTTGTTAGAGAAGCTAAGACTTTGCTCCATTTGAATCAGCTCATCTGACTGTCTTGAGGTTCTTAACATGCAAAACAGTTTTGTTGATTGTGCTAACATCTGCTAGAAGAATATTTGAGTTGCAAGCTCTTAATGTGGGCCAACATTATCTCAGCTTACACACAGCTATGGTTTCTTTGAGAACTAATTCTTCTTTTATGCCTAAAGTGGTGTCCAAGTTTACCCTACACCAGTCTATCCATCTCCCCGTTTTCCTTCCAGACACTAAAAACGAGGGTGACAGGATTCTTTATACCTTGGATATCCACAGAAATCTTGGGTATTGTCTTGGCAAAATAAAATCTTTCAGAACTTCTGATCAGCTGTTCATTTTTTTATGAAAGTAAGAAGAAAAGACAACCTGTGTCAAAGCAGACCATTTCCAAATGTATCAGTCATTGAGAACAGTATTGTTTTAAAGCTGAAAATCTCCATTGGATGGTAGCTTGCTATAAAGTTTGCATGACATTCATTAATTAGCTGAGCTGATAAGAACGTTTTTGAAAAACTTACGCAGAATATGTAGGATGTCTTATGTTCATTGTATGCATAACTTTTGCAGCAGATATCTAACCCAATGTAACCTTTATCTATGGAATAAACTGCCCTTGCATATCAGACCACGCAACACCTTAGTCACCTCTAAATCTAGGCTTGCTGATTGGGTGGATAATCACCAATTTGTTTCTGAGGAATGTAATAAGGTTCTACATGACTGGGGCAATTAATGCATTGACTAATTAGATTACCAATACATTTGCAAGTCTTTTGAGTTGCTTTAGGTTTCTCAGTTATCATTATATGCACATGGCTAGTAAATACCTATATGTTTTAGCTTTGTTTTTATAGTCTTTTGTTATTCCCACCAGCGCAAAACTATTCCAGGCAAGGTTGGGGCTCACTCTACCAGGTCCTTGTCTTCATCTATGACTTTTTGGAAAAGGTTGAACTCTAGTAGTCTATAAGCAGCAACTTGGTCCTCTGTGCATAATTTTGCAAAGCACTGTAAACTAGATTCCTTCTCCAGGACTAGGACAGGCTTTGCCAAGGAAAATTCATCAGGGGCTGCTGGACCTTTCCCCTTCTACCTCCTAGTAATGTTAAGGTATGGTAATATACATACATAGCTAAGGCTACTGCAGCAGTGATCATAATGCTGAGCCGAATACGGTTGTGTCAGTAGACTTACCATAACAGTAGATTAGCTCCCTCCCTCCATCACCCTTGTTTTTGTGTTTGTTATTATGCCAGGGTGTGGACATATATTTTTCTATTCCTAGCAATCTCCTGTCAGAGCTTAGCATCCCTCTCTCAGTTGGCATGAAAGTTCTAAAAGGCTTCGCTCCCAAACCTGACTTTTTAGTCAGCTTAGCTTGAGCTGACAAGTTAGAGCATATGGAAGGTACACTGAAGTTCTGGAAATTGGCTGGCTGTTATATTCTGTACAGGATATAACCCATATATCTACTGCAGCAATGGTCACTCAAATAGCTACTGTTATTGTAAGTTTACTTACACAGCTCTATTTTCCATCGAATTAGGCTACCTTCCTAAATCTGATTGTAAAGGCAGTCCCCGGGTTAAGGACGAGATCCATTTTTTTAGTCTGTCCTTAAGTCAAATTTGTATGCAAGTCGAAACATGTACATATGGTTCTTATTAAATGTAATTTAGTCAAATGTTTGCCTCTGTCTAGTATTTATTTTACTTTTCTTTGCATATAAAACACTTTAGAAATGCTTCCAAATAAAAAAACTTAAACATAATACTGTATACATACTTCCGCGGTGGTGCAGCGGTAACGTTGTTGCTTCACAGCAACAGGTTCTCCTGTTCGATTCTCGGCTTGGGTTGGGAGTGCCTTCTGTGTGGAGTCTGCATGTCCCCCCCACGATTGAGTGGGCATTTGAAAGACATGCGTTGAATGGGTGTGCCTTCGTTGAAGGTTGGGCTTTGGGCTGGCAACACGACACCATAAAAACCAACTGCCAATCATTAGCGGACCGGAGTTCCACTGTGGCGACAAAGCCGAAAGACAAACAACTACAGTAGCTATGTTCGTACTCTACAGTACAGTAAGTATTGTAAAAAACATTAAAGAAACAGTTCTTTAAACAGTTTAAATGGAAAAAAAAGAAAAAAGATAACAATTACTGTAAAGGTTAGCACTCATTTGTGAGTTAACATTATGATAACTTTATTAATTGGATGATGCAGAAAATGATGGATATGTTGGAGAAATGGGCCTGTTGGTGCAGAAGCAGGGTTTGATTCTGCTGCTGGAGAGAGGGTGTTTACTACTGGAGTAAATTTCTTGAAGTAGGCATCAAGGGTGGTTTGTGCAACGCTTTTCTTTTTCTCATCATAAATGGCCTTATAGCAGCTGAGACCCTCAGTACTGTACATTAAACTTGGGTGGACCTCTCTGTATTAGGATCTTGCTCCTCTAACTTTGCCATTCCTGCTTCAGTGAGTTGAAAGGCTTCAGCTAACTCTTTTGTCAAAAACGTTTTTGATTTTGGAGTTTCTAAGTCCCTGGTTTCTTCCTCAAATGCTAATGTCTCCTGCTCCAGTTGCATAACGTCTTCAGTGGTCAGTTCTTTGGCATGGGAGTCAAGTAACTCTGACATCTGTGTTAGTGATGTCTAACTGCAGTTCATTACCAATATCAATTAGAGGTTGCCGGGCTTCAGCAACGTCGTCAGCTGTAGAAGCCTGTAAAGCAGGCGCAAATTGTGGGTGCAATTTTTTCTAAACTCCTGTCATATTTGACTGCTTTACTTCATCCCAAGAATTGGCAATATTTTTAATGGCATCACAGATGTTATAATTCTTCCAGAACTCCCTTAAGGTCATCAAATTATGTTGGGTAGCCCTGGCTGCTTGTGAGAAGGTCCGCCGTAGATAATAGGCTTTGAATGAGGCTATTACTCCCTGATACATTGGCTGAAGTACTGATGTGGTGTTGGGGGATAAAAATATGACCTTTACAGTGGAGTGTAAATCATCTAAACTGTTTGGATGTTCAGGCACATTGTCAAGTAGAAGGAGAATTTTGAAAGGAATGTTTTTGACCAAGCAATACCTTTGAACAGCAGGAACAAAATGGTTCAAGAACCAGTCTTCAAAGATGGCAATTGTAACTGAAGCCTTATCATTTGCCTTACAGATAACAGGAAAGCTGCCTTAATGACATGCAGTAGTGCCCTTGGATTTAAGAAGAGATACATAAGCAAGGGCTTCAACTTAAAATCACCAGAAGCATTACCCCCAAGCAATAACGTTAGCCTGTCTTTTGCTGCCTTATGTCCTGTTCCACTTTTTTCCTCTCTTTAAATGCAAGTCCTTTCAGGCATTTTATTCCAAAATAAGCCAGTCTTGTCTACATTAAATATTTGGTCTGGCAAATAACCTCCCTCTTCAATCATTTTTTCCAACATTTTAGGAAAATCCCTTGCAGCACTTTCAATGGCACTCACCTCTTCACCTTGACTTTTAATGTTGTGTAAATTAGCGCTCAAGTAAAAGCGATGGAACCAGCCTGTACTCTCAAAAAATTCTTTGTGACACCTGCCTGCATGCCTTTTCTTGCAACAATGAAAGGCTAATAGAGATATTCCTCTGATTTTGGTCTTCAGTCCAAATTAACAATAGCCTTTCCATCTCAAGAATTAAACCACTGTGTTGCTTTGTAATACTCATAGCTTTCATTGGGGCATGGCCTTTCACATGATTCATTACTCTTGCTTTGTCTTTTAAAATTGTTCCGATCATTAACAGGTTATAGCCTAATGCCTTTCCAATGGCAGATAGTGCTTCATCTCTCTTGCAACTCTTTATTATGTCTACTTTATTTTCTAGGGTGATTGCTTTCCTTTTCATTAGAACATCACCAACATTTGCATCGGATTTATGTTTTGGAGGCATGGGTCATAACATCAACAATGCAGAAGTTCACAAGTGTCTGGCTGCAGTACAGTATTAAAGTGGAGTTCCACAGGATAGACATACAGTACAGTACTGGAGTCTGCAGCTAGACACTTCTCAGGTTTGATTGGTCAATGCTACCACTGTCTACATGTGATTAACATTTGGCCAGTGCTACCACTGTCTACATCTGATTAACATTTCAATTCAGCTGATTCAGAGCAGTATTTTCCAGACATTCCCTTGTTTTATACAAATAATAGTACACAAAAATGCAATATAGTACAGTACATTAGAACGTTCCATACAAAATAAAAAATGTTAAACTTGCCTCTTTTTAAGCTTCACTTCGCATTTCTGTACTACAGGCATCACCCACATATGTTTTCCACTCTTTCCTGAACTTTTAGACATCTGCCAGACCTTTTATTGTTACCTAGACCCTAGTGAGCCACAATGTCATTTGCCCATTCTACTGTACAGTACAGTAACTTCTTCAATACTGTACGAGACAGCGGTTCTTGACCAATCAGATTGCCAAGATAGCGATCTCTTAACAAGTCAGAAATCTCGTTCGCCATGATAGCAGAAGTAACTGTTTTCACAAGATGTGCGAGCAGCTTCATGAATGGGGAAGAGGAAAGTACAACATAATTCTTTTTCAAGGTATGAGTTGGGCAACTTTAAGGATTATTTATTTTCACATTATTTCCAACACTGCAGCAGCCCGTTCGTATCTATGGGTTGTCCATATGTCAGATGTCCATAACCTGGGGACTGCCTGTACCAGTCATTGAGAACAGTATTGCTTTACTGTTGAAAACCTCCATTGGATGATAGATTGCTATAAAGTTTACATGACATCCATTAATTAACCGAGCTGATAAGAAAGTATTTGAAAAATTTATGCAGAATACGTAGGATGTCTTATGTTCATTGTTGTATGCATAACTTTTGCAGTAGATACCTAACTCCCAATGTAGCTTTTATTTATGGAATAAACTGCCCTTGCATATCAGACAGTGCAGCACCTTAGTTACCTTTAAATCTAAGCTTGGTGATCAGGTGGGTAATCACCCGTTCATTCCTGAGGTATGTAATATGCTTCTCCATGACTGTGGGCAATTAATATATTGATTAATCAGGTTACCAATACATTTGCAAGTCTTTTGGGTTGCTTTAGGCTTCTCAGTGGTCATTTTAACCACATGCCTAATAAATACCTATATGTTTTTATTTTTGTTTTTATAGTACCATGTCGATTTTTAGACTGTGGCCTGTCCTCTGGCATTTTCAGCTTTCTTTTCTGGCATCGCTACTACTAGTTTGAAATAGATGCATTGTTTAGGCCTGCCTGAAACTAATTTCTTTTCTCTTTTTGATTCCTTTTGTAGATGTCTCAACAAATACCATCTCAGAGGTTTTGGGCAGAAGAGTTCAGCTCAAAGGGTTGATAGGAAAGCGAGCAGTAAAATGTCCATACTGTGATTGCTATTTTATGAAGAATGGGTCAGACCTACAGCGCCATATTTGGGCTCATGAAGGTACAGTTTCATAACTTTTTCATTGCAGATCTGTATTCTTCCTTTTGTTTACAGATATTGGTTCAATAAGAGTGTTTTTACCTTTCTAAAACATACAGTGAAAATAAGAAGATTTACATGAATTGCATTATAAATGCATGTAAGTTTTCTGAGCATTGTGTAATACTGCATTTTGTCACACACCCCTCTGGTCTTTACAGCTGAATATTATACTAACCAGACCTTGGGGATCCAGCCCTTGCATTGAATTGTACAACATGTTTTAATGTGCTGTATAAATGGGAGTGGTGTCCTGTACTCACTCTGTTATCCCTATATCTTTGAACTAGTAGCTAAAATGGTAGGCTTTGTGGTTGCTTGTTTTCAGTAGTTTTGCATTGATTTTACTGACTTAACTAGGTGAGTACAGAGTTTATTCTAATTTTCATCCAGATTCTTTGAGCTGGAGCCTTGTATTGTTCTCTAGCAAATTTGTCAGTGAGTTTGTCTTTAGTTGGCAGAACTTCATTTAGAATAGTCCCAGTAATGTGCATGTTCTTTTTGGTTGTTAACACAGTGTAAGCATACCTCTCAACTGTCCAGATTTTCACAGAATGTCCAAAATTTTCTCTTATTTTTGATCTTTTGCAGATAAAAATTGGTTTTCTAACAAATCACTGAGGACTGAAATCACTAAATGACATACATTTGAGTTTGACTTCATATTCTTAAAAAGTGTAAAGAAAATGCATGCTAACACAAATCCTGTTCTAGCAACTTTCTAAGGTTATAAGAATATTTAAAATCTGTCCCTATTTTTGAGCATCTGCCCCCCTGTTATTTTAGGCTTTGTCCAAAGTTCTTGCCATAAGAAGTTGAGAGGGATGAGTGTAAATATATGTGAGCTATGTACCAATTTCGTAAGTATTTCAAGGGAAATAACCAGTGAGTGTAGAAGAGTAAGCATTATTATAATGAATGAATGAAGACATAGAGTGACAGTCTTTCTAAACAACCTGTACCTCTAGATTTCTGAAGCCTTTCCTAAACAGCATGCCTGTGCTCTTACTCCAAGAGATTAGTAAATGAGGCCGTTCTAGGCTCCCATTGAGTGTGGGAAATGTGTTCAATTTTGTGTCAGTGAATCTGAGTTGTTTACCCAAAATGGCTTTTGAATGTGCAACTGAAGGTTTCCCTTTCATAATCTTGAAATCTTTCATGGGTTCATAGGTGTGTACTAGGCTAGTGGCCCTGGAGCCTTTACTAACCTACCCATAGGATTACCCTGGTATCGTGCCACCCAACCTTAGTTCCCAGTGCCTCTGTCAAGTAGAGCCACTGGAGTGATCCCTGGGGTGAATTTTCTATTTCTCATCCACTCATCAAGATTTCTCTTGAAGAGGGCCAGTGAGGTGCTCTGCTTGACATGTATGGGAAGTCTATTCCATAGCATGGGCAGTCTCTGGGTTACGAACCTGTCCCTCCAGCATGTTCTGTTAATTGTGGTAATGAGGTTGAGGTCTCTGGATTGTGGTGTAGAGGGATTGGAATTTCTTTAGATGTAAGATTTCTAACCGAGCTTGTTCAGACGTGGCTTTGTAAGTCAAGCAGAGATCCCCTCTAAGGCGATATGAGATAGAGAATCGTTGGCGTTTTTTGAGTCTGTCCATATAGAACAAATGTTTAAGGTCTAGGATGCTCTTTGTGAGGTACTTTTGCAGCCTCTCCAGTTGTTGCAGGTGTTTTGTGAGGTACATGCCAAATGGGGATTGTACGCGATGATTGGTCTAATGAGGGAAGAGTAGAGGGACACAATAACCTCTTTCTTCCTAGATGCAAAACCCTTAGTAATGAGATGTGCCACATAGAAGGACTTTCTGACCACAGTGGCAATGTGGTGGTCAAAAGAGAGGTTGCTGTCAACATGTATTCCCAGATGTCTTATAATGCCTTCTGTTTTCAGTGGACTACCATCGATGTGGTAATTCATGGGAACTGGGTTTTTCCCAAAGGGGACGATGACACATTTTTTGGCATTGAGCTTAAGGCCATGGTTCTGACACCAGTCGTTGGTCTCAGTGAGGCCTTTCTATAGAATGTCAACATCACTTTGGGAGTTAATAATAGCTCCCAACTTGCAATTGTCTGCAAACGTTGGCAGCCAGAGTCCCCTCGTGTTGGCCTGGACTTCAGAGAAGTAGATACCAAACAGGAGAGGACCCAGGACCGAACCTTGAGGGACTCCACTTGTGATTGGTTGTCAGTCTGACTTGGAGTCAGCTACTTTCACACTGTGGGTTCTACCTGTGAGCCAGTTTGCAACCCACCTAGTAATATAGGGGTTGATGCCTAGCTTAGTGAGTTTTTCTATGATTCCTGAGTGGGAAATGGTATCAAAGGCCTTGGCCAGATCAAGGTAGGATGTATGAACCACATTGCCTTCATCAACAGCTCAGGTGACTGACTCAAAGAAGTTGACCAAGTTAAGAAGGCATGATCTACCCTTCACAAAACCAAACTGTGTGGGATCCAGAGTTTGGAGATTCCCTATATTCTTGTTTATTAAGTACATGATGATGCGTTCCATAGCTTTGCATATCAGACTTGTCAGGCTAATGGGGCGATAGTTCCCACGGTCTGTAGTTGCTCCTCCTTTGTGGAGAAGGATGATTGTAGCAGTGCGCCATTCAGTAGGGACAAAGCCTGAGGTGAGTCTTCAGTCCCACCATTAAATTAGGAATGATAGCAGATGTTAGAAACAGACCGTAATACAGTGATATGGTTTGGCTTAAACTTCCTGATGTCAGTTCATTGTCCTTCAGTGTGTCAGCAAAACTTTTTATCCTGCACATCTTTACAGCTTGAGTATGCATTATTCCAGCCACTCATTCCAAGGGCAAACATTTGTCTTCAGGTCCGCATTCTACCTTTCACCTAATCAATCTCTTTACAACAAAGACATCAGATAAAACAGATAGCATTATGTTTCATACTACTCCTCTTCCAGATAGGAAATATTTTCTGTGGAAGTGCTAGACTGTCCTTATTTTAATGGCATTGATTATCATGACATAATTATATCCTTCTCAGTCTCACTCCACAACATAAATCTCAGTTGCTATGGTTTAGACGTAGTGTTACGATTTTGTTATTCATAAAGTCATATGTATTTTGAGGTTCATTCCTTTATAAGAAGGTTCTCTACCAGTTACTATATAGTGTCCACTTTATAGAGACCTTCTGTTGTGTGAAATAAGAAACTGATCTCTTTATGACCCTTTGCTATGATTTTTAAAGTTCAGTGCTATGATTTTTTTTACTGATTGGAGGTTGAGAGCTATGCTTCTCAGGATATTAGTTTTGAAGAGGTAATATTCTGCATAGAAGAAAGTATCCAGTATTCCATTAGAGGAGGTAATATATGCTTAGATGGAGCCTTTCGCTTTAGAGTTCAGTAGTTTCTTCCTTAGCTGTCAGCTTCCATAATGTAGCAGCTTTAATTGAAGAATTTAGGAATCACATCCCTACAGCTCTAAAGTTGTATAGAATCCAAAATTATAAACAAAAATCATAGAAATATATGAAAATGAGTCAGTTGAGAGGCATGCTACTAACCCTATTCATATAGTTCCTCATTCCCAGACAGACTTTAGTGGCATTTGCTGCTCACATTAAGCAGTACCATACCTCTCAACTGTCCAGATTTTTGCAGAATGACCTGATTTTTGCCTCATATTTATGGTCCGTTCCTCATAAAAGTTATGGTTTTCTGGCAAGTCATTGAAGACTAAAGTCACTAAGTAATGACAGACATTTGAGTTTCAGACTTCATTCCCATCAGAGAATGCGAGCTAATGTTAAACCTGTTATTCTATCAACTTTTTTAAGCTTATAAGAGCTATATTTTAACTTTCCCTAGTTTTGATCCTTTGTCTTCTCATTATTTTTGTCCTTACCTATTTTTCTTGTGGTAAGAGGTTGAGAGGTTTGAACAGTACAGCCATTAGCACGTGACCTCATTTCCTTCAGATAAGGAGACAATATCTTTGGACAGACTAGAAAGCTGGTTACATATACATAAGCTGCATTGGTAATTTGTGTCTTTAGGCTTTTCCCGGTTAGGGGTTGCCACAGCAGAACTCCGGTCCGCTAATGATTGGCAGTTGATTTTTATGTACCGGCTTGCCAGGCCTGATGCACAACCTTCAACGAAGGTACTCCCATTCATGCATGTCTCCACGCAGAAGACGCTCTAGCTGAGAATCGAACCAGGCAAGCGTCTTACTGTGAGGCGACAACGCTACCGCAGCACCACCACCGCATTTCCTAAATGTGGTATTGTACTGGGTCAGTCTTCATATGTTACCATGAGTTCTGAATTCAGGGTTAAAAACTGCTGCATCAGGTCAAGTGTATCTAGTTCAGTTTGTTCTTGTAATGTCATGGATATGCCATCACAGATCTAGTACATTCACTGTTTGACTTAAATGCTGTACTTAAATTTGAGAGATTTTTGTGGGCAACATTAAGTGTAGGATAATGTGTTATCAATGGGGACATCCTGTTGTGAGTAAATTTCAGAATGTTTTAATCTAATTTACAGGACACAAGGTTTGCTGTACTACTTGCATGTTCTGAAGAATGTTCTCAATAACCCATTTATGGCTGGAGTCCTGCAGTTAAGAAGAGTATTCCTGAGGGAACTTGAAAATATGTATCCAGATCTTGTATAGCAATCATATCTCTCAACCTGGACAAAGGCCCATGAAAAATAGGTCCAACTGGCTAAAACGCTGTGTGCTGATTGAAAAAATATTGCATATGTAATCCCACCCACTCCAGTGGAATTGTGGGATACCAGCTTTTAAACGCAAACTGTAGAACAGACAAAATATGATCATGAAGCACAAAATAAACAGAAGAACAATAGTGTTTAATTTATATTAATATTTAAACTTGTATCAGACTTTGAACTTGTGTAAAACTAAACTTTATTATTTATTTGCATTTGTTTACCGGGATGGTCCAGCTGAGCCAGAAGTGCCCATTTTCAGTGGCGTCCCGGGGAGAAAAGCTCCACATATAAGACATTTCACATACAATACAGAATTTACATTAATAAAGACATTTAGTACATATTATTGGCAGCGTATACAATTGGTGAAAAAAAACAGTACATAAGTAATCATTCTCAAATCAAAGATATTATACAAGCAATACAGAGTTTTCAGCTAGCAAAATTTATATAGGACACTTCATGCAGTGGGTGCAAAGTAAATATAGGAATCAATCAGAGACTAGGTACTTAAACTTTTCACAGGTTTAGGAGATGTAATATGTAAAATATAATTTTTCTTTTCTGGAATTATAGATAAACTCATTAAACTAGGTATAAATCCCTATGTCACAAGATGGGTTGCCAACTGGCACACTGACAGAACCCACACTGTGAAAGTAGCAGACTCTAAATCCAACTTCAGACCAGTGACAAGTGGAGTACCACAGGGTTCAGTCCTGGATCCTCTCCTGTTTGGTATCTACTTCTCTGAAGTACAGGCTAACACAGAAGGTCTTTGGCTAACAAAGTTCGCAGATGACTGCAAACTAGTAGCTGTAATCAAACCTCCTAACAATGTGGACATCCTATAAAAGGGCCTCACTGAGACAGATGCCTGGTGTCAAAGCCATGGCCTCAAGCCTCAATGCCAAAAAATACATTGTCATCCCTTTTAGTAAAAACTCTGTATCCATGAACTACCACATAGGCGGTAATCTACTTAACAACAAAAGTGTGATAAAAGACCTTGGGACACAGGTGGACAGTAGTCTCTCCTTTGATAATCACATTGCCACAGTAGTCAGGAAATCCTTTTACGTGGCACACCTCATCACTAAAGGATTCTCATCCAGGAAAAAAGAGGTCATTGTTCCCCTCTACTCATCACTCATTAGACCCATTATAGAGTACAACTCCCCTTTTGGGATGTACCTCACAAGACATCTACAACAACTGGAAAGGCCGCAGGAATACCTCACAAAGAGGATTACCAGCCTCAAATAGATGCCCTACACAGACAGTCTAAAAAAACTCCAGCTTTACTTCACAGATCCCGTAGTCAGAGGCGATCTTTGCCTAACATACAAAGCTATGTCAAACACAGAGCTGTTGGACATGCTCCACTTAAAGAAATCCCAATTCCTCTGAGCTACCTGCTCTAGGGACCTAAACCTTGTCACCACAATAAACAGAACATGCTGGAGGGATAGATTCCTGTCCCAGAGACTTCCCATACTCTGGAACAAAACTACCTATCTATATCAAACAAAGTCAAATAAAATAACCATTTGTTTGTAAATATTCAGTCACAGATCATGGATTACTTCCTCTTGCTCTTCACCTTTTTCAGTCATGATGGCCTCTGGCTCTGGGCCTGGTAGTGCTGCCTGAAGGGCACATTCTCTATTGTAAGCTACAGTTGTCCTTTTTGCTGCTTGTAGAATGGGTGGTGGGACTTCCACAGAAAAACAGTCACAGTCCTCATTCATTTTGATTGCTAGCGATGAGTTGTGTTTTGACATTTAATGACTGCTTCAGCTCTGTTTTAACTTTTCTCATCATGCTGAATGCTCACTTAGGTTTACTATTCAAATGTGGCAAACAAAGCAGCACTAATATGAGCTGCTTAAAGAGAGGTATTCATTCCACTTCAGGGCTTTGTTGGACTGTTAACCAGTACTTGAGGAAACATGTATCTGTTTCAGAGTCCTGGCTGTGCTGTTGCTGTGGCAGCTTGAAGTTAATAACTTGGTATATCCCAAATTCATCCTTAAGTCGACTATGCTCTTGCCATGACTTGCAAAGTCCTGGACGAGTTGCAGTGTTCATTACAACTTCATTGTCAAGATTTAATTTCAAGAAAGGGTTCAATAAACTGCCAACATTTTGTAGCATGACATCACCAAAAGACAAAAGTTTTCTCATTTTCAGAAGAACTGCAACATAAAATGGTTTTACTTGCTTACAGAAGTTGTGCTCTGTTACAGTACCAACACTTGTCATCACCATTTCCATGGAGATATTTTTCAACATCAGGTCCAACATGAAGGTGTCACTGCTGCAAAATATTGTTGTCATCCTCAAAAAAAGAATTACTGGTGGTACTGATATTACCTAGAAATTCTACAGCTGCACGTGGCTTCAATAACCTGGTTGTTTACTCCTGTAAAATATTTGTGATATCACTGTACAGAGTTAAACGTTGATTGCTTCTGGCCTGCAGTTGCACACTGAACTTAAGGAGAGACTCCTTAGCATACTTTAGGAACAGGAATACCAGTTTTACCTCATGACTGTTCAGCCATTCTGTTATGAGGTTTATTTTGTGTGACCGGGGGTCATACGATTGGAAGTATAACAAAAGTGCAGGCCACAGGTCCAGTATTCGCTTTACAACTTTATGAAGGTTCAGGCAACGAATGGGAGTATATCAGATGAGTACAAGGGGCTCAATGTCAACAGATAATGCTGTCTGATGAGTATGCAGCCATATTATTTGTTGAAATATTGAATCTGTGAAGACTTTCCATAAGGCAGTTGTATATCGCTTCACCTGTACCTGCCACACAAACAGGCATGTCTAAGAACTGAACAACATTTCCCCATTTTGTCTGTTCAGAAAATCCAGCCAGAATCACAAGGAGTTTATCATCACCCATAGCAGTGCTCTGATCTAAATAAATGCAACAAGGCTGCTTCCGACAAACTGCTGCTGCATCTTCCTGATACTTTGGACCCATGACATCATGTATAATGCATACAGACTTAATGGCCCCACAACTCATCTTTTTCAACACTTCAGGATCACTGAAGTGTTTTCTCAAGTATTTCAGCAGATGATCCGTAACACTAAAGGGTAGGTTGTGCTCTGCAAGTAAGGAAGCACATCTCACTTCAGCTATTAATACCTTCTGAGCTATACTTGCTTGTCGGGCTTGGGTGGCAAATATGTCTGTTATTTTCCTTCCAGATGCGACCTGCTTTCCATTTGTCTTGTGTTTTTCTGTATCCATGTGCCTGTGCAGATCATGGCATCCTCCATGGCCAATACTAATGTTACAGTGACATACTTTACAGAAGGCATACCCTAGCCCAAGCTTTCTCTCACTTAGCCAATCAAATGATATCTTCCAAGCTGCTTGGAATGAAGGCAGTCTTCTTTTTTGCCAGCATGACCTGTTAAACACAAAAACCTCCTCTAAGCATGAAGACATTGATTATCTTGCAAATCATTTTACTAATAATAATAATAAAGAGACATATGACTGAGAGAACACTTAATACCTTTTTCATCTTTAGGCATCTCTGCCTCTTGATTGCTCTGCATGGGTGACCACTGGGTCCTCAGTTGCACTGCTTGTGATTGGTACTACTTCTACTGCAGGTGCAGCTTGAAATGAAGACATTCTTTTCTCCTTGTCCTGACCTATTTGTAAAATGAAAGAAAAACTACTTGATCTCCTCTAAACATGACAACAGAAATTATGCTGAAAGCCACATTATAACACTAACAGAGATATTACTGAGGACAGGTCTTACCTTTTTCACCTTCAGGCATCTCTGCTTGTCCAAGTTGTCCCTTAGACTGTTTGATGGGGGTTGTTGTTCTTTTTTTGTACTACTTGAGCCTTGTGCTGCATGTGCTGCAGGTGTAGCAGAGGTACTTTGTGAACTTCTCTAAAATCAAAATGTGGTATCATGCAGCAACCGGTCAGTGTAAGACAGAGAGACATGAAACAGTTTAGGGAAGCAAGCTGGCTTGGGGGGATACGGTGATGTATTACAAAAACTGAGGCTTTTGTTATCTTTACTCTTCAATCAAGTTCATTAAATAAACAGGGTTTATGACAAACACAGTTAGTCATTCAGACAAGCACAGCAGTGAAGTCCACACACACACCTCAGTTACAGCATTTACATAAACACAGTGTAGACTGGAAAAGAAGTTGTTGACTGCAACTGAGCTGAAAATATAAGTATCTTGCTTTTTTGATTATTTTTACAGATTACTGTTTTTAAAATTTAATATATATATATATATATATATATATATATATATATATATAGCACTTTGTCTATTCTGTATCTTTACAAATCCTTATCTGTTTAAAAAACTTGTGTCTCTAGTGCTTGCTGGCTGTAGGCTATTGTTTTAACTGAAGCATTTCCTCTGTGTAATTATCTTTTGGCTAGTGGGGGCTGGTTCCTTTGTGTTCTGAAAAGCTGTTTTGGTATTTAAGCCCTAACTTTGATAGGGTTTCTGTCTTTACACACAGTGCAGACTGGAAAAGAAGTTGTTGACTGCAACTGAGCTGAAAATATAAGTATCTTGCTTTTTTTGATTATTTTTACAGATTACTGTTTTTAAAATTTAATATATATATATATATATATATATATATAGCACTTTGTCTATTCTGTATCTTTACAAATCCTTATCTGTTTAAAAAAAACTTGTGTCTCTAGTGCTTGCTGGCTGTAGGCTATTGTTTTAACTGAAGCATTTCCTCTGTGTAATTATCTTTTGGCTAGTGGAGGCTGGTTCCTTTGTGTTCTGAAAAGCTGTTTTGGTATTTAAGCCCTAACTTTGATCGGGTTTCTGTCTTTACACACAATGCAGACTGGAAAAGATGTTGTTGACTGCAACTGAGCTGAAAATATAAGTATCTTGCTTTTTTGATTATTTTTACAGATTACTGTTTTTAAAATTTAATATATATATATATAGCACTTTGTCTTTTCTGTATCTTTACAAATCCTTATCTGTTTAAATAACTTGTGTCTCTAGTGCTTGCTGGCTGTAGGCTATTGTTTTAACTGAAGCATTTCCTCTATGTAATTATCTTTTGGCTAGTGGGGGCTGGTTCCTTTGTGTTCTGAAAAGCTGTTTTGGTATTTAAGCCCTAACGTTGTTAGGGTTTCTGTCTTTACACACAGTGCAGACTGGAAAAGAAGTTGTTGACTGCAACTGAGCTGAAAATATAAGTATCTTGCTTTTTTTGATTATTTTTACAGATTACTGTTTTTAAAATTTAATATATATATATAGCACTTTGTCTATTCTGTATCTTTACAAATCCTTATCTGTTTAAAAAACTTGTCTCTTTAGTGCTTGCTGGCTGTAGGCTATTGTTTTAACTGAAGCATTTCCTCTGTGTAATTATCTTTTGGCTAGTGGGGGCTGGTTCCTTTGTGTTCTGAAAAGCTGTTTTGGTATTTAAGCCCTAACTTTGATAGGGTTTCTGTCTTTACACACAGTGCAGACTGGAAAAGAAGTTGTTGACTGCAACTGAGCTGAAAATATAAGTATCTTGCTTTTTTTGATTATTTTTACAGATTACTGTTTTTAAAATTTAATATATATATATATATATATATATATATATATATATATATATATATATATATATAGCACTTTGTCTATTCTGTATCTTTACAAATCCTTATCTGTTTAAAAAACTTGTGTCTCTAGTGCTTGCTGGCTGTAGGCTATTGTTTTAACTGAAGCATTTCCTCTGTGTAATTATCTTTTGGCTAGTGGGGGCTGGTTCCTTTGTGTTCTGAAAAGCTGTTTTGGTATTTAAGCCCTAACTTTGATAGGGTTTCTGTCTTTACACACAGTGCAGACTGGAAAAGAAGTTGTTGACTGCAACTGAGCTGAAATATAAGTATCTTGCTTTTTTGATTATTTTTACAGATTACTGTTTTTAAAATTTAATATATATATATATATATATATATATATATATAGCACTTTGTCTATTCTGTATCTTTACAAATCCTTATCTGTTTAAAAAACTTGTGTCTCTAGTGCTTGCTGGCTGTAGGCTATTGTTTTAACTGAAGCATTTCCTCTGTGTAATTATCTTTTGGCTAGTGGGGGCTGGTTCCTTTGTGTTCTGAAAAGCTGTTTTGGTATTTAAGCCCTAACTTTGATAGGGTTTCTGTCTTTACACACAGTGCAGACTGGAAAAGAAGTTGTTGACTGCAACTAAGCTGAAATATAAGTATCTTGCTTTTTTGATTATTTTTACAGATTACTGTTTTTAAAATTTAATATATATATATATATATATATATATATATATATATATATATAGCACTTTGTCTATTCTGTATCTTTACAAATCCTTATCTGTTTAAAAAACTTGTGTCTCTAGTGCTTGCTGGCTGTAGGCTATTGTTTTAACTGAAGCATTTCCTCTGTGTAATTATCTTTTGGCTAGTGGGGGCTGGTTCCTTTGTGTTCTGAAAAGCTGTTTTGGTATTTAAGCCCTAACTTTGATAGGGTTTCTGTCTTTACACACAGTGCAGACTGGAAAAGAAGTTGTTGACTGCAACTGAGCTGAAAATATAAGTATCTTGCTTTTTTTGATTATTTTTACAGATTACTGTTTTTAAAATTTAATATATATATATATATATATATATATATATATATATATATAGCACTTTGTCTATTCTGTATCTTTACAAATCCTTATCTGTTTAAAGAACTTGTGTCTCTAGTGCTTGCTGGCTGTAGGCTATTGTTTAACTGAAGCATTTCCTCTGTGTAATTATCTTTTGGCTAGTGGGGGCTGGTTCCTTTGTGTTCTGAAAAGCTGTTTTGGTATTTAAGCCCTTACTTTGATAGGGTTTCTGTCTTTACACACAGTGCAGACTGGAAAAGAAGTTGTTGACTGCAACTGAGCTGAAAATATAAGTATCTTGCTTTTTTGATTATTTTACAGATTACTGTTTTTAAAATTTAATATATATATATAGCACTTTGTCTATTCTGTATCTTTACAAATCCTTATCTGTTTAAAAAACTTGTGTCTCTAGTGCTTGCTGGCTGTAGGCTATTGTTTAAACTGAAGCATTTCCTCTGTGTAATTATCTTTTGGCTAGTGGGGCTGGTTCCTTTGTGCTCTGAAAAGCTGTTTTGGTATTTAAGCACTAACTTTGATAGGGTTTCTGTCTTTACACACAGTGCAGACTGGAAAAGAAGTTGTTGACTGCAACTGAGCTGAAAATATAAGTATCTTGCTTTTTTTTATTATTTTTACAGATTACTGTTTTTAAAATTTAATATATATATATATATAGCACTTTGTCTATTCTGTATCTTTACAAATCCTTATCTGTTTAAAAAACTTGTGTCTCTAGTGCTTGCTGGCTGTAGGCTATTGTTTTAACTGAAGCATTTCCTCTGTGTAATTATCTTTTGGCTAGTGGGGGCTGGTTCCTTTGTGTTCTGAAAAGCTGTTTTGGTATTTAAGCCCTAACTTTGATAGGGTTTCTGTCTTTACACACAGTGCAGACTGGAAAGAAGTTGTTGACTGCAACTGAGCTGAAAATATAAGTATCTTGCTTTTTTTGATTATTTTTGCAGATTACTGTTTTTAAAATTTAATATATATATATATATGGGTCCCCTACTATTTACCGAAACGCCGATTCGCCGACAAAGAAATCACCGACACCAAACGACCGACAACGCAGTTGACCGACACGCTGGAATCCCGACAGCCGGAAGACCGACAAGGGGAATGTGTAAGCGCGACCTGGTAAGTATGCGATAGTGAGGGATTTAGGAGTAGGGAGCGGACAGGTAAGTGTGCAATAGTGAGGGATGTAGGGTTAGGGTGTGTGATAGGTGAGTGTGCGGTAGTGTCGGAGCTTGGGGTTAGGGGTGAGTAAGTGAGTTAGGGTTAGGGTGCAGGTAGGGAGAGTGTGCGGTAGTGTCGGAGCTTGGGGTTAGGGGTGGGTAAGTGAGTTAGGGTTAGGGTGCAGGTAGGGAGAGTGTGCGGTAGTGTCGGAGCTTAAGGTTAGGGGTGGGTAAGTGAGTTAGTGTTAGGGTGCAGGTAGGGAGAGTGTGCGGTAGTGTCGGACCTTAGGGTTAGGGTTTGGGTTAGGGCTAGTGGATATGTCCTGTAGTGTACTGTGTTGTTTACGTGTAGTGTGTCGGTGTTATGGTGTTCGGTGTTTTGCGTTGTCGGTACTTTGTGTTGTCGGTCGTTTGGTGTCGGTGATTTCTTTGTCGGCGAATCGGCGTTTCGGTAAACAGTATGGGACCCATATATATATATATATATATATATATAGCACTTTGTCTATTCTGTATCTTTACAAATCCTTATCTGTTTAAAAAACTTGTGTCTCTAGTGCTTGCTGGCTGTAGGCTGTTTTAACTGAAGCATTTCCTCTGTGTAATTATCTTTTGGCTAGTGGGGGCTGGTTCCTTTGTGTTCTGAAAAGCTGTATTGGTATTTAAGCCCTAACTTTGATAGGGTTTCTGTCTTTACACACAGTGCAGACTGGAAAAGAAGTTGTTGACTGCAACTGAGCTGAAAATATAAGTAT